>NC_086284.1:101512380-101837654 GCF_963924245.1 Chroicocephalus ridibundus
CTGCAAACGATAATGATGTCCATAAGTGAGGAAAAGGTGAATGGCAGGTGATTTTCAGGTGCTCTGATGTGACTGAATAACTTCTGTAGACTTCATTGCACGCATTTTGTGGTTAGGGTTTAGCCTTAAGTTTTGTCATCCTCACACTTATTACAGACTAAATTCATGAATGAATGTACAGAACAAACCAAGTCAATCAGCTCTTGCAAGAAAAGATGATCTGTGCAAGAGCTAAATGGGACCATCATAAGCTCCCAAAATGTGCTATTACACAATGTGTTAACAAATAATTAGCTCAGTGGCTACTGAAACAAAGTAACTGGTGGACTCTTGTCTTAGTGAAATGAGTTATAATTTCCTATTTGCATCTCCATGTTAATTTCTTGAAAGAGGTTTCCAGCAGAGATGTCCCATTGAGCATGTGTGAGCTAAAGATTTTGCTTCCAAGAGTCTGTGCCGGAGGGGAGAGATGGTGGGATTTGACTCATCTGCCCAAGAGAGGGTACAAACTTGCATCTCCCCAGGGATTTTTTTTTCCTGCCAGCCTGCAATCTGTGTTAATTTCTTTAAGTGTGATATAAAAAATACAGCAAATATGTGGTATCTGCTGGAGCGATGGTAGGACTAAGCAGGAGACCTGCTGGAATTTACAAATTGTCTGTGACATGTGAACACAGCACCGTGTTTCATGGAAACAGTGAATTGGAGACTTGCCTGATTCAGCAAAGAAGCTGTCTTTATAATTTGTGTTTCACCTAAATTTTTTCTGTCCCCTAGTTTTATTTCCAAGAATTTGGCTTTCAATAGACTGTTTTTCTCACTCTCTCCAAACTTCATTTCCCTTGAAATAATTTTTTAAATTAGAATTTTTATTTATCAGTTGTCAAGTATAAAAACTAATTTGATTCAGCATGAAACATAGTTGTGGTACAGAACAAAGCCGAAAGACTGCATCAATAGTGAAAGCTGAATAGCTGGTCTTCGATTCACATTAAAGAAAGATGAAACTTCCCCGTTTATTGAAAACAGAGTTGGCATTTGGGCAATGAAAGGCACACAAGTAAGGTACTATTTTTAAAAGAAATTATCAGGAGTGCAAATCTCAAAAAAAATAAAATATATTGCTTGTGAAAGTCAAATCCACAGAAGATTAATCCAAGCCCAAGATGTATTCCATCTGGGGATCCTGAAAAGGAAGAAGGGGTAGTGGGCAGGGGGAAATGTTTTAAACATGCTTCTAACTATTGGCCAAACTGTCTTTATACAGCTGGCCTCTGTCTCCCAGTTTCTCCATGATTAGGTCCAAATGCAATTGTATGCAACCACTGGGTTGCATATTCCAGAGGTATCAATCTAATATAAATGTCTGGTAAGTTTTGTGGCTGCTTTTCGTTGCTGGAATGTTGGCAGAGCTGATCTGGAGGACTGATAGACAGATGTTCTTCTTGCTCCCAGATTTATCTGGCCCTTTCACTTAGCAATGCAAAGATGCATTGTTTATAATGCACAGATGCATATGAAACTACGCAGAGCCCTTATGTGTTCTTGTTGAATAAAACTGCTTAGAGGAAGAGACGAGCCATTGCACCTCAACCCTGTGTAGTACCACTTCTCCTGCGGGAAACAGAGCGGCTCTAGCTAGAGCTGTTTGGGACAGAACAGAACTAGCTATGGGATATCATTTCATAGTGTTTAAAAAGTGGTTGTTATAAAAATTTGAGTGCATACTTCTGATTCTTCACTGTACAGCAGGGAATACAGTACTTGGCAACGCGAATGGGAGATAGAGTTGGGACTGAGTAGAAGTGGCTGAAAGGTTTCCTATTTGTTCCTAGAAAATCACTGTGGATTAAACCAGCAAGTAAGAAAAAAAACCTGAAACCAAATCCCCCAAAAAACCAAACCAGCCTTCAGAAAATTGTTAAAATGGCTGTGTTAGGTATGAAGAAGTGCTTTATTTAAATAAAAATGAAAAGTCTTGATGGTTGGACTAATCTTTTAAAATTATATTTTGAGCTTCATGAAATTGCAACTGAAGAAAAATGCCAGCAAGTATCTTTTACTGCAGTAAGGGGAAAATGTGTAGAGAGTTGACAGAGTCAAAAAGCATTGCATAGTGGAATTTCTGGAATTCACTGAGTCTTAAGAAGAAAACAGGAAAACCCACTGAAAACCAAAGAATTCTGAAACTAGATGATGGACCAGGATATTACACCATGTCTAGATGAATCACTGCGTGAAAAGCGCATCTGTGACAGATGAAGCTAAAACTGTAAGACTGCTTGGTACCTATTGCAAGCACAGAAAAATTAAGAGTAACGTGGGCCATATTTTTTAATTAACTAAATGAAGCGTGCAACAGCCTGTAAAATCCATTCAACATGAGCGCTATTTAAACACAGTTTTAATCCCTGGAAAGATAGTAGTGGACTTTGCGTCAGGGCCCAGGATGACAGCATAGTAATTTGAAATATAGGCTGAGACAGTATTTCATATGTATGTTGTGTAAAACCAAGAATGACTTCTACCATCTCAATACAGCACAGTCTGGGCTACATTTTCAGAGCAGTGAAGAAGGACCCCTATTCAGCTGCACCACAACGCCAGCATGGCCGCCTGCAGTGATCAGTGGGGACCCAGGGAGGAGAACCAATGATGTCGCTGTGAAAGCAAGTATTCAGCAATGACATCACCACCTGCTGGGCATGGATGAATTTCACTGTTATGCACAAAATAGAAATGCTCTGTGTATATTTTAAAAGAAAAATGATGCCAGGGTTACCTTTTACCTGACCCTGAAAACTTTCAATGGAAGAAGTTTTGCACAAGCTCCCTCTGTGGACAAGAAGTTAGGACCTCCAGCAGACATGAATTCTGAGGGAGATAATACACTGTGAGAGCTACTGATGTCAAGTAGAGAAAAGATAAGCGAGCTTAGCAGCAGTAGTATTAATCCTAGCTCTGGATTACATTCACTTTTCACGTCATTTGCTCACACTGTGACTCAGACGTCCCCCCTTAAAAATACACGTTGTGCTACTTGTTATTGTTGAAATCCATTTTTCTCTTTTAAGTGGGGAACCTTTTTGAGCAACGGTGGAATTGAGGTTAAAAAACATCGTGGCAAACAATGTTCTCTGGATTTCATGGGAAACAAACATCATAGGACTGTAACTAGATAAATTAGTTATGTTACCACAGAAGAGAAGCTAACCATCCAGTATAGTGGTGCAGTATGTTGGTGCAGTATGTCCAGTCCGTGTGTTTACTCTGTTGTGACTGACCCTACCAGTCTGAGAGAAGAGGCTCAAGCTAGGCTGTATGTACGTCCAGACGGTGTAGTAAACTCTGTAAAGACAAACAGGCTCCTTTCTATCTCCACTGAAGGAAAAAAAAAGGTAGGAATCTTTTTCAAAGCATGCTGTCCCATTCTATTTGTAAACACTGAAATAGCCAGCGTGCACTAAAAGGACTTCTGTTAGAAATGCCCTTCATTCAAGATGAATACCTGCACATGAGCCAATAACAGACTGAAAATTTCTTCACATAAAGGACAAACCAGAGCTTAATTTGAGTTGTGCAGCAGGTAATAGACTTGTGCAGAAGCCTAAAGACCATGCACAACTCCACTGATGGCCACTAGTACCATTTCTCCCACAAGCTCACTGATTCTCCTGCAAAAGTCCAGCAGTAGGATTAGATCCTTCAGGCACTTCGAACTAATGCAGAAGAGGGACACAACAAAAGGGTTATAAATATATGCGCCTCTTTTGCCACAGGCCTTTCCTAGATGTGAGAAGGTGAATTTCCAAGGTTTGTCCAAATGTGAAGTGTCTTGTTCATGGCCACACTCAGGAACTGAAGGGTGGGATTCATTCAGAAACACAGTTGCCAGACTTGCACAGTATCAGATAGTTTTAAAAAATATCATTTCCCTTTTCTACAATTTTCAGAAACGGTGACAAATATTGAAATGAAACTGGACCAACACACATTAATTTTGTTAAAATGATGTAACAGCATTTTATGCCACTTTAATAGGAAAATCCTAAAGCAACACCAAGTTTCATAGAAGATTAATTTTTCTAGGGTATGAAGTAACTCTGGCTTTGTTGCATAAACCTTAAATTGACAGCACAGGAAAAACTTCATCAGTACTAGGCTTAATGAAAGAGCTGATGCTTTCCTAATGCGTCTCCTATTTTCGAAGATTGTTGCCTGTCAGCCCTCCAGGTTTACAAATCTACTAGCAATTTTGTCACTGATAGAACGCTTTATTCCAGGTGCTTAGGCCTGTTTCTCGATCACTCAGGTTTTTTTCTCTGTGTTTACTTCCACACTCAAAGTATGACATCAGTTTCAAACTTTGACATGGTTAAATCAGCCACTAAATCAGTTGTTACAACTCACACACTGCTGCCTGTAGCCTTTCATATTAAAGCCTTCCTAGACACATGGGCAGTGAAAAAATAACATATTCACATTAAAAAAGGGAGTGAGGGAAATACTGAGGTTGCAACATTAGTCGTTATGTGCAAGGAAAAAACAAAACCATTGTTTTCTGTGTAATTCCAATTAAGCCTTTCTGTGTGCATGCATGATGGTGAGTACCTGGTCACGTACTCCGTTCTTCCACATGGGAGCCCTATCTCATCTCATTTCATGTACAAAAAGAATGACAATTACCCAGACGGTTGCTCTATGATTTGTTTTTACTGCTGTAATTCAGTCTGTGGCCCAGACCACCTTGCACAATCAGGATGGAGGAATAAATTGTTATCTTTCTTATTGGTTTATGCATGGAGCTTATGACGAGTGTATGGGACCCTCTCTCTGCATCATGAAAAAATAGCCTTCAGAGCACTCCAGTGAAATTAGGTGAGCGTTCGTCTTGCTTTACACCTGGACACCTGGAACAAATAATTAACTGGAGGGGTTTTTCTCTCTCCACTGCTAGAGTGGGAGCCTACATGACAAGTTAGCTTAACATTATGAAAAATTTATTGATCTGACCAGCATCACTGTGCTAATTCTGTGATATACATAGAGAGATGCAGCAGCTCTGCTGGGCAGCATGCAACCCTTTACAAAAAAGACAAACTTATACCTTCAAACACTCTCCATCCTCATTCGACATACAGGTCTCAACTTTGGCAGTGAGACAAGTGTCTCCCTTATGAAGATCTCTTCTGCTCTTTAAAACCCACCAGCATCACCGGGCGATCAGGAGCTGATTCTCCCACTGTCTCTGCTTGTAGTATTCACTGTCAAACCCTCAGAACTCTAAAATTAGTCAAATATGTGTTAAGATGTGAAATTTCAAGTTCTAGCAAGCTGCAACACCAGTAATACCTCAGTATGTCAATCATCGGGACAGCCCTACAGATCTGCCAAGGCTTTTCCTTTCATCATGGTCCTCAGTAAAGGATTTAAGCCACCTGCTTTAAATCCACTTACTTAATTTTGTAGTTTAGAGGACCATGACACTTAGCTGCTGTCACAAATTCATTTCAAACTCTTCTGAGGTGGTCCTGGAACAACTGCATGGGGAGGATTAGTGGTAGCATTTCCACTAGCAACAGCTGCGGTGGTGTCTCCCCACTGCCTGTGCCCCACACAACCAAAGGGCAGAGGAGGGACAAAGACAGAGAGCAGCTAAACGTGGCATCCTGGATCACATATGCAATAGCCATCCCTAAGAAAAAGATGACAGGCTTTGAGCAACCTGGTCTAGTGGGAGGTGCCCCTGCCCATGGCAGGAGGGTTGGAACTAGATGACCCAAACCTTTCTATGATTCTGTGTCCATCTCTACAACAAATGATAGGGTAATTCTTTTTTGCCAGAGGGCATGTCTTTCCAAGAGGGCAGATTCTTTCAAATCCCATGTCAGCATTTGCAATATTTTGTTGATCAACAAGCCTGGCATTTGCATTGGCGGAGAAAAAAAAAAGTCATTATCATGACTTACTCACTCAGGTAGAGCTTTACAGATGCTGTCTTCAGTTAGTATCATTTATTTATTGGCTGAAATCCACTATTGTGCAACTCTGTAAAAATCGTAGGTACCTCTTAAAGCATGTAAGCCTGCAGGGTAAATGGTGAGCAGACATTGTACTCGTACTTTAGACAAGAGTAAATGTCATCCCATAGGCATTAGCTGATGTGCCTTGAATGTTCAAAGCAGATGTTAACAGAACTCTCGTTTTCTAACAGTCATCTTTGCATGTTAGTGAAAGAACGCAAATATTATATCTCTTTGGCTCAAAACACTAATGAACTAACAGCAGAAATACTCTTTATAATAATTCAGCACTTCTCTCCTTGCTATCATAATCCCAGTTTTAAATAAAAGCCACAGCCAGGTGACACAGTCCTTTGAGATCACTCTTTCCGAGCAAAAATGAGTCATTTTTTCCTGTTGCCACTCTTATAGCTGGCACTTTCTGGAGCAGACTCACTGCAAAAGATTGGAAAACACATGAAATGTTAACCTTCATATTTCAATAAAAGTTAGGCTAATAATAAGTGGTGGGTAGGCTCTATTTGTTTTGCCTATTTTAGAATCAAGATAGTCATATAGGCCATGATAGTATAAATGTGTTTACAGAGCAGGAAAGGCCTCACCAACAAAGGAAGCAAAATATAACAACTCAGGCTGTAGCTGAGTTCAATAACCCACTCAACATCAGAAAAACAATGACTTGGTTGATTTCAATGGGAGGAGGATAGGATACAGCAGACAAAGGTCCAGCACGCAGTAATGAAAAAAGAGCCTAAGTTGAATGGAAAATTTGACAAGTCTGGAAAATCTGACCAAGCCTTGCTGATCTCCTTCCATTGTAATTAGATGCCTTCATGTTGGAGAGCTGATTGATGATAAGTATTTGTAGGAGTTGCATGACTGCAGCAGCCGTCTTGTTGATAACTTAATATATATATCCCATCACAACTCCTTGATATTTTTCTATGCGTGGCATGGATACATAGATAGATATTACAATCCCTGGCCCAACATCTCTGCCTTGTGGAGTAGTTGTTTTGCTCATTTTCAGCCACTACAAACTGCAGCCTTTTAAACTCAGAACAAGAAAAATGCATCTCTGTGAGATGCTGTTCTCCCTCTCTGACCTTCATGTAATTCAGCAATTGCACTGTGACCATCAGAGCACACTTATCTTTAAACACATGAGGAATCATACTCAAGTCAATGCATCTATTCAGGTGTCCTACTTTCCCTGTGTTTATATTGCATTGGCCAGTAGCAGCAACTTTAAGCTGCAAAGAGAAAGAGAGCTTGACATTTTCCCTGTATTCCCAATCCACCCAGGATACAAGGAGCATAAATGCCTCTTAATTCCTATGATGAAAACATAAAATCTATCTTCCTGATGTGTTGGGCCAGGGGTTACCCACGGAGCCCTGCAGCAGGACAGCTTTACCGCAGACAAGTTGTATTTACAGAACAGAGGAGCCTTTGAAAATCAGAAGAGTACGCTGTGTATTCAAAGTGCTTCTTGTACCTGAAGAGGACACCATACAGTTTTACATACAACTTCTGAGATTCTCTTTCAAGTAACCATGGACAATTGCAGCAACCAAAGCTGAATTCATTCTTTTTCCTTCTGACATTTGGATCTATGAGTGTTTTCTTAACAGCGATTGCTTATAAAATAGTGCAAAACCCTAAGGAAAGGTGGTGAACCCACGTAACCTGTAGAAAAAGATTTTGGCAGGAAAAGAGCTACATACATAGGTGTGGACAGGTGTAGTGCAATGGACGCAGAGGTGGGTGCTCCTGGTCTGCATGCAGCCATGCCAGAGAGTCATTGCACAGCGCCTGTGCAATTCCCTTCTTCCTTTGGTTGTTTTCCTTGTAAAACAAGGACAAGACAAGGCCCAAGTCAACGGAAACAGAAAAAATGGTCATGGTTGCACAGTCCAAGAAACAAAGGAAGCATCTCACGTAAATCTGAAAGATGAGGGAAAACTTTTCTTGCTCTTTGCAGAGGAAGGGTGAAGAGCCATTTTTTTCTTCTCACTCTCTCCAACCTTCACCTCTGAGGATTATAACACATTTACTCACAGTAGGTAAGTTCTGCAAGGGTTAGTTAGCCAATATTTGTACAATACTTTGCTCATGGAGAACACCATGCAAGTGTTATCATTGTATGGAAAAGCTTACTGCAAATGTTACCCGCAGCAAGTGGGATAAACCAAGAACTTCAAGATGGGATGTGACTCATATGCCTATAATGATAGCCCTGGAGATTCTGCTACTTTCAAATACAAGCATCAGATATCAGATCAAGGTTAATAATTGTAGCCCTGTTCTAAGGAAGACAGAAATGCAGAGTGACTCGTGTGTGCAAGTACAGAGGAATCAAGAGTCAGCACTGTTATAGACGTCCCCAAAATAATCCAAAATCACTACGACTTTGCAATCACTTTCCACCAAGCATAAACAATTCACAGAGTTAAAACAAACGTTACATAAACAAACAAATGTTGAGATTTTTTTTAAGATATAATGATGGGTTGTTCACAAACACATTCAGACTTTGCTAGAGGATACTGACTGAGAATATAAAATATGTTGCTTATTTACATAAAGAGACATTTTTAGCTCGAATTTTAAACCCATTCAAGCCAATGACAGCTGCCAATTTTAGAAACAATCTAGTCAGGCCTACCAGAGAAGCAAACATTGGCTTGCCTGGGATATCAAGTAACAATCAAGAGTTCAAATACACAAGCGTTACCATAGAATAAGAATTTAATATGCATCTGCTAATCTCCTGCAACTCTCCATTAACACATACATTGCCATTGCAGGCAAAAAAGGAAAGTGAATTTGAGTTAACTCAACCAACTTTCATTGAAGAAGCTACGCTTATATAAATCGCATCCTGTTTTGCAGGGGAAATATAAAGCACACGTGAATTGCCATTATGTATCAGCTGTTCTGTGAAGATCTGCTACCCTGTGATAGCCTGTTTTGCTATGTCCTCTCTGAAAATAGCACATCTGAGTTTAATTTGGTGTAAAATCTCTCTTCAGCTTCTTCACCTCTGCTCAAATACACTTATTTTTTATAAACATAAAATGTATTCTGATATAAAATATAACAGTAAGTTTGGAGGAGTTGTGATTAGCTCTGTAAGCGGTAATCAGAACCTACCAACTGTACAGGATATTGTAGCAAGTGCATCTTTATATTTTACAACAATCAATGAAAGATCATCTTTATGGTCCTTTATGGAAAACCTGAGCCTGTCGTTCAGTACCCCCACATCCCCACGGGGAAGTAAGACATTGAAAATAAGAAACAAATTTGTCCATTTTGATCACTGCCATTGTCTACTCCTGCTTCAGGATAAATGGAGAATTGCAAGGAACCCTATAACTTTTCCAGCATGGAGCAATTTGAGTGACTTGTTATACTTCTCTTCAACAATACCAATATAATTTTTTTTTTTAGTTTGTGAGTCTGTCTCACAGCATTTAACCACTCTTGAAACTTATTAAATAAGAACTCCTGTTACTGCAGCTACTCAGGCTGTCCGTCAATGCTCTCAGGTCTACTTGGAGGACTTCAGAAGCCACAACTGGTTGGCAAGATAGCATATGCTAAAATCTGCTTTTTGTATGGTATCCTCTATGAATGAGACTCATTTCACATGCTTTAGGCACCTCTTTATTGTCAGGCAATTGTCTGGGCTTCATTTTCATACAGAATATCAAGACAAAAGTCTCCAAAATGTAATTTAGCTCTCTTCAGTGATGATAGATGAGGCCAGGAAATCAGCATAGACTAAACATGAACATAAATTGAACAAGAATAGGTGACCCAGCTGACGATAATGTAGGTAAAACTTTCCTCACACAAAATTATCCAAACAGTTGTCTCTGCATAGAAGCATGAGTTAATATTTTGACGCTATTCAATCAGGTGAATTTGCTGTAAAGTAACACCCACCCAAGAAAAAATCCTGAAGACAGTATATACATCTGGTGAAGACGGAAGTTCTTCCAATAACAAAGAAATACAGTACAGTATTTTTCAGAAATGTGTACAGAAGATCACCCAGCATTATATCACCAGGCAACATGTGGCAGCCTTGAGATCCTGTTGTACTGTCAGTGATTTACCAATTACTGTGTAGGACTAGGAGAAGGAATGATAATCATAAGTCTATATGCATGCACACATGCGTAACAGACACATTTGCCCTCTCCCATCATCCTGTCCTCGTTTTAACTGCTCTGAAAATCCCAGAACAGATTGGGTTTTTTTCCTTTGTGTCATGGGGGGTGAGAAAGTAAATTAGACTCTTTCCAATCATCTCACAAGTACAGGTGGTAGATGCCATTTTTTTTAGTCCCTAAAAAGCTTCTAGAAAAGAATACTTTCAAAGTGCAGTTCTGTAGTATTTGTGGATGCACGTCTAATAGGCAACGGTGAGGGTAAAGACCACTTTGTTTGCTACTGGACAACACATCATTTGATTGGACATCTCAGTGCTGAGCTAAGCCCCAGATTTGGGATTTAGCTTGAATTTCAAAACCAGCATGCAAACTCTAGTCCTTTTATAGCTTTATTTTGATACGGCTTCGTTCTCCTAATCAGTCACGTTGTTAGAGTGGCAGTTAAAAGAAACTGGAGCTAGCAATCTAACAATAGCAAGATCCATATAGGTCATTGAATTACTGACTTTACATGAGTCACCAACAATACAGCACACATTATCTAAAGGTAATGTTTGGTAAGTTATTTTATTTTGACAGGGAGACATATGCTTCATTGTTGATTCACTAGGTGGTGTTTAATTGTGAGACGTTAGTCTAGTGTTTGCACATTGTCTTCTTCCAACTCAGGCTCTGTTGAATGAGCTAAACAAAGTAAGCGGGATTTCCAGTGATCAGCTCTCAGCCCATGGACTGGTTTTTTTTTAAAGAAATCCCATCTCCAGTATTCTAATCCTACCCACAGACCTCCTTGTTTTCCTGCGTACACCCAAAGCTGGGGAATAAGAACTGCTAAATGTAGTTGAATTATGGTTTTGGACAGAACCTGGACAAAAGGTGACACAGTTTTCAAACTAAGGTTTTCAAGCAGGTTGGATAAAAACCTACCTTGAATTTGAGCCATTTTAACTGTAAACTGGATTTTAAATTAAAATGTTAAGGGCTGGACTCTGGAGGCACAGATGTGTGACTAAGCCCCACTGAAATTAGGCAGGAGCTGGGTGCTTCATTCCCCTATATGACATTAAGCATATTCCACTAAGCCTTTCTACTAAGCACCCAATAAACCCTTTTGTTTTCTGAACTTAGTTTTCCTATCTGAGTCTTCTCTTACAAAATTGGTTGAAAATATTACTCTAACTGTTGGAGATTTTCTTATTTCTTCTTGGAAATGGCGAAAGGAAAAAAAAATCCACAAGAGCTTAATACACAGCTGATGGTTACCAGCCTGAGCTAAAACTTTTGGAGGGATGTAAACCATCCGGATAGAAAGTCAGCCCTGGTATTTTGTTTTGTCTTTGGGTCAGTTATCTGGTATATATCCTGCAAGGCAGATGATTCCCAGCCTCTTTGTCTTCTCATGAATGAGCCATGCTGAGACCTCTGTGTAAGCAGGACTTATTGTCATCCTCCCTCAGCTGATGCTGAGTGTCCAAGCTACCCACAAAGGCAAGGGAAATTCAAAGCACCTCGTATTTTACACATTAAGCCCCACAAGCGTCAGAAAACGTACTTTAATCTGTAGCCATTCATACCTTTCTTGCCATATGTGTTAGCTCACCTGGTTAGGCTTGTGTCCTGCAGCACATTGTAGAGGAGACTGTTTATCTTCCTACACATGGGATATTGATAACACCCTTAGTAATATTGCAATGAGACTTTTTACTATGGTTGAATTGTCCAGGAATAGAAATAACCTTCTGCTCTGCTTTACAGGTACACCATGCATTTTTTCCAAATGTACATTTTACCCCTTGGAAATCACTCTTTTCCTCAATAAATCAATGCAGTTCTGGCTTACTTATTCATGGTGAGAGAGAGAAGGGAGGGGAGCTGGCCACCTTGATTTAATTTCCTCTCTGAAATGGAGCATATTTTGATTAAGGGAGCCACAAGGAGACATTCCCTATAGGGACTCAATATCTGAAATTTAATTTCCTTCTTACTGAGCTGTATGTTGTTGTTGTTGGAATCAACAGACAGAACAGCTGACCAGTGATGAAAAGACCTACCTGAAGGTGCTGTGACTGCAATTTTCTTTTGAAAATTCCTGCTAATATTTCATTGATTTTGTGACATAGAGTCACAGAATTTATTATGCAGTAATTTTTAAATAAAATACATTAAGCCAATTTTGAAATGCATAAGATCAGCTATCTGCACAGAGTAAATTGTACAGCAGTGTAGGAACAGAAAAATTCCACATCTGGGTATTTACTCTCATTTACTAACTGTTACTAAGTAGAGTTTTGGAGACACATTCATACCAATTGTAAGTAGAATCACAGAATGATTAGAGTTGGAAGGGACCTTAAAGACCCTCTAGTTCCAACTCCCTGCCATGGGCAGGGACACCTCCCACTAGACCAGGCTGCTCAAAGCCCCATCCAGCCTGGCCTTGAACACTTCCAGGGATGGGGCATCCACAGCATCTCTGGGCAACCTGTTCCAGTGTCTCACCACCCTCACAGTAAAGAATTTCTTCCTAATGCCTAATATAAACCTCCCCTCTTTCACTTTAAAACTGTTACTCCTTGTCCTATTGCTACACTCCTTGGTAAATAGTGAAGTATCTTGACCGGTCATTGTGCAATGGATACATGCAACCATCTTTCCTTTTGAGCTAGCTCACTGACTACATTTTCCTTGTCTGTCTTTATCTACGCTGCCTGGATGTTCATCAGGTGTTATGTAGTGAGGTTAATTTAAAAAAAAAAAAAAAAAAAAAAAGTGTATTCTAAGTGCACAAGAGCTTCCTCGGAGGGGCATGGAGGGGTGGGGGTGGGTGGCAGGCCTATACTCATCCAGATAATTTTGTACTCAAACTTCCCCACAGTAAAAAAGACTCCATTGTGTACACCACTATAGGGGACCAGGTTATACTTTGGAGTACAACAGCTATCCTTCTGCTGTGAAGGTCTGGGAGTTTATGCTGGACAATGACATATATTAGGACCTTTCAAGTAAACTTGAATTAACTAGGAGCAACCATTGCTATTTTATACACACACGTGCACACAGGCTAATTTATAATCAAGATGATTACTGCCAATCTGAGAGCATCTTGTTGTATAACAAAATGCCATAAAATATATATGATACCCAGGCTCTAGAAGTAACTCACACACTTAGTGGAATAACGTTTATTCTTTTAAGCCTAAATCAAATAAAGCGCATAAGATGTGCAAAATTTTTCATTCAATGACATTACTTTTGCACTTCAGGATAAGCGCTAACTTCAGTGCCATGCCAGACCAGAGTCATAGCACTTATTGTTACATCCCATTACTCCCAATGGGGTCAAACGGAAACACAGAGAATACCTTTCAATAACTTCACAGGAAGTTTGATATCTGCTCTATAAATCAGAAGACTATCAATAAAGCAGATGAAAAACAATACGGACTATAAAATATGCAACTACAAAAGGAAGTATATTAAATCAAGTAATTAATATAAAACTTAGTTATTTAAATAAATCAGTGACTAGTTAGAGATAGGCACTTATGTAAATAGCCATTTTTTCAACACTATAAAGATTAGTTAATTGGTGTAAGGAAAGGATAACACAGAGCTTTACCAGGTTTTGCCTTTTTGGCAGCTGGATTGTAAAAGAAGAAATTCAGTACTTTCTTCATACCTCCTTTCGTCTAGCAGTGAAAATAAATGTAAAGGCAACTCTTGAACACATTTTCCCTTAAGGCTCATAAAATAAAAACAATACTCAGGACAGATGCTAAAGTACATCCAAAACTTCTATGCTCATACTATTTTCTAGTGATGTGCTTAGTAGAGGCACATATCAGACAACTGGCTGTACAATACTCTCTTTCATATTGCAAGCAAGTGCAGTAAACAGTGCATCACATAATACGTGCATGACTAATTCACACTAATGGCTGGCCGATTACATAGATTGCAAATTGATGAATAATCAAACAAAGACAAGCAATAAGCAAGCATAAATCTTCACATAATATACTTTGTTCACTAATGTTGATAGCCATCCTTAAGTTCTTTTTGTTATGTTAATAATTCAGACGATTGTCCTGGTAAATGAAGTGTAGTAATTCTTGTACCAAATCCCACAGCCCAAATAATAAGACTTCACTACAACGTCTCACTCATATATTTTTCCAAGACATAACAGAGACTGCCAGATTCTTGCTGAGCATCATAAAATGCGCAGATAACAAGGCAGTGCTTTACTTGCATTTTAAAAACATTTCTCCTTTTATTCCCTACTGAGTTATGAGAAAATCAGTTGCTCCAACTCATGTCCAGAATAACGTTGTCCTCTCAAACCCAAATAGGTAAGCCCAGAGGTAGGAGCCTTTGCAATTTATAAAACATAAAATAACAAATAAATAAAAAATAAAAAGGTCAAGCAGGTCTATCATACATGTATTTGCAGCAGCATGCTTTGGAAATGTGCTGTGCTACTGATCTTTGAAGGGTTTGAGTTTGGCTTTTTAATCACACACTGAAAAATCATTTGGTTTCTCTCTGAGGTTTTCACATTGCCCCACTGCACACAAATGTTGTCTTTCTCTTACTTTCTTAAGTATTCATTTTTTAGTCTTTCCACCTTTCATCTCATAAACTCCCTGCCCTGCCCCTTGCTAGCCTGACCTATCTTTTGGCATTATTAAAAACCGTGAAGATTTAAACTGATTTTTTGGAAGATACTAAGTTTGAGTTCACATTTATAAAATAGGGCTTCCACCTTTGATCACAAGTATTAAAGAAAAAAACACTGTTCTAGGTTTTGCAGTCTTATTCTTAAGGCAAACAAATGCCAGTTGCATCTCAGCACTTTCCACAGTGAACAAGTGTTGAAAATGTCTATGTGCAAACATTCACATAGTTATGTTGAGGATGATAAAATATAAATAGAAAACTCTTATCATTCTTATCTTGCTAAACAAATATTTTATTAAGAGAGTTTCCTGAGTAGTTCTATAGGACCAGAGATTCTCCTGACTTGTTTAGGTTATTTAACTTGCAGTCCTTTTTATTGCTATATTATTCCTTCTCCTTAACTGCTAAAAGAGGATAAAACAAATGTTTTGGTGTTTGTGAGGCTTGAGGTCTTGGAAATCCCTTTTTTGGGTTTTTTTTTTTACTTTTAGTGGATTTTTAGAACACCCAAGTTGCCTTTTTTCATTCAAACCCTGTCTTGCTATTTGTTGAGCTACAGCTAGATACATCGTTTATCCGGAAACCCATCATTAAAATTGAAACCAGGTGAGAAGCAACTAGCCTGGACGAAGAGTCCACTGTTTACAAAGGCTGTTTCCTGGTGAGTGACCACTTTCCGGTTTGTGTCCTGGTGTATCCCATCCCCAGGCATTTTGTAGAAGGATGGGACATCCAGAGCACATTTCTTCTCCCGTCGTTTCATACCACCTTCTCCACCAGCACCCTGACACCTTGATACTTGCAGCCTCTGTTGTGGCAGAGGAGTTAATACATGGGTGTGATGTGGTTGCAGATTATGTAGAAAGGGGAGACGAAAATGTATGTCCTCTGTTATCTGTATCACTGTCCTCAAAAGCCAAAAGAAGCTGCACAGGGTACCCTGCACTTCCAATTTGCTTACATATTGGATTAAGAGACACAGCAGCTGGAATAATACCTAAACCTGCACCACACACTATGGGCCCATCTCTTCTGGTCGCCAAACCAAGGAGACCTTAGTTTGCGTGGAAGTTGTTTGGTGGAAGAACTTGTCCACTGAAAGTACATCTTGTCTTTGCCAGTCTTTCTGTGTCAGCAAAAGTTGCCATATAATTACAACTTCAAGCAATTTCTTCCCTGCCTAAAAATAATCTGATTTTCCTACCTTCTAGGAAAAGTAGTTCTGCTGGAAGCTTGCACTGTAAAACTATTTTTTGAATTAGCTCTCCAAAGTTTTGAATGAAATAAATTATTGTTATCCACAGTAAACATTTAACATATATTGCTATTTGCCAGCATAATTAATTTAATCCCCTTCACTCATGCTCTCCTCCTCTCTCAGCCTTCCACAAACTTGAAGACAATACGAACTGCCGTGAGAATACTTCTGCCTGTGAGAACAGTGAAGAAATTCTCAAGAGCAATCCCTATGTCTTAGACTATTAATTTAATGCTTTCACTAAAGCAGGAGAAATGACGAATAACAATTATCAATAGGGATGTGGTACTTAACAGCAGGCAGTGAACAGTGTAGGTGGGGTTTAGACAGAAAGGGTCTAGGGTATCATTCATCTCCTCCTAAGGCAGAGATTTCAAATAGATTTAAAACGGCAGAATCCCTTCCAGGAAGTATACAGCTGTCTTCACTGACTACAAAAGTCCCAGATGAATGGTACAGATGCAGATGTCTATATTGGATTTATCTGAAGTTAGGTAAGGGAAATCCCACCCTGAGGGCTTACATGACTTTTAGATAAAATAATTTCATGAACTCTGTAAGAGGAAATTATAAAACCAAAGAAATTATTGTCACTCAGAGCTCTAAGGACCACATTTATTTGGGAAAGTTCCAGGATTCATTTAAATTATCATCATCTAAACCATGCTATAAAATCACAGCTCCTCTGACCCTTACCTGTTGCTCAGGGGCTGCAAGTTTCCTGTTCCCACACCCTTCCTTCACTGCTTATGTTTCCAGGAGGAGTAAAATCCTCTCAGACATCTCTCTGCAACAAGCATTTGTTTCCACGACGATGCTCACTGTCCTCTTTCCATTCTGCCAGGGTGCTCCCTTCCTCTCCAAGATGGTCTTTTTTCCACTCTCCAACCTTTTATTCACTGGGCTGCTTTTTAACAAATTTTCTGTCCCTTATCAGTCTCTGCTTGCCCTCCTTCTTTTTCTCGCTTATTTCCACAATTATTTGGAGCTACAGGTTACAAGAAAGCCTTTAAGTGCTTTGAGTTTTGTGGATTTCAAACTTCTTGGGCACTACACAGCACCTCACAGCTTTTAAAAAACAGGCAAAGTTATGTGCCTTGTGAGCTGATCTCTGCCCCCGCGGTTAGTGTCCACATTGAGCAACAGTTGTCTAAATACAACAGGATTGCAAACCTATAAAATGCCAGCCTCTAACTGCAGACTTGAGAAATCTGAGGCCCAAGATGCTTAGTAGCCAACACTTTCTCCTAGTTGGTCACAGTTTGGACAGGGGACCCACCTTAAAAAAAAAAAGTGCTCATTCTTTCACATGCCATAGGTCATAATGCAGTTGTTTTCAACAGCTTCCCCTAGCAAACCCCAAAATTTATCTTTCAAAATCTTCTTCCATAAATTACAATGTACACTGCGACTGAATACAAAATGGGCTCTAAAACTGGTGCTGTGATGAATTATTTTCCTTATCTTAGGCCTTGGTATCTGTGGGTACCAAACATTTAAATACCAAGCTGATGAAATCCCTGGTTGGAGTCTTTTTGTGTCATCTCCGCTGTAAATATTAGGCTTTTGCTGATGCTAAATAGTCTAAACCCTGAGTCAGCTATCAAAACTCCACAGCTCATAAGGAATCAGGCTGTGCTTAGTATCTCAACATTCACATCTGAATTGACTTACAGCTCACATTAAGTAAATATATTCTTAGCTCTGCCCATCAAACTCAGTTAAGAGGCACGGAAGCAAGGATGAAACCTGTGCAGTAACTTTAGCTTTGTTCATCATCCGACTTATTTACTGTTGCTAGGTAAAGTAATTTTCTGAAAGACTGAGTGAAAAATCACCCCTCAAAAATTGAAGGCAAAATGCATGCATAAAAATGCAAAGGGACAGGATGAGTCAGGGTACCAGTGTGAAAATCTTTTGCAGCTGTGCTAGCAATGTATAACTTTGTTCCCAGACCAACGGGGACTTTATTGCCAGTTCTTGGAATCTTGCTATAAAGGAAGTTGGCAGTTTTGGTTCAACCATCATAGAAAAAGGCCTCCACAGCAGCAAGGTCACCTCTCTGTTTAAGACTAACATCCAGGTTACCTGGAGTTAGCAAGAGGGAAAAAGGTTGAAATTGAGGTTGGGAACAATTTACCCCTGCAAACACAAATGGTCCCTCCAAGTAACAGCTGCCAGGGAAGGACAGAAAGGCTGTATTTTTGCTCTTAATGATTTATGCAACCTGAAGACCAAAAAAAAAAAAAAAAGAAAAGGGGTAGGGGTGGGGAAAGCATGGATCAGGGACTTATGCGCCCCAAACAGGCTCACAATTATGACATTCCCAGCTAAAGCCGAAAAACAGACAAGAGTTAGCACACCAACCTTTCACTTACACATTCACATCAAGCTTGAGGAAAAGCACGAACAAGAAAAAAACTCTTGCCTGTAGTCAAGATAATGAATTCTATCATGCATCTTTCATTTACATTTGGTGATATGAAGTTTAAAAAATACATCATCTTCAATTATTCTGCAGGCAATATGGACACATAGAAATCCTACTCCCACACAACTCATTTGCGAGGCCAGCAATATTTATGACTAAAAAACCTTAGCAGAATTTAAACAAACATACGCTTTTCTGGATGAAACTTTACATCTATTTTTATTTTCTGATAATTTAACCTCAACAGTAACAAGAAAAGAACCAATGAACTGAGTTCTCAGCTGTTGAAAATCAAGCCCATGGACATAAGGCAATTTGAATGACCTAAGCATGTGGCTCAGAGAGGTAATCCCTTCCAATCAAGAGCCACTTCATACTTGTGAGATATAGACAGGTAAAGTCTACTCAAATGAGACATCTGTATTTTGAAAAATAAAACTTCTTACTAAAGGCAGAATTGTCCTTCCTAGGTCAAGAATTTTATAGCATTAAGTCCAAGTACTTTTTCTTTTGCCACCTTAGTATTTTCTGTGAATCCATTGAAGCAGGAAAAAACTACCACTGCAGTAGGAAAAGACCCCGCATAGACTTTCGCCCTTCTTAGGGAAGAAAATAATCAGTCACAGATCCAAAGACTTTCTTTACTAGTAGAAGCATTCTATTTTTATTTCTAAGAAAGCTTTCTATATTGTCTGTATAGCCTGAGATATGAATAAAAATCACCACACGTTCTTGTATTTCTCGACGTATAAAATGACATATTGAAATTTTCTTAACAAGGGCAGTTATAACTCTCAGGATATATTCAGGTCCACTCTTCCCTGCCCATTGCTCTGTGTCCTCTGAAAGAATTGCAGAGGTCTGATATTTGCAGATTTTACTACAGAAGGGACAAAATCAACAGCTACTTCTTCCACTCTTGAATTATAGTGCAATTGTCATTTACTCTGCTTCAAAGCAGGTGTCCCTCATTTGGGGATATGAATCGGATCTGTAGGAAAAGGACTAACTACGGAAGCAAAAGGTGACCTGCCCAACTTCAAATAAGCAACTTCAAAAAGGTTGCCAGCTGGCTATAACTGGCTATCATTTCAGTAAACTCTTATGCCAGTCATCATCTGTCTATCTAGTCTAAAAGGACCTTGTGCACAAAAGTAGAGAAGCAAGTCACTTCTCAACAACTCGCAAAACATTAATAAAATCTGAACAGGTGATCAGCCTAGTATCCAGACTCACAGTGCTCAGCAGACCCAAGGCATGTACCTCGTTTCCCCTCCTCCCCACTCCATCAATTGCCTTTACACACAGCTATCTACAAGTGACCCATAATGTGATTAAAAATAATTAATTAATTAATAAACCACCAAAAATCTCATCCCAATATGCTTTCCCATTATTTATTTTTTAGCTACATCTTATGTTTTTATTCTCAGTAGCATGCAGGAGCAAGGAAAATAAGCCAGGTTCTTTGTCAGAACCTCACTCATAAGCCTCGTACATGAAAGCGTAAACTGATGTGCCCTGTTCCAGTCTCTTTTAGCAAGGAAATCTGTTCCTTTGCAAATTAAAATGCTGAACGGATATTAACCATGACTCCTTCTACTAAATATTTAGAGCTGTGCTATTTATCACTGCATAAAATCCCTGCATGGTTAAGGTCTAATTCGTAAAACCTAATTTTTCTGTACTTCACACTAGCCTAAAAATATATGTACATTTATGGTAAGGACTTTTTTATGTATATAGCAGAAATAAAATTTACATTACAAGTTTGAATAAATACGGAAAGTGGTGTGTATGACTTCCCTATTGTATTTATCTGGAGGTAAGCTTGTACAAACATACTTGCATGCATGGAAAAAAATGAGTAAGACCATTAATATGTTCGATGTCCGGCTTCTCTATTAATCTTATGTTTACATAATCTTCATGTGTTTACCCCATACTCTGCTCAAATTAAATAAATATGTGGAAATACATAAATGTTCCATGTTTTCATCTCCTTGGTGACCCAGTCAGTCACTTTTACTCTGTTACTAATAAATATCTGCACATTGTCAGGTAAAATGCTTGGAATGGTTTGCGTAATGATGTTGTTGAAGATGCTACTGAGCAATAGCCATTGTGCTTTGGTTGACTGGCAGCCACTATTTGCTGATGATAAACACAGGATGTATATGACAAAATCTGACACGTATAGTTTTTAAGAATAACAGCAGAGTTGCACATCAGAACTGTGTTTCTGATCACAATATAGAAAAATACGTAAGTGAAAATTAAGCACATAGCTAACCATAACTGCTCAATACCCTTCTGTCTAGAACTCTGACTAGTTAAAAAAAATTCTTTGAAAATACAGGTTTCCAGATTCTAGTCCAATACACCATGGGAAATTTCTGTTTAGAAAAACAACAGAAAAACTTCATAAGGCATGTTTTTTAAAGTGTAAAAAGCAAGATAACAAGTGTACCCAGCATAAACTGTAGGAGTATCTGTGTACATTAATTATTTGATTACTGAAGGACATGAAGTAGAATACAATGCTGCAAATTACAGCGCCCAGCATAAGCACCATGAAGCCCAAGATACCTTCACACAACTTCTTTCCAATTATGAACTTCAAACTTTGTCGCTTCTGTATAAAATAATGCCTTGTATGTTTTACATAATGTTATGTGTCAGGGACGATACTCAGTAGATACATCATTAAAATGAATGGATAAAAATTAAAAACTGTGAAGAGCATAGGAGGAAGGGAGGGAAGCAGGGAAGGAGATTAGGAAGTTAAGTTTCAGGAATGATGCTCGAAAGACTTCCTGGTTTGGTCAATCTTTCATGGTTTCAATGAATACTGAATCACATTCCTAAGAGATGTGTGTACTGTAAAATCTGTAGAGATATTTTTATAGGCATACTGAAAAGTATTATTAGTTTACATTCTAATCTTTACTAAGTATTTTAGTAATACAATCTAATGAATAACAGAAATGGCTGTGTTTTCACACCATAATTGCATTACGTGTAATTCACCCCTGTTGTCTCCTTACCAGATGGTGTACTGGTAGAATGTAGTGGATATATAAATGATGGATTTGGACCAAAATAAAATCAACCTTCCCTTGTGAAATGCATTTTACATTCCATTACTGATTTCAAGACAAAACTCTGAAATGTAAAAGATGGAAAATCAGCAGAGGGAAATAACAAAGGAGTGCCATACAAATGAATCATTGCAATTCATGCTCTTCATAGACTATACTTTTCTGCATGCTCAGCTCTCACTGATGTAGTGAGAGTGGGAGACATAAAATTATTATGTATGAAATTTGTGGAGGACAAAATGAATGGTAAATAACGTTGAGGACTGATCAGTTATACAAAGCAATCTGAATTGCAATTTAAGCTGAACATATTGTAGTATTATGCAGGTAAAGAGTGGGAAAAGCAAAGTTATAGGAGCAACACTTGTAATGTTCCGCTAGTAAAACTTGTAAAACCTCGAGAATAGATGCTGGAGTCTTGACTGGCAGAGTTTACACAACAGTCTCAAGGGCACAGGAGTCACATAGGTCAACACAAACATATGTTAACATGATGCTTGTGTTTCCATGGGGAGAAGTAGCAAGAAGATGATTTTACAGTGGCAGTGGTAAGAGCGATATGTGTTTGTTATGATCAGCTCCATGGTCCATATTCCAGAAAGAATAAATGAAAAATGGGAGAGAGCTACAGGAAAAATAAATATACCTAATGGCTGGAGAAGCCACTGTACAGTTTGAGAGACAGGGATTTCACCAAATGAGACAATTATTGAGAATAGAATAGAATAGAATAGAACAGAACAGAACAGAACAGAACAGAATAATTCAGTTGGAAGGGACTTAAAATGATCATCTAGTTCAACTGCCTGACCAACTAATGGCTGACCAAGTTAAAGCATGTTAAGGGCATTGTCCAAATGCCTCTTAAACACTGACAGGCTTGGGGCATCGACCACCTCTCTAGGAAGCCTGTTCCAGTGTTTCACCACCCTGTTGCTAAAGAAATGTTTCCTAATGTCAAGTCTGAACTTCCCCTCATGCAGCTCTGAACCATTACTGGATACCGAGGAGAAGAGATCAGTACCTCCCTCTCCACTTCCCCTCCTCAGGAAGATGTAGAGACCAATGAGGTTGCACATCAGCCCCTTTTTCTCCAAACTAGACAAGCCCAAAGTCCCCAGCTGCTCCTCATAGGACATTCCTTCCACCCCTTTCACCAGCTTTGTTGCCCTCCTCTGTATGCATTCAAGGACCTTCGCACCCCTCTTAAATTGTGGAACTGCATGCACCACTCCAGGTGAGGCTGCACCAATGCTGAATACAGTGGGATAATTAATCACCTCTTTTGACCAGCTGGTTATGCTGTGTTGAATGCATCAATATAGCATGGTGACCCAACAACTGTTTCTAAAGATCTTGAAGATGAGAAAATAAATGATAATGAAGGAAATGTCAGTGTAGTGCAAATGGCTCTTATGAATGATGGATAAATAAATTCACACCAGATTTGAGACACCTTTTTTTAGCAGAAGTGTGATCAATCATGTGTGAAAAATATCATGATGCCTTCCATTCACAAGAAGATGAGGGAGGTTATTTGGAATATATGCTTTAATCAAAGATTCAACACCCGGCCAAAATTCTTTAATAAAAGTTCTGAAGGATGCAACTTTAGATTTTTGAGTGATCTTTCTAAACCTGAAAATCTCAACATGGTGTTAGTGGACCAAAGGTAGCTGATATAATGCTCTTATAGACACAGAAATCAAGGCAAAGATGCTACTTTTTAAGTAAATTAACTATGTCAAATTTTGCCTTCCCATAACAGGACAGATAGCAAATGTATGGGGTTTTCCTATTTTATTTTCTGATCTTTAAGATCCATTTTTTCAGTAAAAGAAAATATTAGGGGCAATCTCTATGGCTTTTTCTCCCTCAGTTATTATTCATACAATCACCTCCAGTGAAATCAATTTCATCTTAACTACAATTGATATTCACTACTGAAGCTTGGGTGTTTATGGGAATAAGGATTTTTAGTAGGATCCTTAACTCCTTAAGAGCAAGAAAGGACTGGAGGATTTGGCTGTTAATCCTGGAAAAATGACAGCCATAAAAAATGTTGACTCATCTCACCAATAGATCTATAAAACCACCATTAGGCTGCCATCACTAGGAACAACACTGTGTGGGTTGTGCATGTGCAAATGAGCACAAAATCACAGCTGGTATTTCTAATTCTGTCCAACCCAAGAGATATATGATCTCAGAAGTATCTGAGATAATTACACAAACTAAATCAAACCCAAATACTGAATTCCCAAGTGAAAAAATCTTTAATATGTGTCATATATAACTATTGAACCATTTACTTTCCATCTGTGTACTCTCTAATTTTTCTTGTCACATATTCTAATTATGAATAATGCTCATAAACAAACACGTGTTTACACCTCTTCCATCCACTGCTCCAAACCCTGCTGAGAGAGTACACAAACCTGCTACTCTAGCATCCTGTCTAGAGCAATCGCATAATAACTCAACTTGAAACTTCAGCAGGCTTTAAAACAGAAAATGACTCTGTATTACAAAAAACATTGCCAAAAACTATTTTGTATGAGCAGAGTGCTACACAAGAAATTGCTTTTCGAATAAATGCTCTTTCTTTCGCTGATTTGCCACCATATGAGGAAAAGCATCACTTTTCTCACATACTGCATTTCAAGACCAAATCCATTCAGACAGCATGCAATGGTTATAATTACAGTTCTAAATCCAGACTGGAGCTAGTCTTGTTACAGTGAATGTAATTCACAAGAATTTTGACAATAGTGACAGTGAGAAGACCTCTTTTCTAATGTAACCATCCCTATTGCAGTATTTCAGCTTTCCACAATGCAGAGGCTTTTCAGCACAAGAGGGCCTTGGAGATTTCTATAAAGCCTTATGTATGTGAGAAGAGGAATTCAAGGCTGCAGAGATGGAATGAAAGGGTAAAAAGTTGTGGCAGTGTGTACCAATTCAATTGCTAGAGCTCTGTTTATTTTAAATGCAACCCTGCGATCAATTGACTCATGAGTAGCTCTCACGTTATATGCAAAAAGTAATTAACAGAAAAATCAGGCTGAACATAAATTCTTCCATAATTCAAGTTGTGAAAATACCAAGCTGAATGCATGGTAGAATTAGTACAGTTTGTTTTGCTTATATTTGTCATCCAAATTCTTTAAAACTTTTGGTTTTAATATATTTTTAGATTCATATACCTGTTCTATGAAGATATATATAATAGCATGGGGCATAGATTCTGCAAATACCTTTGAAATATCAGCTGTGATATCTGTGCTACACACGTACTCTAGAAGTACCACTGCATATTATACACCTATACCTACCTATAGGTTTGTAAAAACAAATGCATTGTTTTGTCTTGTCTTCTCCAAGTCATAGTCAGAAGATGGGTAACCACAGAGTGAACTAAAGCCTAACCTCCAAGTGACTGCCTCCAGCTCCTGCTAAATAAGTATTAGCCATAGCCAGGGCACAGCTTTGCCCTGAGATATTCACACAGGTCTCCTTCTAAAAGCATTAGGAGTCACTAAACTCAGGTGACTGGCCATGGGACTTTATTTGTAACTAAACCCGAGAACTGAAATTATTCCATGGGTTAGATTGCTAACATTTTTCTCTCCATGTGTGTTCTACTAGGCAGGGAGAAGTCTCTTGTTTAGCACCTCTAAATAAAGATACTGAATAAGTGACAGTTTATTTATGAAATATTGTATAATTTGGTATAACTACAGCTGGCACAAAAATCCCTTAAACATATGTGATTGTTTGCAAACATGTCCAGTGAAGGTGAAAACAATAATATGTTTTTTCTTTAACCTTTTGCACCTGAAAATGTTGGATATAAATCACAAAGGTTGACAGGTTACATTTTTTCAAATACTCAGCTTAAAATATGCGTAGAAAGTCTGCATTGTATTATAAGCACACACATAAGCGGTTTTCATTGTATTGCCTGTTCTGTAAGTGGGAGTTGTTCATACAAGTGCTTCAGCTGCATTTCCATAAAGCAGCAGGGCTCCAGCTCTGTGGTTACTTAAAAAGTGGCTTTAGGCCTGAGCTGTAAGGCAAATTGGCGAATCACAAATAAACCATTTGCCTTTAGAAATGTATTCAGGGACAAGTTAAGTGCAAACTGGTTAGGAAGGCTGAGAGGCAAACTCCAACTCTGCCCAGCGCTGGGGCAGGGCACCCAAATGCTTTCACGCCTTCAGAGCAGACGAGCTCCACTGTGCTTTGCTTAACCCAGCTATCTGCCGTGTATCCCATCTGCTGTGCCAACTTTGTCACATACAAGCCTGACACCAGGCAAATAAGTGGGTTGGTGTCCCTCCTGCGTGGCTGCTAGGATCACCTGTGGGCAGAGCAGACGGGATTTGTCAACAGCTTGAACCTACGTAAAGTACCTGCCTGACAAAGCTGGGACTGAGAGGGTTCATCGGCCACGCTTTAGCCTGCAGCACTGTGTACGGAGACTTTCTTCTGACTGAGCAATGCCTTTGCAAAAGATACGATTTTCCCATGGTCACGTATCAAATGAGTGACAGAGCTGGAAAACAGAATCCATGAGTCCCAGATCAAAGTATCCAAATTTATAACTAATAGAGGCAGAAAACCACAACGGGAGGATGAGGGTGCCTCTGTCAGCCTTCAGGGAAAGAGTCTTGCTGACAAGGAGCAGTATTTCACTATTCAGTGTAAGAGTTTGATTTCTAAATGAGCAGACACTCTGAGAAATGATTACTTAAGACTCCCTCAATATTTGCATGTCTTCTGTCTCCATGTCCCCAGCATTTCAGCACGTCATTAGAGCACTGCTGATTTTAATGACTGGTTGCCAGAAAATGGTACATCTAGGAGAAAATGGGGAGCTGGTTGCGCTGAGTAAGCTACTGTCATTTACTCGCAGGGTGAACATTGAGTCAGAAGCACAGAAGGTGCACAAGTTCAGGCTGTCTTCTTCCCTTCATCTTCCAAGTTAGTGCTTCATTTTTAACATTATTCGGACACATCAAGTCTCAGCAGTAAGTCTGAAACAGAAAAGAGTCAGCATTTCCAGGGTGAAAAGCCAAAATCCATGTAGGGAACAAGGCGCCTTCCACTGAAATTAAAATGACGCTGTGAACGACAGCAGCAGTAAATCAGAGTGGGAGGAACTTAAAGCTGGTTTCGAACCTGCAAAGTTTCATAGACAATCAAAGATCTAACTATTTTTTTATAAATAGGAGGTGTGGATTTTATATATCTATACATCATTATGCAAGTATAATTCTATGCATATTAAAATTTAATAAATTGTGTTATTTAGTTTATGTATATAAACCATATTGTACTATAGTACCGTATTGTCATGACATCCCTACATTAAGCAGCTCCTCCTTTCTCTACCATGAATGGAGACATAATGTACAGGTGAACTACTGAACCCATTTTACTGCAGAGTGCATCATGATGTCTGGTTTAGAGGGGAAAAAAAAGCTTATGACAGTCAAGACCCAGTGGCCCGAGAAGCTTCCCCCATCAACAATCAAGAGAGCACTTCATAGATGATAAAATACTTCATAAATCTTCCAAGAAACAGATAAGAAAATGAGCAAGGTCATAAATCCTTAATATCTAACTCATCTCAACCCTGATGAAGAAACACTTTTTCAAAGAGAGTTAAATATAGCCAACCAGTAAAATGAATCAATATAAGCCATAAAAGAGATGACCATGCAGGGCGTGAGGGGAAATTCTGACAGTTCATGAAGAAGAGCCAGAGCAAAGTGAGAACTGCAAAGTTCGGCTGATTTCCACAGGCAAGGGAGATGGTCTCTTGTAACAGATGACACAGTTTTTTATCTCCAGATAATTAGTAGAGTTAATATGTTTCTATCAATAAATGTGGGTTGAAAAATAAACTTCATAAATTGACAATCAGTCTTTTTTTCCCACTGAGTGCAAAAAAAGTTGTCTTGTGTGATACAAATGACACCACAGTGCATGTCATGCAATTGTATCCAAACATTCCCTAATTAGTATCAGCCATTAACCTTCAGTCAGTGGATCACTGAGGTCAGGACTGAGGATTTATAATCTAGCCAATTTACACCTGTCTCCCCGCAGAGTCAGGACTGCAGAGGGGCCTCTAATCAGAAGGGTTTCCTACGCAACCACAGAACCTTTTACAAAGTCATTAGGCTCAGTTAAAATTCAACCCAAACTGTACAGTTGGCCTGTCCACAGACCAAGGTAAGTTTCCCAGTCAGCTGGAGGTAAACTAAGGCTACCTGAACATATTTCAATCAATACTGGTTTTCAGCAGGTAGTTTGGGGTTCAGCTAAGCAATTTTCATTAAAATTATGTGCTGCAAACGGAAAAGAATCTGCTTTTGTCAAAAGCTGGCTACCACAGAATTTTGCATTTTTCCAGGAAAGGAGAACAGCTTGCAAATTTTGTCGTGAAAATCCAGTTGTTCCAGTATTCTTATGCCCCTGTTTTGGGGCATAAGAAACCTCTGGGCTGGGCCACTGAAACCTTCCAAACCATGCCACAGGCCCAGGACGCACAGCAAGGGCTCAGTAAAAAAACTGTGGTGCACCAGGGAATGAGTATTGAGGTCTATTAGCTCAACCACAGAATGGTGGTGACAGGAGACTTCTAAATGGTAACATGTACAAGTGTTAAAAATACGTCTTATGTACAAATAATCTGTGTTATGTACAAATACCTCTCTTTCCAGACAAGGTTTTCACACAGGAAAAATACCACCTTCTCAATAAATCTTATGAATCAGTAAAGAAAGATGATCAAAGATGCAAGACGTTGTTGAGGCATAAGAGTGCAAAATTCTCTCTCAAAAACACCAGTATTCTCAAAGGACCTGATCCAAACCTATAAAATCAATGAGACTCTTTCTATTAGCGCCAACTGGCTTTCTCTTTCATCCCACGCAGCAAGATGGAAATTGTATTCCTTTAAAAAAAAGTGTGGATTAAAGAGCATTTCCAGTGAAAGGGCCCTCATGCTGTCATATTACAGAAGTTGCACTTCTGCTATTCAACCCGAAATCCTGATAGGTTAGCTCAATGTAGTGTATTTCACTCCATGCTAAATTCTTTAAACATTTTGATGGACAGAGTGGAGTGTAGAAGCCGCACAAGTGGTAGTTCCTTCTTTCCTTGAAAATGAATTATTTGCTTTTTCATGTTTGAGCTGCAGTAGACGGAAAGTAATTTAGACCCTGGCAAATCATGAAGAATCCACCAAATTACAGGCAGCTTAAACTACAGAGTGCTAGAGAAGCCTTGACTGCTTCAGGCCACTGCCCAGAATTTGGCAGGGCTACCAAAGGATTGTTAACTTATAGCTATCCTATTTCTTTTTTATAGGACCTTCTTATAGACTTTCCGATGAAGATTAAGGATACCGGAAAGCAGAACAAAGCCAGGAAAACACGCAGCTCAGCGTCAGAGAGAGAAGACAGCCAACAGACACAGAGGCAGGAGTGATGTTAGGGAGGAAAAACAGTAAGAAGAGGACACCAAAGAAAAATAACCAGCTACCCTGGCAGCCTCTGGATGCCACTCAAGAAGCCCTTCCCAGCGTTTTACACCAGTGAGTGCCCAGGGAATAGGCCCATGGATGCCCAGAGGCAAAGTCCTTTCTGTGGTGCTTCTTCCTGGGTGGGAGAATGGAAGTCTGTGCCAGGCACGGGCTGACCAAGCTACGTACAACAGGAGCTCTCCTGCACAGGTCATAGCACTGAAAACAGCCCACACGTGGCTTCATGAATCTAATAAGGCACGGCATGGGGGAAAGAGAAGATATTTCTGTGTCTAAGTTCATTGCAGTCTTTGGCTTCTCTCCAGAGGCTACCAGCAAGGTTACCAGCGACTGCCAAGGGTAGCAACGGTGTCATTATGGAAACACCTGTCCACGGGACCACAGCGACACAGCTCACCCACAAAGGCCGCCAAACAACAGATGGTAGCAACTTTTGATTGCTACCAACATGGACTGGATTTGAACCAGCAAGTTAGAAGTAGAAATATTTCCAGCTCATTTCTTTATTCCCTTCAGCTATTTTTTTCCCCTGCTAACATTACATATTGTGTATTACCTTACATTAAGTCCTGGAGAAGGACTTGATTAAAAAACCAACAACCTTCTCCTTGCTGTGTAATACAAAATATAACTGGCAAACTTGGATGCCTACTGTTTACATTTTACAGTAAGAGGGCAATTTCACACTGCCTACTACTGATGCTGCAATATTTCCATAACCACTTTTTTCTTGTTTGTTTGTTTTAACTCAGCTCATGCCAGAACTAAAATGAGAAGACTCATCAAAAATGTCATGTCTTCTCTATTATAAGGAGCTGTGTCAGCCCCCTGCCTGCATTTTTGGTTTGTTATAACATCGATCTGTTTACAGAACCAGGTCAGCTCTGTGGCTGGCCTAGATAAAGCAGCAGGGATCCATCTCTTACCCGGTCCCTGCTGCCCCTCAGCCAACCTGTGCCCAGGTGACTACTCACTCCACATGCAGTTGTAGGTCTCCCCTCCTAACCCAACCATTTACACCAGAGCCACTAAGGCACAGTATTTCTTTGTACCTAAAACCACCCAGCCCGCTCTCGTCCAGACATCTTCCACCCTCCACAGAACAGTCAATGAATCAAAGGCAAAGCAGAAAGCTAAAAGTTAAAAGCATCCAAGCGGATTGCTGAAAGCATACGTCGTACGGCAGGCATGCTGCAGCGATGTGTGGGTGGCCGGCTGCTTGTCTGGCTGCCTGCCTGCCACTCTTCACACGCCGGCGGTACACCTCCAGGATGCTGCCGTACCAGAGTCAGCCTCAACGGCACAGACTTCAGGAGACATGCACAGACCTCTTGGGTTTGAAGAGCTTTTGGATCTGCGGTTATTTAGGCTTCTATTTATGAGCCTTTTGTGTAATAAAGAAGTGCGCTAGGGAAAAGAGAGTGGCTTTTCTGTATCTCAGACATTATTACTTTGATAGAAATTAAATTATAAGCCCTTACCACCACTTAGGAGTGGAAAGAGCTGGAGGCTATAAATATCCTGGGTGAAATCTTGACCCTGTGGAAAGCAAGGGCAAAATTACTATTGACATTAATAAAGCCAGGATCTCGCTCTATATATTTCTGCGTGTGTATGTGTGTGGTTTGTATTTTCACAGAGAATTAGGCCTACTTATTAATTGACAGGCAGAGACTGCAGCAAAGACTGCCCACAGTATCATCAAAGCTTATGGAAACATTCCTAAGATCCTTGCTTCCTCTGAAACTGCCGGTACAAGCCAAATAAGAATCTCCTAAACCCAGTATGTGTTTTGGTTTAGATATAATTTATTTGTAAAATAGCACGTTGAGTGATTACATGCTTTTTTGTTGTTTTCTGAGATTAATATTCATTCGGGAAAATGAAAGTAGGAGTGCATTATTCTGTGTTTTATTAAATCACATTAGTTACTGAGCTTTAAGTGGCCTTCTCAGTTGGAAATAAATCTCACAATATTGGCTAGTAAGTTTCAACTGTAGATACCATACAAAAGCAGACTGGCTGTGTATGCACTATTTCTAATGCAGCATTTATTAGTTTGTGTTTGTAATTCCTGACTTTCCCAGAAGCAAGATGTACATAGTTTTTTGTGCTATATAAAAATAAGAATCTGAATTTTGTGCTATAATCATTCCTAACTCATCCATTTGCTTATTCTGACATCTCCGTGGAACTAGATCTGTGAATTTTATGAAATTTAGCTGTCTGGGTTTTTTTGCCTAAGCACTTTCTGGCAAAGGCAGATCCCCCAGTGACGTGAATGACTACAGATCCTTTGGCATACATGAAAATATAACAAGTAACTCTACTGGAAATCTGCTCCAGGTAACCAAAATACTGTTTTTCTTAATATCTTCTAAATTTCACATTAAGTCATATCTGGGTACGAAACAAAGAGAACTGATAGCAGGGTTTTTAATACAAGCTCGGAATTTAGACCTTCACACTTCTCTTTGTCGTTTGTGTCTGAATAGACAAAATATCACTTTAGAAGAGACATCCCTTGTAATAATTTTTTCTTGTCCTGACCAGAAACCTCTTCTGCTTTGCCTTAAGATTTCTCCTAGCTGAGTGCCATCCCTGCACTGACTTTTCCCAGGTTTTCTCACATAGCCAGACTCCTGCTCCCGCACAACTCCCTGCTGACCTCCTTCTGACTGAATGGAAATGGATCCCTTTTTCTAGGTTTGCCCCCTCAGCCCTTCTCCTGCTTCTCAAGAAGCTATGCCACCCAGCCATCTTTCAGTCTTCACAGTTCACTGTATGCCAGTACAGGACTCATTTCAGCTAATTCCAGTTGTTCTGGTGCAGGTATCTAATCTACACTGGCTATAAAAGCCCCCAGAGAGCCCTCAGAGGAGGAAGTATCAGCAGGGGTTAATTCATCTCACTGTTACTGCAACCAGATCCTGAGCTGCCCAGGTTGCTGAGGTTTATGTGCCTGTACTTTTTCCTCATGGCAAACTCCACAAAAAGGCCGAGAGACTTTTAAACTTAAAAAGGCAAAGATGTAGTAGCATATGAACTAGGGTGATGAACTTCTAGATGGCAAAAGCTGTTACATGACAAGAAAAGACAGAACAGAAATAGAAAGGATTTAATCACTGCTTTTACCCCCTTTTCCTCGCCTTGTTTCCATGGAGGTCCTCACTCAGCCCAGTGAGTGGTGGCAGATACTGGCTTATCCTGCTGCTCCTGCACTGCTCTCCTGCTGTCTCTCATCCCCACAGCACATGTCCTTCCTGATGCTCCCAGCAGTTTCTCAAACTCTCCTGGAACAGCAAGCCCTGAGGACCACGATGGGAATTTCTCCTTGCTTCTTCTACTTCCCCTACTCAGTGGTTTCTGGCACCTGTTCCCCTGAGAAGTGCTACAGCTTCCCCTGAGAAGGGGAAATCTCCCCTCTTTTAAGGGGTTCCTCCTCACCCACTCTCCTTAGAGGACATCACACTGCTGGGAACAAATTAAAAAAGAAATGCCCAAATATCTTCCATCACAGTAGGATATGTCTAAGATACAAAGAGCAGAATGGCTTGCCTTCTCCACTGTTCACAGAGAAAGCCTATTTCATTGTGCGCCTAAATTTTAGATTAATATTAACCCAAATGGCCAAAGACACCAGTGCAAAGCAAGTATATAAAATATCTTACTCATAAAATGACAGGAGGGATAACAGCTTTAGCTGTATCTACTTTTTGTAGATGTAAGTGCTGGTACAATGCACAGAGAACTGTGAAGAACAAAGTTCCTGATCCGTAGGAGAGTTTAGAGTATAAACTATTCTACAATATCTGGGTCTGGGTTCTTTAAAACCAAATTGAAAGAATAGATGATTTAGTAACACCTTTAATTTATCAACACCATTGCCACCTTCCATCCGTTGACCATGAAAACCATCAACCATGCAATAGAAATACTAGATAAGCAACAGAAAAACTGGATATTGCACTCTGTCCTTGGTTTATAACATGGCCTGCCACTATGAGTTTTTTTGAAGTCTTTGGTTCTCTAGATGTCACTGTTGGATGTTGGAAGTCCAAAGCAAAGCAAAGATCTAACGGTTTTGCATTGACCCAATCCTGTGTTGTCTCAGAGGTTCTAAAGGCCTCTTCAGCATAGATATTGTTTTGAGGATTTGTCAGAGGGTGACAGTCACAGCACTGAATTCGATAAGGTCCAGCACTAGTCCAAATCTGCCTAGAAATTACATCAAGCCTGCTCCTACATGGCTCCCCTATCCCAGACCATGAGGGGATGGGCACAGGGGTGTGTGCCCTTGTGGGACAGATTTAGGGCAAAGCCCTCAGGACGAGGAATCCCAGGAGCTCGTCCAAAACTTTCAATACCAGTTTGCACCATATGAAAGAGCTGGAAGAGGAAAAGATCCCACAATCTGGACTGACACTACAAGGAACCAGTTCACCTCCAATTTTTCAGCAGCATATGGTTGTGACTAGTTCTTTTAGCCAGACTTCAGAAGGGATAATCACCCAGCTGCCTGCTTCTGTTTTAATGTATTATCCACAAAATGTGAACTGCCTCATGAAACAAGAGACGGTAGCACTATGTGTATTTTCATTACATTTAATTTCTTATGAGGCAAAAGAGAAGAGAGACACCAACACAGCTTGTGTATGATCTCATAGACTTGGACAAAAAGAAATTGAGATGTTAATCCAATTTCTTTCTGTGCAAAGTCCATTTCCCTTAGTTCAGAATTTACAAATCAAAAATCAAAATGTAGTTATAAATATAGAAAGACTGGTATCAGCTTGTAATTAAACTGTCAGGGTTTAAAATTGCTAACACTGAGTTATGCAGCGATGGTTTATGACTGGCACGAAACAACAAGTTCCTTTTACATTAGTCTAACTTGAACAAATTTTTAAATTAAACAAAAATCCATCCTTTCTTTAAAGAGACCCTACATTTTAAATAAAACTCCCATTTAGAACCCATAGGTTTCTGTAGCCAGACATGGCACTTCTGCACATATCACCAGACTTGGTGCCTATACTTATATAAGGACACCCCCTAAAGGGGGATGTGCACACTTTGACTACAGAGTTTAGCATCCTTGAGAATTGTTTGTAAATGATGGGCGAATGGAATCCATCTTCCTTAAAAGCCCCTCAGCAGAATTGTCCTCTGTGGATATCATTCAAAGTCAGGGTATCTATTTGTGATTGACGTGATCAGTCTGTAGCAGTTTAACTCACCACCAGGTTCTACCTTGAAACTAGGGCAGGAGCCAAAAAAATTAGGGTAGCTGTTTCTTACATGCCTGAATCCAAAGAAATAAGATTTGCTTTCTTTTTTTCTTTTTTTTCCATTTTTTCTTTTACCTCAAATGATGATATATCCGTTATGAGGACTTTTTTCTAAATTGCCGTTAGCTTCTTTAGCTTGTTTTCTATATGCAGATCCACTTTTATTAATACAGATCTTTTACATCCTTAAATCAGTACCAGTTTACCTGTGGTCTTTGGAGAGGATACCTGCAATGACACAAACGGCAGCTGACTGGCCAAGAATTAACATATTGGTAAGTACCTCAAGCCCCTTTAACACCACAAGAGGTACAGAACAGATAGAAGCAATATCAGCTTTCAGATCTCTTAATTTAGGGCAAGTGGGTCCTTGCTTACTGTGCTGAGTCAGCCTGAAATGTACCGTGTTTCAAAATATTATTATTTTGTAGGAGCATAAGGCTTTCAAACTAGTTATTATACACTTTGGAGCCTTACCAAAGACACCAGCCCCCAGATAAAATTGTAATAAATAGTGGTAGGGAGAAAAGTAGCTACTGCAAAGCCTAATTAAGTATTTTGATTAGTTCGTACTTACTGAAATTTGGCTGCTGTTTATAATTAATTTTATTATCTGATGTCTGTCAGTGTTGGTTTTTTAACTACTTCTTTGTTTACTTAATTGGGTAGTTTATAATCATCACTTTGGAAAAATGAGTTTTCCTCTTTGCTTTTATAACTGATCATATTCACTAAGCCTTTTTGCCCTTTCAGTTTCAATACCCTTCATAACACTGGCAGGATTAACCCCAAGCAGCAAACCAGCTTTCCAGTCTCAATGTCAGGGTGCTGAGCATCATTTCTTACCCACAACCAAACACAGGCCTTTTTTTACCTTCCCCTAGCTTTTTCTTGCAGTATGCAACCTATTCCCCTCTATGTTTAAGTCCATAGTAGTGAATTATCACACCGATGGAGAGGTGCATGGGAGAGGAGTGTCTTGTGGTCACAACCAGTCAGCCCTGCCATGTAACGACTGCAGAACGGGAGACAGTACCACAAAATCTCACTGATTTTGCAGCAGGAAGGAACCATCACCATTTTCACTACCTTACTTTAGACTTTGAACAATGAGACTGATAGTTTTTAACTTTTGACTTTTGAAGTCAATTATTTCCTTTCTCCTATTTGGACAAATTTTGGACACAGCCAAAACTATTTTATATTGCAGAGTAGGAAAGTACCAGTGAAAAGTGTCGATTACACAAATTGAGGCACTACTGTCTGTAAAACAGGAAGACTGGGAATATCACAGTGACTTGCATGACCTTGAAAACTAGAGTGAAGTAATAGGTGTGGGGTGATATTTAATAGTACAAAGTGCAGAGTCAGGAATTAATCAGAAATTCCTGCCCTGAGTTAAGGAACATGATGGGACTGACAAGGAAAGAGAAGGAATTGACTGTATCCTCCTCACTCAGAGGATAACAGAGCCGTGAGTGCAATATAACTGTAAAGAAGTAAATGTGATCCTCCATCACATCAGCTAGGACGTTTCCTGTAGGGAGAGGGGAATATTGTTCCTGTTGTACATGACACTGATGAGCCTTTTGCAGTAATATTGTCACAATTCTTGTTCCTCCTGCACAAGTAAGATGAATTTAAACTGATATTGCACAGAGAAGGACCAGCGGGCTGATAAGGAGAGCTCATGGTACAAGGGAAAAAGAGCAAGATTTGGTCTAGTTCAACCTAGGAAAACAAAGACTAAGAGGGTATTAAGTTCTGTGCCATAAATACGGTAGATCAGATGAAGGGAAGGGAGAAAATGAGGTAAGCATGATTTTAAATTAGTGGAAAATTCACTACCTGAACAAAAAGGTTTTAACCAGATAAGCAAAATTTTAAAGTATAATGTCAAAGTGAATCTCTCACCATCAGAATAGTGAGTAATGCTTCAGGAGTTCTACCAGGAATAAAACAAACAAACAAAAACCAGATTGGCTTTACAGTAAACAGCAATCACTGTCAGGAAGGAACTGTACGGCACAGTGCAGACATGATCCAATGACCCTGCACTTTGTTTCTGGACCTCTAGTCCTAACCCAGAAGAGCGTAACAGAGCTGAGAATTTTTTATGAACCAAATTTCAGGAAATGGGAGGCTGAAGTAGAAATGGGAGGCGGAGGAGACAGGGAGGAAAGACTAGAAGCAGTGACAGAGAAGCAGTGATGGACTGCTCTATAACATATACAAGGAAGACCACAAATGCAGTATTTAACGCGACCCCAGTAACAAAAATTTTCCTGTTGAAAATTAAAATTCACAATTGATTAAGAAATCACAGCCAAACAAGAGAGCTGAAGGAAGTCACTTGAGATTTAAAGAGTTTAAATAATTACTCCTAAAAGGAGTAGAAGGGGATTGAAATTAATCAAGCCTTGATTAATTAAATTTGCTTGCAGGGGAAAAAAAGTTTTATATGATTGGTATGTGTCCTGCAGTTTACAAAGATGGAAGAATACTCAGAAAGGTATTTGTTGTCCAAGCATGAAGCTACGCTATCAGGCAAGACAGTTTGCACATCAAATGGGATACTGTGGAAAACATGGGGAGATTTTGCTTCTGCATGCAGCAAAATTCCAAGCTTTCCATTGCGTCTCTGCGATGGTTGCAAAAGAGCTTTACATAAGCAGCTTTTATAATGCTTCATGAAGATCAATAGCTTTAGGTTGGCTTATTTGTTTTTGTTTTGTTCCCCTGTTACAAAAGTACTTGATCACAGACAGGAAAGTTACTTTGGTGTGTTAAGTACTATCCAAAAATATCAAGAAAGATAGACTTTACCCTGCAGAATACTGAAGATAGATAAAGGGTAAAGGGGAGAAGGTTATTGCAAAACTCTCTATAATAAATCTTGGCAACTGTGACACCTAACTCCATATTTATAGCCATTCCCTATCTTGACATCCAGAAATGGGAAGGCTAGCAAGTGAAATAGGAGCTTTTGCACAGTAAAGCAATCTTAAATATCAGGCAGGTTTTCAAAACAGCTGTGCTAGGTTTACCAGATTGCATTATGGAAATGTTAGACACCAAAAAATCATGCATTGATGTGTAAATAAGGAAAAAAATGGGGGTGGTAGGCTGGGAAAGAGAATTCCCTCTGGTATTCTTCGTGCCAGAAAACAAAATCAGACAGCTTCCACCCACTAGTGTCTCCTTATCTCCCCTTCAGTTTCCAATGGCTTGCTCTGCAAAATTTCCCCAACTCCAACAAGCCATAAAACCTACTGAGGATTTAAAACTTCTGTTAGATCACCAAATTTTGACCCTCTGTCAATATTATCAAGTTGTGTGAACCAAAACTGTTTTAGCTGATCTTTAAGCAGACATTTGTAACCATAGCTTTTCTCACTGTTGTGCGAAAAAGCTCTCGGTGTTGCCATATAGTCTGAAGCAATATCTAGACTTACACTTTCTAGGGCAGTGAGAAAAAGTGCAATAACAAGAGGAGGAGCAAAGGAGGCTCCAGGCAAGGCGGCTTCTCCAAAGCTACCAGATTATTTGTTCCCCTTGTACATCAAAACCCGCCCAAGCCTGATCTTCAGGTGCTTTTGTTTTGTGACGGTGCCTAAGAGCCAGGGGTCGGGATCAGCTAGCCATATGACTGTCAAAGTGTACATCTTAGTCATAAAACCAGAAGCTTTTTGATACATTCAGGGGTGATTTTGATATCGCCGGGTAAGCGCTATAATTTTGAGAAGAACATTGGACAAACTTTGTCTTACAGCTCAACAGCAATCCTTTAATGAAGTAGATTTAAAATCACTGACTCTTTAAAGTAGTTAAAACTCAGAGTTTATGTATAAAACACTATTCTGTGGTGGAAATTCTCCTGCAGACACATTTTCAATTCATCTATTCACCCCTTACGGAGGAAAGGAGGGACGTAAACCAAGCAAAGCAAACATTTCCGAACCTGAAGGGAAGAACTGATAACTCTGGCTCAGTTTCATCAAACATGTAATGCTGTTTGTCGTGCATGGGATTGCATTTGCAGAATGCACACAGCAAGCAAAATACATGCAGGACTGGCGCAGGTGATTTAGCGTATCAGAAACTACAGTGTAGGTAGCAAGCTGATGGCATTGCGTACACTTACAGATGTGAATTAGATAATGAGAGCATGAAGCTGCATAAGCTTGCAGGATAAGGTCATGGGAATTCACATGCTTTCACATTTTGTACTGGGAGCTGTAGCTTCACTGAAATACAACCATCTCCAGTTGGCAAGCGTACACAAAATCACTCCTAGAGAGGTGCTGGCAACTGATTTCTCCACATTTAAATGCCATGTTGCATTGGCAAAATGAAAACTGGAGGGGGATAATCATGCGTCAGATCGTAGATTAGGCAGTTAGTCTCCATATAATCTCTCCACAACCTCTGCACAATCCCTGTACAATTAACAAGAGGCGAGGGAGACAAAACCCTCCAGAGGGCAATTCGAAAATGAAGTTTATTTTAGGTGTGCTGAGCAGCCCTCCTTGGACTCCCGTCTTCAATGGCCTAATTGGAGCAAACTCCTAATGTAAATTACTAAGATTAGACACCTGAAGTAGGATGTACCAATCCCCTCCACCTTATCCTTACCAACCCATGCCTCTACTTTTCCTATTGTTTAAAAAATGTACTCTCCAAAACCAATTCCAAAAACCTCAAGCTGCTATAAACTTCGGTTCTTGACATAAACTCTTCCTTCAGGCAAAGCATGAGCCTGGTGAAGTCATTTCTGGGACTATCCGTCCAAAGGGAGGCGGGAGGGATCTCTGCGTAAAAGCCCATTAACTGAAATCACCCTGAACAAGCAATACGGATTTAGAGTCTGCCAATTCACGTACTCCTTTGGCCTTCAACTGAAATACAAAGGGAAAAGAAATCTCAGCAACGTACCAGTCAGGCATTTGCCTGGGACCTTAAAAAGTAGCAGGCGTCTTTTCTGTGTGTGCTAGCATAAGTATTAATAGACTCTGAGAGGTTCTGCAGTGAGATTCATGGGGCTGGCTTAGAGAAAACTGCAACTGAGACAAATAGAGTGAAGGGGGACAGCAGGCTAAGTATAAAATAATTATTTGTGCACCTGTTCAAGAGCCATTTTAGTTTGTGCGCCCCAAGAGAAAAAGTGCCATTTGGAAAGCACAAGGGTTTGTGCAATTTAATGATGCTATTATGGTTCCAAGCTCAATGTAACCATCCATATGCTGCTCCTCCTGAAATATTTAGCAATTAATAGAGATAAAAGGCCCTATCACACATTGCATTGTGTCAGGATCATGAAGTCAGGAAGGATAAGCTCATAGATACCCTTGTTTCACAGAAATGCTTTCTCCCATTTTAATATGCCCACTTTTCCTGCTGTGTTGGCAAATGAAAGCATGAAAAATGAGTAACAAGTGGAGCAGGCTCTAGAAAAGCAGCTTCAGCTTGGAGAACAGATAGTGTTCCAGTAGATACGCTCCTAGCACTAGGGAAGAAATTTAAAGAACAGTAGTTTACAAGAAGAAATGAATAGTTGTGCAAATCTCCAAGGAAGAAGAGGCCTCATATTGCTCTTTTCAGTGGGGTTCCCTTTTATGGGAAAAGCTTAAGAAACTAGAACACAGCCATTTTTTAGACTAGCATGATATAACACATCCACAACACAAACGCATGGACTCAGATAAAATAGACAGAGGAAAAAAAAACATTCCCAGAAAGTACATTAGGAAATGTAGGAAGGTGTGAAGAGGAAGGGCGAGGAGAGAAAGGAAATGCAAATAAGGAGAATTTACAAACTAAAGCAGTGCTGATTTAAAATACTACTTTTGTCTCAGAAGGAGAAAAAATAAGATCACTGGTGATCCATGGTCACAGAGCAACAGATGAGCTGTGGACCTGTGCTTTCAGCTAATCTCAGAAAAAAAAAAATATACAGAGAAACTGATATGATTTGTGAAAATGTAGATTGCTATTATTTATGTTACCCGAAAAGCCACAAGCCCATTCTGCTTCCCACCAAATAGGTGCATTATTTTGGAATATAGGTAGTTTAACACAAAGTAGACACAAAAGGTGGTGTGTAAGGTGGAGTAGCCTGGAAAGGATGCATCCTACAAGAAAAACGATTTAGGATGATGTCTGGTAAATGTCGTCTTATTTCTAGTTTCAGCTAGGTTTTCTGAGACAAGGAGGTTTAGCTAAGGTGTTTGTTAGTGTCTGAACATGTGCACCTGCCTGTTCGTCTGGCAGCTGCCCTTCCTTCCCAGGAACGTCGTATCTGTTGGACAATTTCAACCAAACCTGAGAGTGGGGAAGTAGCGTCAAGGGTACCACCTTCCCACAGAGTAAGTCAGGAAGGAGGGTGGGTAAAGATGCTGTTAAGCGCCCTGAAGGAGGTGGAGGCTTGTTTGCAGTGCGAGATCAGCCCTTATTATGCACCAGAGAAGTCCCGCGGCACACAGACCCAGGACTCCGCCGGTCGCCGGGATACACCTGTGGTTCCTTCGGACGCCACGTCGGGGAGGGCACACCTGGGCAAGGCGGGACTATGCCGGGGCAGACGGCGGGGCGACAGCCTGCCGGGGCTGGTGCCCGCACTCCGGTGGGGAGAGAGCCAGCGCCTCGCCCCCTCCCACTCCCGCCGTGTCACCCACCCCCACGGGAGGTGACGGAGCTCTCCGGCGGGGGCGGACCCCCACTCCCCCCATCACACCTCCGCTAGGCGCCGCTCCCCGCCTCGCTCCCCACCCCGCCGGCGGCAGCTTGCCCGCCCCGCTCGGGCCGGGGGGAGGCGCAGGCAGCGGGCAGGGCCGCCCCCGCGGAAGGAGCGCACCGCCCCCGCCGCCCCGAGCTGCCCGCAGGTGGCGCTGCCGGCAGCCCCGCTCCGATACGCCGCTGCCGCCGCCGCCGCCGCCGCCGCGCCGGCCGGGCTAGCGCAGCCCCCCGGCGCCGGCCGCAGCCCCTGGGCCCGCCCGCGGCTGCCTCTGAGGGGCCGTGCCTCCCCCGCCCGCCCGCCCGCCCGCCGCGCTCCGCGCCGCGCATCGCCGCCTCCCTCGTTTCCACACACACACGCAGACACGCGCGGCGCCGCCGCGGCCGTCCGGTCGCCCCCCAGCTCTCGCTACCAGCGGAGCGAAGCGGCCCGGAGCGGAGCCCCGGCAGCCGGCGGGTGCCGCTTGCCCCGGCGTGCCCGTCTGCGCGGCGGCGGAGCGGCGCGGGAGGGTGGGCGAGCGGCGTGGGGAATGGAGACGCCCGACAGCATCCTCGGGGCCGTGTGACAGCGAGCGGCGCTCGCACGCGAGTACGCACCCACCGGCTGGGAGCCGGAGCCGGAGCCCGGTGCAGAGCCGGTGCAGAGCCGGGCAGCGCCGCCCTGCCCCGTCCCGCGGGGAGCCGGCATGGAGTGAGAGCAGCGTGCCGCCGCCAGGTAAGGCGGGGAGGGTAACCCGAAGGGAAGCTGTGGAGGTGCTGGCTCGGGGCTTGCGTTTTGGTGCCTGTGCCCTTACGACTCGTTGCTGCCGCGTTTTTCCAGCTCCCCCACCCCCCGCCTTCCCCCCCTAGAAACGCCTTTCCTCAAGCCCCCCGGCAGCCACAGCGGCGGTGCCGCGGGGTACGGGGTGCGTTCCTTATGTAACCGGGGGGCGAGCAGCCTCGGCCGCTTTCGGCTGGGCAAACGGCGAGCTGGCGGTGGGGGAGCCGCGGCCGAGGGGGGGACACGACGGGGAACCGGGCCGGCCCCGGAGGCCCTCGGTTCCAGCTGCCGTCGCGGAAGCCTCCCGCGTGGGTGCCCCGGCCCCACGCCCTCGGGCAAAGCGCTGCCGCCGCGACGGGGCCGGGACTGCGGTGGCGTCTCCTCGCCTCGGGGCTCGACAGCGGGTACCCGCGGGCAGGGGCGACCAGGGACGACGTCCCGGCCGGCCGCCCCCTCCCCAGCGGCGCTCCAGCGGCAGCGCCGAAACCGGGAAGAACTTCAAAGCGGGGGTGGAGGAAGATGCTGTTTTGGCTGCTCTCGTCTCACTCCTCCTCTGGGAAGGCAACGGGGGGCGGCTGCGCTGCGGGGAGCTGGGGTCGCGCTGGGCTGAGGAGTGGAGCGCTGAGGGCAGCTCGGGCGAGGCTGAGGGGAGCCAGGGTAGCACTGAGGGCAGCCGGGACCAGGCTGAAAGGAGCCGGAGCCAAGTTGAGGGGGCGGCGCGGCCCCAGGCCCACAGGGCGGGCAGGGCGGGGAGAGAGCCTCCGCCGTGGGAGAGGGGCAGCGGGAGAGGAGGGGAGGGGGTGCTGCTTACGAAGGGGTGCCCGTCTCCTCTTGATTTGAGGGAGAGCGAGCTCGGTATCACCATGGCGACCTGAGGGAGGAAAGAGCTAAATAAATAAATAAGTAGGAGATAACTCCCCCCTTCTCCTTCCCCGGCCCCCGCCACTGTGCCTTCCCGGCCAGGTCCGGTCCCAAAGGTGGGGAGAAAGATACCACAGACAAAACTTTTCTCTCCCGGTAAAAAAGGCGGCGAAGGGCTGGGGGACCGTGGTGGGGAAGGGGCCGCCCCACACGGCTCAGCGAGCCGCGGTTGCGGGGAGTCAGATGCCACCGAGTAACCGCGCCCGGAGCCTCTTCTTCGGCCGCAAGGGGAGGAGGAAGCCGCTTCGGGGCGAGATCCTTGTGGCTGCTTATTGCCGCGCCAGCCGTGTCCCCCCAGCTGCGATGTCCTCCGCTCCCCGGCGGCTCCGCGCACCGCCAGCTCCCGCGCGCTGTGCCTGCGGCTGCGGGGCCGGGCCGGCCCTGCTTCAGCACCGCGGACAGCGGCAGCTTCAGAACACTGGTCAGCGCCGGGGCGGCGGGAGCGCGGCGGGCGGGGGGCCGGAGGGGGCCTTTGGATCGGGGCCCTGGGCTGGGAGGGCCGGGGGAACCCCCCGACGGTGTTCCCGCGCCAGAAAAGGTTGCCTTCCTCTGCTAGAGCCATCTCCAAGTACGGTGCCACTTCCTGCCGGGTGCCGGGAGCCAGGGGAAGCGTCACCTAGGGCCACTAAACTTTCCCGAGCCAAATGCACACAGAAGCGGAGAGCAAACGCATTAGAAATGGCATCATTTAAACGAACTTGCTCAAGGTTGTTTCTTACGACTCTTTTGCAGTGGTTCTCAGTAACTTGTTATAGCTAACTGGTTCCCCAGCAGGACTGTTCACACATAGACATCCATAAAATGAGTCCTGCGGAAATTGTGTTCTCGACTTGTTTTTCTTAAGAAAACTTGTTGAGAAATTGCACTTGAAGAAATTGCACTCTTAGCTTAGGGAGCTATCCTGCTGCTGAGGTGCACAGTTATACAGGTGGAATTTGTGCCAGTCAGACAGACACAATCAACTAACCAGAAAAACACCTCCTGATCAAGAACTGTTCCCCTCAGACATTTGGTGACTAGTTTAAAGAAATACACAAAGTAGGTGGAAAAAGTATGCAGGTTAGTGATAATTCACCAAAAGCCAAGAGATATTTCTTGCACTGATAGGCTGTAAATTATTGGCTCAGTTTTCCTATACATATCTCATGCTAGTAGTTACATATGCAATTATTGCTTCAGACTATGAAAAAATATTCTAGAAAAGCAAACAGCATAATGAATAATATTCACTGGGGAAGATAGAGATGGATTAGTCACTTTTGTGCTGTTCACTGTGTCAGGATGTTCTTTTTTCATTAAGCAAACAAGATTTATTTAATCTTGCCTTGGTCCTGTTAGGCAGTAAACTATAGATACATGTAGAATTATTGGGTTTGAATCCAAGTCCTCAGCCTCTTGAGGTTATGCTTTAACTATAATCAAGCTGTGAAATCACACCAGCTACTGGGTTCCTTCTTTGCCTGCGTTCCTTCTTTGTTATAAAAGGTCTGTTTCAAGTAAGTCCTAGCTTAGCAGAGACAGCCACATAGATGAGTCCTATTCATGCATGGGACTTAGTCGGGCTTTGTACTTATGCAGGGACTCCAAACAAATTCATCTCGAAGAATAACAAGTTGAAGTAAAGTCTTCTTAACTGTAGATCCACAATTTGCCCTAACTACACTTCTTGACAAGCCAAGTGAACTAATGAGTTAAGCCTTTATGGAAACAGAGACCTGAATTTCTTAATGATGGGCCTCACATCTTCAGACCTATCTCATAGGGAGTGTGGAAATAAAGGACTGAACTGTAAGTATGGTCTTGGGAACTCATTACTTTCCTGTAGGAAAATGAAGAGAAGTAATAGAATACAGCTCTTCAGGGCAGTTACCAGACCATTTATAATACTTCAAGCTATTGATTTTGTTATGTAAGGCAATATTCCTGCAGCATCAGAATAATTTTATCAGATAATTATAAAATGATTTTGCCCTATAAGCAACATTAAAAAAATTAATTATAGGAACATCAACAGAATACCCCACAACCTTAATCAGTTTAGTAAAAGACAGAATTATTTGTGTAATTTCTGCCAGTGCATTTACATCATGTTCAGTATGAACTTTCCAAGATACATAATTTCACTGCAGAAAATACTTATTTGTTTTTCATAAGCATGTATTTGTAGCCTTGTTTTATATTCATTTTATTGAAACATGGTATTTTGAAAGGAAGACAAGTTCTCTCCTTCAAACTATGCAAGAGAAAAAGAATTTAATTTACATTTTCATAAAATATCAATCACAACACATTTATTCAAATATTTCACAGCTATAGGCTCTATGTTGTTCTTTCTTTTACCTGCAAAATATCAGAAACTCTGGACAGTGTTGGTGTAAGATTACTGGGTTTGTCATGATCTTCTCATGGTATTTTCACATATACAAATAGATTTTTATTCAGGTGTTGTTTATACGCTTCTTTAAAAGTAAGAAGTAAAAGAATTCATATTAGCATTCTTCCAAAGAAGTTAAACTATATTTTAAGTAGTAGTTCTTGAAGCGTTACAGAGAACACATTTCTATTTTATTATTTCTTTTATTTTTGTTGTTGTTAAAAGCTTGGGAGCTCTGTTCAGTGTTTTTATCATCTGCTTGCGACAGAATGTTGCTTTTTAATTGGGACAATTAAACACTGTCAATTTTTAAAAAGAGCTGTGGTTTAGGTTAATGTGTTTGTTACATTTATGTGAACGTACAATTATTACTGGTGGAGGCAGTTTGATACAAGAAAACAATATTCCTAGTATATTAAGTATCAATATTTAAATATTGATCATGCAGAAAGAGAATGATGTTTCTTAAACAATGAACACTAAATTTACCAAACAGTAAACCCAAGAAAAGAGTTTTAATCTCATTCCCACTTGATAGTGACTTCCTGGAAGATTTTTTTGGTTTTTCCCCCAAAAGTGTGCATGGGATGCTTTACTAGAATACTATGGATATTGGAAATACAATTTTATTATATGTGTGTTACGAATAGCTGGAATAAAAGTATTGAACAATAGGAGGTTACTAACTCCACCTTTTCACACAGCGCTGCAATTTTTAATTATGGCCAAGGATGCTGGCTGTCATGGAAGCATGAAGCGATCTGGCAGAGCCTCATGACAGTGTTGTGGAGTCTCTGTCAAAAGGGCAGCCCACACCAGGCCACCCCAACCCAGCATACTGCAGGAGGTGAATGGAAGCTGTCCTGGCCATGCAGGGGCTGGAGGAGGAAAGCCTTTGTGGTCAAAAGTCATGTGCAGAGCCTGGAATGTTTCAGTCATACACATTAGTCCAGCAGCTGCAAAGTCATTGTGCTGCAGATATGAATCATGTCCATAAGGAGGCTCAGAGCACCACCCTCATTTAACTCATCACCCATGGAATGCCTAGTAGAATATCATGCAGGGCCAAGGGAATTTGACAACTAAGGAAACACATCTTGTTTATATTTTAAAGGCTCATTAAAATGGATTTTTGCTAGCTAGTACCATGCACTCTATTCACGAGCTTTTACATATGGCCAGTAGAACATCCTGTCTTCAGATACAGGGGGAAAAAAAAGAAAATTTTAAAGTTCTTTAAAAATACGCAATTTCTACCAATAGTTCATGCAAATGGACCTCAGTCACACAATGCCCAGTAAAATCAGTGAAGATCTGCATGAGTGCGAGGACTGTACACAGTCCTGACTGCACAAGCCCCAATTCATGCCAGAGGTTGCAGAAGAAGTTCTAACATAACTGAGAAGAACCTCTAACAGAAGTTTGCTCTGGAGTATGAGTCGATAGAGTTTTGAATTTAAAAAATAACTAAAAGGTGAAAAGCCATTGATTCCCTGCTTCTATTTGCCAGTTACAACTTCAGGTTAGCCATTGATGGTATCTGGGTATGAGGTACAGCATGATATTCCTGGTATAAGGATCCACAAGAATAGGAGTCATACTGTTATTGTAGGTCTAACTGACAATAAGATCAGAAATGCCCTCAGAAGACACATTGCCTTATTACAATAGTATATATCACATTAGTATTAGAAAATGAAAGGCTCATTCTATCAGGCCTCAAAATGAATGCAAGTATATGGCTGGAAGCGCACATTCATGATATACAGCATTCTTCTGTTTGATATTATTTGCTTCCAAGAAGCATTTGCTTTCTTCTGTCACATTGGTAGGAAAATAATGTAGTATATCCAAGGGCAGAACTAGCCTTGCAGTCAGAAAACTCTAACATTTTCACACATAGCTTGCAATTCACAGGAGTAAATTATGATTCCACAGAGATTTAAGTTTTTTAAAGCACTTGCATTAATAGCACTGTATGTGTTAGTGCAGACAGTGAAGGCTCATTCAAATATTTAAGCCAGAGAGACTGCTATTAGTCCTTACTGCCAATGGCCTACCCTTTCTGTCATATGCGTAGTGAATGGTTCACGCTGAGAGAGGTCAGCTTCAGACTTTGACGTGTAAGTGGGCATCTGAGCCTCCCAACCAGAAAAGCCTCCCAATCAGAGGAAGCATCTGACTCATCCTGACACAGAGACTTCAGGACGCTGGCACAAATGTAAAGGTGATCTTTGTCTTTTGGTCTTGAGGCTGTGCCACATGATCCTCTTGTGCCCCATGGCTAAAGGCAGTGTTTGGAGACAGTGTGGGTGGGGAGAGGTGCTTTAGCACAAGCTTGGATATGTTTCTACATCTCATCACAGGCCTGCAGAAACAGCCTTAACCTTGACTTTGAAGTCACTTCATACCCATTGACCTAACTGTGTTGGGTCTTTAAGTCCAGCTGTGCCTTTAGGAAGAGAAGTGCTAGTCTGATTGCTACAGTCACAGCAGTGATGGCATTTGATAGGCAAATAAACACTAAATATCATAGGTTTGTACAGCTGTTTTGTATTATTCATCATTAATTTAATCTACATCGACTGTAAGAGCCTGACCTGAAGAGGCCACCATGTGCAGGTTTTGTTGGGACTTGCTGGAGCATAACGCTGGGGCTTGTCACTGGCATTTGTGCTGAATTATCAGAAAAACTTCTGGACAAGAAAACAATAATGTGCAGATTGAAAGGGTGAAATAGAAGGCTGAAAGAACGAGCAAGATGATGAGAGAGAGAGCACACGAGAACATAGTTAATTCAATGCTCTAATCAACTGTGTTCTGCAGTGCTTTATCATAAGCATCCCTGCTTTAGGCTCACCAGCTCAGAGCGGTTTTGCAGCATTGCAGGAAATCCTCTGCTTTTGCTTTCCATTAAAAAAAAAAAATCTCATTGTGTCCTGTCAATACAGACAACTTTGTCAGTGAAAGCAAACGAGAAATTATCATATAATTTAGTATTTATCATAATCAGGAGCAGGGGTTCATTAGAACAATGAGCAATTGCCAAATTATTCCTCAAAGTATTAATTTGAAGAATGAGAAAATAATGACATTTCCTACCTTCTTGCTTTTTCTCCCCCCCTCCCCCTTCTGTTGACACACACAGTCTGCAGTTTCTATCAGCTTGTCAGATCAATTTCCCATTCTTGAAAAGAAGCATTTATGCTAAATGATTGTAATTAAGAATCTCCTTCTTCAGCTCAATAGTTGTCTGGACATGGAGAGGGAATTCCCCATTGATTTCTATGGGTCCAGGTTTTCACAGAAAAAGCTTCAATAGGCAATGCCTGCTTCAGAAGTATAGCCTCCCTGGGCTCCCTATAGGATCAGTGAAAAGAGCTGGACGACTCTGAAGGGCAACTCTATAGAGCAACTTTAGCTCACCAAAGATATCAATTAGACCTCTAGAGGTGTCACATTTTGGTGCCTCAAGTTTCATGGGATGCGTCTCAAGTAATTAAATCAATGTGGCAGTCTACACTTGCCGAAGGCGTGATGAATCCCTGTCTTCAGAGCTTCCATACAGAATGGTACCCACTGAACTTCTTCATTTGCATGGTCCTACATCACTGCCTTCCTGGCTGGCTGATAAAAATCTCAATATTACGTAGAAGTCAGGCTTATTTTTTTCTCCCATTGTTTCTGACACTCCCCAGCTGCAGCACGAAGTAGCTCAGTGCTTCCTGGTCCCAGAGGCGGCCTTAGACTACCATAGTTGGAACCAACAGCAGCAGCAGGGAGACCATAGTTATGCAAGGAAATGAAAGGAAACCTTTTTTAGTAATTAAAACCAGCCACTGTTCAGGGATATCAAGGTTGTCATCAATTGCAACGGGCTCTGATTCATGGCCTCTGTGTCAATGCAGAGAGGAAAGGAGATTGAGCTGGAAGGGAAGTAAAGGAAACCGTGCCGGCTTCGGTACAGCCCTGGTGCTGTACTCTCTTTAGTGTGCTGCTGGCTTTCTCTGGTACAAATGCAGGAAAGCATATCAGTTAGATGGGAAATAAATAAAATGCCTCATTTAATTCTTTACTAAATGGGAACTAGGGATTATCAAATCTTCACCCAGCATCATTTTTACATGGGAGGAGGAGAAAGGAGGCTATTGGATTGCAGCCCATTAGCGCTACCCAGTGTGGTGTGTACGTCAAACTGGGGCTGTCTCATAAAATGCAGTGTCTCTCCAGTAATCTTGCAAGCCTTAGCTGTTGTGAATTGCTGTATAAGAATCCTAATACTTCAGGTAGTTAATCATGTTAAATAAACTAGATACATGTTTATCTCAGCCAAGTATCTGGCAGGGATATGAACAATCTTTACAAAGCTGCTGTATTCCATCTATTAGGCATAATTACATTAAAGCATAAAGTGCATCAGAAGTCTTTTAGGATTACAAACAAAGCAGTGTTAATGTACGTTCCAGAAACATACCGAAGTTACTATTAAAATCAGAGAGAAACATACAAATAGAAGATTGTAGTTACTAAGAAAATATTCCAACAATATCTGTGATATTCTAGTGATGGTGACTGTAGTTATATGTAGGATATTTACAATTTGATTTTGTGGTAGTTGTTTTGTAAGTTTTGACTTTGCACTTGTGAGCGCTATGCTGTATGTGAGAACACAGCTGTCGTGTAACTGTTCTCCAGACATTCATTACCATTACTTTTTCTCTCTACAACTGGACTTAACCTTTTCAGAGGTGACCACAAATTTCTGCTGCATCCCAGTGCCAAATTCTGGGTCTGACTGCATTCTTCATTGCTAGTCAGGGATTGCAAAGCTATGTAAAAATTTAAGAGGGTCAAAAGTTGGAGGAGGTGGGGAGGAGAAGGGCTCAAGAGAGAAGGAATAAAGACACACAAAAAAGAAAGGAAAAAACCCTAGAACTGGGTCATAAATGCTCCCATATTCAGAACAGGCCATTCCGTAGTTCTGGGATGGCTCACTGAAATGTAGGCCAATTTGCAACATCCAGATGTTGCTGGTCACTATTTCCCTTCTCTCTACCCCTTGCAACTAGCAAATGTATGGTTTTAACTCGAATTCACCTCTTACCAGATCACAGGGCTCAGAAAAGCATTTCACAAGAAGCTACAGCAGTTAATACACTAACTTAACACTATGAAAGCCTTTGCCTTCTGGATATATAAAAATAATTACAAAGGTACTCTAAACTGCTAACCAGAAAAGAAATAGTACCCACTGTGCAAAAACAGCAAATGTCTGTTATTGTCACACTGCATTCCAGCAGTGTTTGCTGCAGGAAATAGCTTTGCTATTTCATGAAGTAAGAGGTAACAACAGCAGATATGAAGCCAATGTATCTCCAATCAGAATTTAAACTGAAGTACTCTATAAGTCAAAGAATTTAAAAAAAAAAAAAAAAAAAAAAGAAAACCCACCTCAAACAAACAAAACCAACCAACAGACAGACAAAATTAGGAAGAAGTTCTGGCTTGAGCTGTTTGCAAAGAGCAGAACTCATGGTTTGTTTGTTGTTTTGTTTTTAATTACAGCTGCATTCAGAAGCCAGACTGGTGGGTTTGGAGAGTCACACACAACTCACATCTTAGAAGAGAATTAAGCTGCTGGCTGGTAGGAAAATCAGTAGATGCTTAGAGATGCTGAAGAGAAAAGATGTATGATATTATCATGAGGGGAAATAGTAATAACAAAAGGAAATGGATGAAGCCTAGCTGGAAACGTATAGCAACAGTAAATCCTACCAAGCTGTTACAGAAATAGAATCACAGAAAATATGTGATCTTGTACATGCATTTTGTCAAAGGGCATTAAAGTCTTTCCATTAACTTAAACGGGTTTCATATCAGACCTTAAATGTAAATTTATTTTAAATAGGCTGGTATATAGGAGTGAAGGTTCTGACATACGGCTTCCTTAGTACATCTCAGGATGACTTCATTACTTAAACCTGTCATCAGAAATCTTTGTATAATTCAGCCTAAACTTTGTTCCTATTTGTGCTACATAATTCTAAGTTTGCAGCCAGCGGATAGAGGGAAAGTGATCAACTAACTTATTCTAGAAACATCTACAAATATTCCAAATCTCTTTCCTTTATGAAGATTTTTAGATGGAGTTTCTCACATTTTGCCATAGTGCAAGCACGTGGTACTCCTATGGGAGTTTTGTGGCTTCCCAGGGGTAAACATAGGGCGTTTTCGACAGAAATGGCTCGTATCCACCCAAACAGTTACCAGAAGTTGGAGCCTGAGTATTTCTGCTTGACCTTTAATAAGGATCAGCCTGCTTTACTTCCAAAGCATGGATTTAGGAGTAAATATGAAGATATATTTTAAAGCAGATTATTTTAAAATTAATGGCTGTTGCAACCTGCGTGGAATATCAGTCAACAGTGGTAGAGGTAAGCACAGCTGAAATGATCAAATCAAAGGCATAAAAAATGTCATCTGTTATAGTTCCTCGCACCAACCAATGAAATATCATAATTATTTTCAAAAATTCAGAATAAAGTCAGATTTATGCTATCTCTACTTTCCCTTAATTAAGTTTTCCATTAACAAGTAGTGGGCGATCAGACCCATATCAATTTATGGCAATAAGTCCAACCATTCCATCACTTCAAAAGCAAGACAGAAAAATGTTTAGATCATCTGTTTATAGAGATCACTATGATGAAGGAGAAACTGAGTGAGAGGAAACTATATTATGCCTGAAAGAGATATCATGGCTCATAATCATGCTGGACTACATCCTGTGTAAAGAGGACCTTTTCAGTAGCCAACTGATGTTACAGCTATCAAGTGTGTAGGCAGGGCTACCCCATATGGTTCAAGACAAAGACAAGTTAAGGAGCTGGGCTGTACAATTGGGAAAGGTAAGAGCAACCACTGGCAACTGAAATGACAAGAAATCTTTATTTCGTTCTTGAAAAGAAGGCCTCAGGCACACCCCCTTATGAGCAGAAGAGAAAGAAAAATCAGGCTTCACTTTTTCCAAATTACACCGAGGAAGAACTTTAACTTTCTACAACAACTAGTTTTCTGGCTTCAGACTAGCTTTTCATTTCAGTGAAATCCAAAGTTGAGTGAGGCTGGACCCAAAGCATACGTTTCAGAGTTCAGCAGTCAGTCTAAAGACTGGATTTTGTCAGTTGGCTTCATAATCAGTTGAGTGCCATTGGTAAAGATGCACCATCAGAACAAAGAAACAAACACAAACCACACAAAAAACAAGCAAACAAACAAAAAACCCCACCAAACCAAACAAAAAATCCCACCCCAAAACCCAAAGCTAAACTTCAAACCTTACCCTCCAGTTATAACTCTAATTATCAAAGCCATACTCAATAACCTAGAATTAGCACTTCTACTTAATCCTACACACCAACATGGGAGACAAAAAGGAGGAGAATAGTGTAGTTCTGATGCAGCTAGATAAACATGTATTGACGATTAGTAGAGAGGTCAAAATTAGAACTATTAGAACTAAAAGTTAAAGGAAATTTTTAAAAAGCTTCTCTCCCCAAATAAAAATGTTTACACAAGTAACTGGAAAATAAAATGCTTTACCTTTATAATGACCATGAATATTTCCTCTGTCCCAATGATGAAGAACCTAATCTTGTATGTCCTACCAACTTTCAGGATTTTGTTCAGTGTGAAAAGACTCTTGTTCAGTGCATGTATAGTTATTACTCTAACTTAACCCTTGTCACGGACTTCTAATGAACTCAGAACAAAACCTAATAAACAATACTGAATATAAGAATTATTAAATCATTTCACAGAATTATGGAAAAAAATAGGTTAGAAGGGAACTCTGGAGGTCTCTAGTCAAACCTCACCAGTGCCAAGCAGAAGGAAATAATCCCTTCCCTCAACCTGCTTGCTAATTTATTACTAATGCACCCCAGTGTAGATTCAGGCTTAATTGCAGTAAGGGCACACAGCTGATTCATGTGCAACTTGCTGCCTGTAGAACCCACAGGTCCTGTTCTGCAGTGTTGCTACCTATCAAGTTGGTCCCCAGCCTGTATTGACGCATGGCTTGCTCTTTCACAGGCGCAGGACTTCACATTTGTCCTTGTTCAACTTCATAAGGTTCTTGATAGCTCATTCCTCATGCTTGTCTAGATCCCTCTGAGTAACATCCCTATCCTTTCTGTGCATTAACAGCTCCTTCCAGTTTGGTGTCATCTGTAGGCTGGCTGAGATGCCTTCAGTCCTGTTGTCCCGGTCACTGATGAAGGCATTAACACTTGCCCCAAAAAGTATCAACCCCCAAGGAACACCATAAACTGTTAGACCTGAAACTGTAAACACTTCAAGTTCAAAGGTCCGGACAATTTTCCACCCCTCCGTACAGTCTACTCATCCAGTCCATTTGTCCTTGTTTGGCTAGCAGGAGTTGTGGGATAGTGTCGAAAGTCTTGCTAAAGACTTGCTACTCTGCCCTATTCCACAGACCAAATAATTTCATTGTAGAAGGCTGTCAGATTGGTCAAGTATGATTTTCCAAGGGATAAATCCAAGTTGACTCTTCCTGGTCATGTTTTTATCTTTCATGTGTCTGGAAATAACTTTTTTGAGAATTTCCTCCATAATTTTCCCAAGGACTGAAGAAAGGCTAGTCAACCTGTAGTTCCCTAGATCCACCTCGTCTTTCTTAAAAGGAAGGCATATCGTTTTCCTGTTTACAGTCATCGTGGAACTCCTTATGTATTTTGACTTTTAATATTCTCATGTTCATTGTTCTCATTTTTAAATGTCATAATTCCTTCCAGTTTGAGTATCCTCATCTCTTGCTGCTAACTTGGCTGTTTCTCAGGCTATAAATTGATTTTCTGTGTGAATAGTCTATCACAGAGTGATTACTTGGCAATCGTTTAAAAATTCGTGTCATATTTCTAGAAGGTTTATATTTAATTTGTAAAGCTTTCTCCTGCAGAAAGTAGGTGTACACAGCACCACAGCCCAGAAATGGATTTGGAATTTTTCTTTATAAAATGTTACCTCTACAGAGTTCCTACCCTCACCAAATACTTTATCTATATTCTTTCTGTGTGCATGTGTACTGGAATAGGAAGCTGCTTAATTTGGAGAAACTTTTAACTCATTTACAGCAAAATAAGGTAAATGTTAAAAAAAGGCATATGTTAAAAAATTTTAATTATTCATTTGGCAAATGTTTCTTGTATGAGTAGCTCTGTACTATTGAAGTCTGTAGAGCTATCCGGGCATATACAGTTATACATAGAAGTTTTGGTTCAGTTACTTCTGAGTCCTTAACATGAGCTTGTTTTCTTCTGATATTTTCAACAGTGTATTTTTGATACTAGTCATACATAAAAGGTAGCTGCCCCTTTTGAAGTGAAAGAGAGTTTTCCTACTTGTTTCCGTGGGAATAAATTGAAACTATTAATTAACTTTCTGTCACCTATATCAATCTTCATGGAGGAACTTTAGCATAGTGATATTTTCCTCATAGGCATATCCTTATGGGATAATAATTGAAAATGTGAATTAACAGCATTAACTATCACACAATCAGGTTTTTTTTCCTAAGAGAGTCCAATTTCTGATTGACTTACACTGCTACAGTAGTTACTTGAATTACACTATTGCCATTCCAGTCAACTAATAAAAGCACAGCAAGAACGTTTCCAGGAATTATGAAACAAGTATACCCCTGTTCTGCTTTGCTTTTGATCAAGCTCTTTTCTCCAGCTTCTTTCTTAGCTCCACTAATACAAGCGTCTATATGCTAGGCCACCACAGCTGTTTCAGGTACTGAAATAAACTAAATACTCATTATTTACTCCCCCTCAAGTGGCTGATCTTTCCTTTGTCTTCTTTTCCCCTTGCTCTTTCTCCCGCTCCTTATATCTGTAGCAAAAAGCATTTTTTGCTTCCTATGGTTTGTCAAGGCTGATGAACAAAGCCTTTTATCCCCACTGGGCCTCTGAAAATGTGCCACAGTTACCCTCCACACTTGGAGGGACTTCCCGCATCCCTCCTAAAGGAGCCCTTCTCTTCCTCAATATATTACTCAAGAATAAATTAATGAGAAAGCTTGGGGGTATAAAGGTATATTAAAATGACGACCAACTATCCCGTGATGAGGAGAAGGCAAACTCTAATTTGTGCATATTAGAAGGGAGTAAATTCCATCCTCCAGTACATGCCTATACTGAAATTGTTTTCATTTCTCCACCGGAATGATATATTCTGTCTCCTACTAGAATGACATATTTTGACCTCAAGAACATGCAGGGGTGAAGTGTTAAGAAGTGCTAAGAAACACTTCAGAGCATTAACCACAGGAAGACAGAGTACTCGATTTTCTAAATAAAATGCAATTACAACCCTTATTAACCTGTACCCCTTTTACAGGCAATGGGGCAAGATCAAAGAGCACAGTCTTTACTAAAAAAAAAAAAACAGAAAGCAGAATTTCAGTTCAGGAAACAAAGCAGCAGCATCAGGGCAATGACTGGGAGAGCAATGTTGCAGGGTTCTGTTTATTCTCTCTCAGACTCATCAAAGACTGAGTGTTCAGATGACACACATTCAGTTTAAAGTCAAATAATGGTTTCTCCTAATTATTAGCACTTTGAACTTTTAAGTGGGATCTCAAAGTGAAGCTCTTCTGCCTCTAGCAACTCCCACAGAAAGAAGAACATTTCAAGCTTAGCATCACTACAGTAGATGCAGCACAAAGCATCTTACAGCTCTACATTATTGGCAGTGCCACAAAAGGAAGATAAGATGGAAAGACATGCAGGCCAAAGTAACTCCTGATTTGCATGCCATGCAATCTCACTGCTGTTGTACCGAATGGATCATATACCAGAGGACAGAAACTCAGCGATTTGCTGAATGCAGTAATCATACACCAGGCAGAAACTATATTTCTACAGATCTAGTTCCTCAGCGTGGGTGGGCACAGGTATGGGAAGCTGATCCGCAGATGAAATAGAGTTTTTTCCCAGTCTTGGTTGGGTTCTTTGTGACATAGATGACAGAGCTGCTCTGTAGTATACTGGATGGCTCTGAGTACCTTCAGTCTAGTGCCATGAATGGAGAACAAGAGATGGCAAAAGCTTCCAGCATGATCTCCACATGCTACTGATGGTCATACAGCTATGCCCACCTGGGGATTTCTGAATGTCAGAAGAATTCCATGGTCAAGTATTACGAATGGGCAACTATTTGCACCAGACTTGGGCCACAGGAATTTAGTACGAAATATGCAATTGTGCATGCTTTTTATCAGGTCACTGTATTAAATTCCATGGGCTACAGCACTTTATTACATACAGAGAGAGATGGATATTCAGCCTGGTACAATCATCCTCTAATCCAAATAATCCTCATTAAAAAACTTCATTCTCTTAGCTGCCACAAACTGAAGTTGTTCACCTCTATAATGAAATTCAGTGCTCCGTTCCACTGTCACTTTCCTCATCAAGCAATTCTTGTCTCCCTATGCTGCTGCAGTATTATATAACCAGCCATGTGCAAAAGCTGGATGCAAACCCAGCTTGAGAGCCAAGCTCAACACAGCACAGCCACGGTCAGTTATCTATTTGGAGAAAGGTACAAACTCTCAGTTGACCAGTTCCCATTACAAAGTAACGGCGTTCCAGTGTCAGAAGTGTGCTTCTCCCCTGCCTTGAACTCTGGAGATTCACATACGTACCTGTGAAAATCAGGATGGGAAAATTTGACAACCACTTCGCAAGAGTGTGAACAGCATACAGCAACACTAGAGCAGGTTTCCAAAACAGGAGGATATTGGCATTAGCACAAGGTAAAGTAAAACCTCCATCTCAATCAGACTAATTACCCAAGGTGCAAAATTTGTATGTGCAACATTTGCACATACAGGGCATGATGCACTGGAGAATCAGGTCTGCTGTTGATAAAAGAAAGTACAATGAAAAACAGGGGAGTTGTGGGATGGAGAGAGCAGAGAATGTGTTTTTTTTAACAGCAGAGTCCAAGAGAATGTGTTACCTCTGTAAACTTGCTAACATTTCAATGAAGGAGTTTTAGTCTTCCTTCAGCAAGGGTTTGAATTTCTCCCAATGTGCCTGAACAGAGAATAAAAGAAAGCATAAAGGTCAAATATCATGAGTAGCAATACTGCTTATTTATTAAAATCCCACTCTTCAAGATATGCGTAAGTCCTTAAGCTCCATTCTGGGAATATAAAGCATGTGGTGCTGATCCCTGGAGAATTAGTCCTATCAAGAGGCAGGACTTCTTCTGACATAGGCATGCGCTCATGATAACAGTGCTATGCAACTTTTAGAACCCAAGTTAGCAATTCTGTACAACAGAATGTCCCACCATTAATTCACCACAGGTATCAGTGTCTCCCTTACAACAAAGCAGCGGAATTCATCAAGGCCAATGGGTCGGTAAGCCACTAACCCAGTAGCTCTCAAGAGGTATTAAATACAAATTTCAGGATAGAGTTTTAAATATAAGGTGTGAACAAGTATCACAATGTAGATAACAGGGGCTGATGAATACAGGCAGTTCCACAAGAAGTATCTTGTCTCTCAAGTATTTGTCAACCTGCATCACTAAGGACAGTGACAGATGAGGTCAATGCTTCATCCCAAGCCTTGGCCTACATTTGCAAGGGCTCTATTTCCCTTTCCATGAGGTCAAGAGGGGAAAGATGTTCAGCACTGGAGATCCCACTTAATAGAATTTCATAAGACTCATGAAGGAAAGCTGTGAGATGGGGCCATCATATGAAACAATGTTCATAAACATTTTAACACAGCAAACCTCTTAGACAGAGACAGTAGATGATTGTATAAGTTTTGCAACAGTACCAGTAACAGAACAGGAGGAAGAAGAGGGATTGAGTCGGCTACATCCTTCTTTTGTGACAGACAGTTTCCAGCTCCTGAGTAAATCACCTGCTGAGATCAGGAACAGACCCATCATCCTGGTAGCCAGAAAAACAGTTATTTCGAATGTATTATGATATAACTCCTCAAGAATTCAGAGGATGTGTTACTGCCAATCAGCCTGAGTCTGAACTAACTGAAAAGTTACTCAGGCTTACCTGTACCACTAACCATCCAGACACTGATACTACCTTGAATGAGTAAATCAAATTTAATTAGGAAGCTCAGAGAGGTGGAGTGAAGGACTTAGGGAAACACAAGGAACATAAGTATCAGAAACACAGTCTTAGCCAGTTCTTTTAGAGAAGGGCCAAGCTCATGAAGGTATGAGAACTAAGGTTCAGCCTCCCTGCTCACACGGTATAACTGAAGTTATAACTGAAGTGTGGCTTCTTTGACCGCAGAATGGTGTTCCATGAGCTAGTGGTAAGAGGAGTGCCACCTCCTGACAAAGAGAAAGGAAGACCACCTTTACTTATAAACTTCCTCCTGGAGGAGGTTTTTAATTGCCCTTGAAGGGAAGGATGACAGAAACTTTCAGGAAAAATTTCTTCACTGAAGGGTTATCAAGTGTTGTCAGAGGCTGCCCAGCGTAGGGGTGGAGTCACCATCCCTGGAGGTATTTAAAAGATGTAGATGTGGTGCTTAGGTGGACTTGGTGGTAGTACTAGGTTTGTGGTTGGACTCAATGATCTTAAGGGTCTTTTCTAACCTAAATAATTCTATGATTCTATGATTCTATGTATGCGTAAATACCAGTGACTTTGACAAGGACCTAAAATCAAAGGCGCTAATAGGGCCATTCTTGAAAAGGTCATAAAATTGATGAAGTGAATGAGTGAGTCAATCCATTGAACAAGACTGATTATTTCCCTTTTATTTCCTGTCTTTCTTGCATTAGCAAAGACATCTTACTAGATGATCAAGATAAGAAGTTAACTGGTGCAACAGAGGCTTGAGAGGTGGCTGACACCGTAGGCTTGTTCAGTGCTTATCCAGCCAAAAATTCGTATAGGGAGGGACTAGATGCAAGTGTCCAGGTAATGATGGAAGAGGAAAGGAATAAGGTGCTAATACATTGGGGAATCAAAATAGGTCACTGAAATAGAAGGATCAGTAATCATTTTATGGGTAATTAGGAGAATCATCCAGATTGCAGGAGCTGTTGGTCATAGGGATTTGAGGGATTTTTGTAGAAAGCTACAGCAGTTAAGGAAAGCCGTCCTTCAGAGAAAGGGCACACACCCACACAGGCACACACACACACACGCAGAGGAATCCAGATGAAGTATAAGAAATGTAGTAAGAGATCAGCTGAGCTAACTTGTGAATTTCACATTGACCTTACAAGAAAGAAGCATACACAAACTATGTCATAGCATTGAAGATAATTGCTGAAGGAAATAGCGGCTAACTCTGGAAGTCAAGAAACAGAAAGAAATTCAGCTTGCAAGAGGCATCAGTGACAGCAAGAAACTCATCTGTAGGTAAATTAGTAGCAATAGGAAGCACTGGGAGAGTCTTGGCCTGCTTCTCAACAGGAAGGAAAGTTACAGATGATAGTCAGTAGGTTGAAGAGTTGAGGCTGAAGTTGAATTGTGTGGTTTTTGCATCAGCTTTCACTGGAAAGGCCTGTGGTGGACAAGGCACTAGTAGTGTTCAAACCAAGAAGGAAGATCTTACCTTATAACTGGGAAGGTACAGGCTACAGTGTATACAAAGCTAGATGTTTTCAAATCAATTAAGCCTGAAGAATACTTTAAAGGACTGTCTGAGACAACATCAAAGCTACCCAATAATTCATGGAGAAAGAGGCAAATTCAGCAGATTGGAAAGAGCAAGTGTGGTGCCCATCCTTAACAAGAAGGATGATTGGCAGAAAAAGGAAGAGAAATTGGTGAATTATGGACCACTCACCTTAACTCAAGCTCTTTAAAAAATAAAATCTGCCTTAGGCACCAGAAAATATAAACTGAGAGCTACCAAAATGGTTTTATCAACAGCACATTGCATCAAGCCGGTCTAATTTCATTCCACAGTAGATCAACACAGGCTAAGAAAGAAGCTGAGAAGGTCATATATTTTGATTTCATTAAGACATTACACCATCTGCCACAGTATTCTAATAAGGAGGCAGTGAAACTTGGTCTAGAAGAAATTACCTCGTCGTGGTTACAAAACTAGTTCTAAAAGTGTGCCAGGGAAAAGTTATCAGTGGTTCATTGACAGTATGGAAGGATGTGTCAAGTTGGGTTTGTAGAATGCCCAATTCTGTCTTAGATGCATTGACATTCTGAATAAGGAATCATCTGTGCTTGTAAAGTACGCAAGTATTTTAGAGGATAAGATTAGCATTCAGAATGATCTTGACAAAGTGAAGAAAAGGTCTGAAAGACCAGATTCAAGTTCAATAGCAATACATGTTGTTCTCCTAAAACAAGAATAATTAGCTAGAAAAACAAAGGTCTGGAAACAACTGGAGAACATGCTAGAGTTCCTCTCCTCATTGCAGAACCTTTCCCAAACATGCTAGATCTTGCATATTCCATCCTGAAATATCCGATTCTTTCTGCCTCTAGGGAGTTAGACACAAGAGAAGCAGTGCATCCCACTCCTGAGAGCAAGGATCTTACAGCTAGATTTGATCATGCCTGATGACTTTTTACATTCCTTCTTATGCTTTGCTACCACGGAGCCCCTGCTTTGAACAGCTTCAAAGTTGTTTTATGTTGCTTTTAGCCAAATGTTTCTTCAAGGTGTTCAGCACTTCAGAAATGTAGGACAGCTGTTTTATCAAGTTGCTTGTAAATTACAACAGACTGGTTGTGTCTGCCAGCAGCATCCTGCCCTGTGCACGGATGTTGAGAAAGAATTAAGCATGCTTGGCTGCCTCACTGAGACATTTGGCGGAGGACGAGGTGAGAGCAGGCCTTCACCAAGAAAGGCTCCAGAACACCGACTGAGTCACCCAGGATTCGGGACCCCATGAACAGCTATGACTGGGGAGGAGCCCTGATGCCAGTCCTAAAATGTCATTGTCTTGAAGTCCATACAATATGTGGGCTGCATAGAACAGGCTGGGAAAAGCACCAGTGCACAAAAGCATATTCTGGTAAAGAGGAGACAAAAAAACCTATGTCCTTTTCAGTCATGCGTATCGAAGCAACTGAATGTTCCTTTCTCATTTTTGGGTGGCAATCACAAAAACAGATGTTACACTATGTTAATTTCTGTCACTGGCATCTAGCCCCTTGGCAAGATTAAAACAATTGTTGGCATCCTTGGAGCAGCTGGGCAGCAGAGCTGCTTCCTTTACTTGCACAATACCATTCTGAATAACCTTTGAACCTAAGATTTTGTTGCTTTGTAATCCATGTTTTGGCAGTCTCCTCTTCCACTCCCCCTGTTCAAATACGGTATTCCTCAATCGTCACAGAGTCTAGCATGCATCTTTATTACACCATAAACTTTGATGAAAAATAGATGTAAAATCCATGACATCTATGACACTCATTTAACTCCCACTGCAGAAAAAAAGGACATTTTCACGGTTATCTTTGTAGTTTAACTTCTTAGTGTCTTTTTGAATTCAAGCTTCATCAGTAAAGCAGGATAAACAGACTTCAGCACTGTGTCTTACATTTCACCTGGATGTCTAACATAAGTACATAATTTTACATAAAACATTGAATACTTTTGACATTAAACGTATGATTTTAAAGTGAAAATGGCGGTCATTGGCAAAACATCATTTGAAGAATGAGTACTATTAATTCCAGCATTGATAGGTGGAATAAGAAAAATGATTTCTTATAGACCACAGTTCTTTTGCTAGAAGCTATATGTGATGTCTTCTGGGGGGAAAATGAAAAAAAAAATCAAACACAAGAATGATCTACCTATTGGTCAAGTGTACAACATTAGGAATGTGTCACAGATACGATATAAAGAAGCAGAAATACTATACACCTGGTTAGACATCAGATATAGCTTTTCCTCTGTTTTAGTTAATCGTCATTAGGAAAGAAAAAAAATGAGCAAACAATCTGCAGTTTATCACTTCTGCAGTCTACACTTTAAATTGTAAGATCACACAATAAAATACTAGACAGTGCTATATAATGTAAATCCTATGGGTGGGTGTTCCAGCAATAAAATAGGAGATATACTTAGTAACTAAAAAAGATTATCATGATTCAAGGGAGAAGGGGAAACACTAAATGGAACAGTTTCAACACTCTTTGAGCATTTTAATGGTTTTTACCATAATGTTTGTAGAAAGAAAGACCATGTTTCTTCAAACGTTACCTCTTAAAAGTGTTTTTCTGTGAAGCTGAGAAATAAATTGATACCTTTCAACTTAATGACCTCCTATTTAGCCAGCACTGTAGATATTTTATTTTCCCCCATCAAATAAAAAGCTGAGTGAAATAAATAGTTTAAAAGACTCTTAAATGAGCTCAGTTTCCTTTTACACAGATATAATAGTGCTAGCTTGCCAGAACAAATAGGATACCTGTAATATATAAAAGCAGTTTTGTGACTTGGAATCTAAACAACGCCCAACCTCCTAGTGTCTATAGGACAAGTAGAGTTGCTGTGACAAAGCCCAACAGAAAGGTTTTACTAATGCTAAAATTCTCATAAAAGTAAGAAGGGGAGCACGGCTAAGTAAGCCACGGTCATCATGAACTAATGCCTGGGACTGCCCTCTGACATGGAGGCACTAATACCAAACCCTCCAGTCTCCAAAACATATGATTATACCCAAATTGCTTGCCAGGAACGGACTTTGGCCCATACTAACTCCCAAAGGATACTTGAGAGTGGGAGACTGCCAGTTGGCCTAAGCCAAAACTGCACTCATGGGCACTCTAACAATTCAGAATTACAGACAACTGAGCTGCAGTGGACACAACATTCGTACACATTTCTTTACTTACTCGTGTAGACAGAGCCTTGGAGGACAGAGAAGATCTAAGCAGCATCTTGATTTTTATTGTGCCAACTATTCCTCTTTGACTCTGGAAAGGAGAATGCAACTGCTCTGTGCTGCTATTTCTTCAATAATGTGTAATGCAATGGTCAAAAATTGTCATAATTTCCAGTATATCTTAATAACAATCAGCTATTTCAGTCATGCTAGCTGTGAAAGCTAGCTGGGAGGAGATGGACCGCTCCCTCTGCAGTTAGTCAATGAGAGGAAATAAATATCTCCTATCTCAAATCCTGTTTTCAGTGGGATAAAATGATCTCTGGGAGTGCCTGCTTGTTGACTGATTGTCTTTGCCTCCATTGGCCACAGAAAGAGCAGAAACGGCATCAGCATCATTTAAGAAGAAAGAAGTAGGTGAAATGAATTCCACAATTGCCACCTAAGATTTCTTTAGCTTCTGCAGGCTTGGTGAATATATTATCTATGGGAAACATGGTTACATGGAAAATTCCACTGAAATTTAATTTGGTTCATCCTCTCAAAGAGACCTGTTGCTAAAGAGACAGAACAAGTTGCTGCTAGAATCAAGGAGTCCCTGGCATTTAGCCCTTGTTCACTATGCTGGATCTTGCCAGCAGAGGCAGCCTTCTACTTTTGGAAGGAGTAGATATTTTAAAGGGAGAATGGTGTGGTAAAACAGTTCTTAAAAAACAGTTTGGGGAAATGCATCCAATGTAGCCTCATGAATCATTTGTGCAATATCTGCCTATACTAATCCTAGGGTTTTCAAGCAGCATTTCGCTTTGCGGAATGAACTTGAAGTAAAATGGCCCCGATATGAGGATACGCTGTAACTAACTTTTTCAGATTTCATTGGACATGTGTAGGATGGAGAATAACTACTGAACACAGATATCAAAACTGAATGTCCTTTTAATAAATATACAAAAACTACACTAGATTTATCATATATCTGTATATGCTGTTTATATCTCTTTGGGAATCACAGACAAAGCTCTGCAGGATATATTTTTAGATTACTGCAGGATTTCACGTGACATGAATCTAAATTTAATCCAAAACTAAAATGATTAACTACATTATTTCAAGCCCCCAGAAGCTGGAGACCGTTCCAATAGATAATTCAATACCAAACCAAAGAACCTGAATTTCAATGGGTAGAAATGTAAAAATATATCTTTACTTAACAAAAGAGGTGATTAACTATTCGAAAAAACAACAGTGTGTCACCCAGGGACACAGAAGGGACTGCTACCTAATGAGAAGAGAGCTGTCATTGTGTTGAGCATTCTTACAGTTTTACATTTTAGAACACTCCCATTAAAATCAGATGATTCAAAGGCAACTTAAGTAATTTATTTGGACTCTCTCCCTTCTGGGTTGAGTGTGGATCTCTAGAAAGATGCTTAACTGTTGCAGGGAGGACCGAAGTCCCTAGGACATCTGATGACACACGTCTTAAGGCTTAAAAGAAAAACATATTATCACTTCTTCTAACCTGTACAACCTATTAGTCCATATTGTCATGTCTCCTTTGTAATAATCTCCTTTCCCCTCCCGTGTTTCCTAGCTAACTGTATCCACCTTCAGGTAGGCTGCATTGAAGCTTTTTTAAGTCACAATACATTCAGTCATTAGTAAGTACAGAGAAATGCCAGCTCATAATAAGCCAAGATAAAATATTTAAATATCCACTATTTTTGTCAGTTCTGAAAATGATGAAAGCTTCCCGGTTCCATTATATATGCAGTTCCATGTCTCTGCTTCAACACGGCAAATCTACGGGCAACTGTTATTAACTGTTTTTCTATATTAAAGGTTATGTAGTCAGAAGTCTGTGGAGGACTTTGTTTGACTGTAAATACCAAATTTTCCTCACCAGTCTTCACTGTGAATCACTCTCATATTCTCCACTGGTTCTGTCAGCATAACATCCCTTGCAAGCACACTGGAGGTGCCTCACTCAAGAGTAAAATATACAGCATGCCTCAGAAATGTAAATTGTTGTCTGGAGAGGATTTTCCTCAAATTCTTTCTCCCTATATTGTCTTTTCTATTCATTTGCCATGAAGGGAATGCAGGAATCAATAAGGAGAGAAGAAAGGAGTCCATTAAAATCACTGGCAGGAATAACAAGGAAAATAAGTGTAGTAAAATAAAATGCAAATTAAACGATGTGCAGACTGTATGTGCGTTTGTGCCCACATGCTTTTGTACATGAGTACTCTGAGAGCTATGTCTGTACATTCATGGACTAGTGTATGTAAATGCAAAGAGACAGCTAATTCAATAGCTTGACTGTAAATGAATTTGCATCCGTCACCTTTGTTATGGCAGTCAGTTGCTATGTATGTGTATGATCTGCCTATGTGAAGAGGTGATAGCACAGCACAGCACAGCACAGAGGTATGCAAAAATGTTTAAGCAGGTCCTGGAAATAGCAGTTCAGATACTGGCAGCAAGAACAGGTCATCCACCTAGCAATCCTCAAAAGAAAATTAGCCCAAGTGTGTCTGGTCACGTCAATAGTCATGATGCAGTTCTAACATGCATACTTCATAAAGATGAACGAGTCCATCACCAGTGTGCATCTAGAAGACACAGCAATACTGTGAGATACAGAGCTAAAACAGAGCAAAAATAACCTTAGTGACTCAAAGTCTCACAGGACTCCTCCAGCATAGCAGACTGAAAAATTCAGAATTTCACTGCCCTGAGTGATTTCTCAGTCCTTGGAGCAATTACAGTAAATTTGAGGGAAGGGGTTGCTGCCACCATGTTCTCCAAAACAGATCATCCTCCTACCTCCTCCATTAAAAAGCAAGCAATGCACATCTGAGGCATAAATATTGCAAAATCTTTGAATTTTCAGAAATGTAACTGAGTTAAAGCAAATTTAATAAGTCCAGTTGATGACTAATTTTTTTCTGCTTTTAAAAAGTTTGTTCTTGTAGGGTGTTGAACCCTTGTTGTGCACTGCTGCCATCAAATGTGCATTATAATGGAAATGTAGAAGATGCCAAGCCCCAGCGTGTGTTTCCAACTAAGATACTTCATTTTCTGCTCAGATGTTAAATTATGACCTTATTATCTCTGTCAGTTATTAGAACTCAGCTTCTGTGACTTCTTGTCTTACTCAACAATTAGTCTCTGACTTCGTATATTTGAAGAGGAAAGAACCATATCCCTCAAAGATCAGAGCAACTTTATGCAGCCCATTAACAATATGGAAAATTTATCGTGGGTCAGGGAAAACACTTCCAGCCCGTTCTCTGTCCTTGAGTGTCCCACGCCTCCTCATACACTGTAATAAGAAGCAATTAGCACAGCTCAAACTGCAACTTACAACCTAACAGGGCAGATAGATGTCTATTTTTCAGGTACCACAATTTCACATAGTAGAATTCATTGCAGTAGAATTACCTGCAAATTGTTAAGGCTTAACACAATAAGAAAATGTATTTCTTTCTATCTAGGATTCCTCGGTGATGTTATCATATAAGGAGAAGCAAGAAAGTCCTTTCTTAAGAACTACTGTCCTTTGTCAGCAAGAAAAGAGCACTGTAAAAGCAAATAATATGGAATCAGAGTGAAGGCAACTGACATGAATGGTGGTAGATGAAGTGCCAGATTAAGTCTGAGCTTTGAAAATGTATTTTATGTCACATATAAAAAATACTGCATTATGTCTGTTAGGTAAACTGTATACAATTATCAGAAGATACCTTTTTGTGTAAGTTTTACTTTAGATTTTAATTTCAAGTAGTGGTCACTTATATTCAGACAGTGTCATAAAAATTCTTTTTAAAGCACTTCTGCATCCTATAAAGGCAGCAACCGCCTCTCCTCACCTTCCCTGAAGACATACGCGTACATATTATGCAGCTGTATTCAGTGTCTTGTTCTGCACCAGCAACATGAAAGAATAGCTAGAGAGATGGGGAAAACAGGAGCAGGTTCTCCAGCTGAGAAAGGAAATGTTTTTAGAACAGAGCTGCATACGCAAAGACTTAGCCTGGAGGTGGGTGTTAACGTAACTTTTTTAAAAGTGACAGTAAAAATGCAGTGCCCATAAATGGTGGGACAGATGGAATTCTCTCCGCTTTCACGGGTTATGCCTCAAATACCACGATGCATATGTATTTGGTGTGTGAGGTGATTTTCCTTCTGGGTGAAATATACTCCTAGTCATTGCACCCAGAGCTTTTGGTATTGATAACGCCGCAGATAGACTGGGAGTTTCCCAGGCATTGAGATGACAGGATTGCACTTTATTGACAACGGTGTCTGTTATCTCTAGTTTTGTCCTTATGTTTACCCCAGACAGCCTCTGATACACTTGCCCATACTGAACTATACCTTCAGTGTGAACGTGCCCATGTCGAACAGAACTGAGAAGACTGTGTGCTTTGGGCTCATGGAGAACATTCACTGCACCCAGTGAAAGGGAGGAGGACTTGTCTTGCCTCACCACAGATGGCAAGAAGTTACACCTCTAGGTTCAGTCCCTTTTCTGGGTGCCCTTTATAATTAATTGAAGGAGACAGATACCTCCAGAGGACCATTCCCTCTGTCATCTTTAGGAAGGAGCAAAGCAGCGCCTTTTCTTCCTGATTGCCTATAGTGACAGACAGGATGGTCCGCAGAAGTAGATGCTTCTTGCGGGTGGCTGAAGCGAGGCAAGGTGAATGCTGTCCTGAGCATGTTCATGCAGTGCATTAGTGCAGGATAGCAAGCCTCCTATAAATGCTCGCTCCAGCATACCACACAGAAAACTCCCCATAGAGACCAGTCTAGTCTAAGCAAACACAATCTGACCCTTCAGGAGTCTAACAGATGAGAAAAGAAAAAAAAAAGAAAAAAAGTAAAAAGCCCATCAGGCCATATATTATGATGTGTATATCTGGAATTATTAATGGGTATTTGTTTCGGTGCAGTTTAGGATGCCTTCACCTCTGCCTTTGCAAATCTTTTTCAAAAATATTCTTAGTTTTAGGTTTGCAGAGTTGTGTGGGATTGCAGTGATGCAGCTTGTACTCTGCTAGAACTTTCTAGCCTGACTTGCACTCCAAACTCCCACAGACTTGCACAAGAAATTTTAGGCTCATAAGTCTCAATGTAACTTTTCAAAGGGGGATAACAGAACCTATATCACTTGGATGCTTTTATATATTAAACTGCTTTTTGCTTAAGTCTAGATCCTGAAGTCTCTCTGGTAACCCATCCTTTCCAATAAGGTTACTGTGACTGAAAGTGTAAAGGCTTAAGGAGCAGGTAATTAGTGTGCTTACTGTGGGAGGGAACAAACAAAAGAAAAAACAAAAGGAACTATAGATTTCTATGTAACCATGAAGGGCAGAAAAAAACACAAAGACTTTTTTATTGTACCTTGGGGAGGTTCGTCACATCATGTTTCAATAACAGGAGTGTTCTCAAGAAAAAAAGAGACAGGAACATACAAGGTTCTGCCTTCAGACTCCTGCTGAGCAATAATGGAAGTATAACTAATTAAGGGCCTGATCAAGGGCCCATTGAAGCCAAGTGAAAGCCTCCCACTGATTTCAATGGGCCTTGGATCTGCTCTGAGTGCGTGGAGTGTAAATATGACTGCATTAAAAACACGATGAGCCGATGTCTGCTTTCCACTGGCGCTGGCTGCATTATTCTGTGCCACACCAGAGCTAGCTTAAAGCTTCTCAGAAGCACACCAGGGTCAAAGGTTACTACTCCAAAATGGAGAGCTCAAGCGCAGCTACTCTTGATGGACAAAGTTGGTAGAGCAAGGCCTTGGGGAAGGCTATGGTGAGCCAAGCTTGCTGCTGTTCCTGCCACTGGATGGATGAAATGAGTAGCTTTGCAGGAACTTCCCTCTACTCAGCAGTGGTGAGACCACACTTGGTGTACAGCGTGCAGTTCTGGGCTCTTCAGTAGAAGAGAAACATGGACATACTGGAGAGAATCCAATGAAGAGCCACAAACATAAGTAAGGGACTGGAACGTCTCTGCTATGAGGAAAGGTTGAGAGAGCTGGGTCTGTTTAGCCTAGAGAAGAGAAGGCTCAAGGGGGCATCTTATCAATGTATATAAATTCCTGAAGAGCAAGTGCAAAGAGGATGGAGCTAGGCTCATTTCAGGGCACAACTTGAAATGCAGGACACTTTGTCTGAATATCAGGAAACACTTTCTTGCTGTGAGAGTGATTGAGAACTGGCACAGGATGACCATGGAGGTTGTAGAGTCTCCCATCCTTGAGATATTCAAAAGCCACCTGGACAACATGCTGGGCAACCGGCTCTAGGTGTCCCCATTTGAGCAGGGGATTGGACCAGATGACCTCCAGAGATGTCTTCCAGCCCCAACCATTCTGTAATTCTGTGATTCTGTGAGTTTGCCCCCATCTCCTTAGGCATACCCATCTCAACTCAGCACCTGAATTTCCAGAGATCTGGCTAGACCAAGCTGCAAGACAATAGTGATTTTTAAATTCCCAGTAGTCTGTTGTCTACTTTTCCTGTGCACAAAGTCAATCCTGCACTCACCAATGACAGTGATCTTTCTACCACACTGTTCAGGTAGCCCTTGTTAATTTGTAAGAACTGAAAGCTAATGTCTCTATAAGAGAATGGCGCCTATTTTATAATTTCTTTTAACTCAGAGTCCTGACTAGTGTGGTGCTAAACTGTTTGCAGAGAATGGAATATCTGTAATTGCATTATATATTCGCCCTCAGATTCCACAAGTGCTTCTTTTTGATTCTTTGGCCCTTTGTAGTACATTAGCTTAGTTCTGAGTGAGCAAATATTATCTCCAGTTTCCTAATGTGGGCTGACCTACAGAACAGTCTTCATATGCCTGCTCCTAAGGCGCTCTTTAAAGGCTACGACAGCTGACTACAGAAGTTGACACATCAATATCACAGGGGAAGAAAACCCCAACCCTAGTTTGAAAGGCTATTTGCAGTCCACATAGGAGCTTGGATTTCCTTGTATTTCCAGTGCTCTATGGTGTGTTACTCCTCTTTTTTACATCTTGTTAAAAGTGTAAGTTCAGACTCTCTGGGGGCCTTCCTGTGTGCACTGCTTTAGAGCAGCCACACCTTTTCTCTACCCCAAACCATAAATAAAAGCCTACCCATGCAACATCTGTTTACTCCCTTGTATTCGGAGTTCACAGATTAGAGAAGAAACATAAGGTAATACGTTAACACCCAGGAAAAAAAAAAAGACTCACTCATCCATAACCAAAAAACACAGAATACAGTTAATTCTCATCTTGTTTCTGTGATCAGCAAGAAAACTGCCACCTGAGAAACTATCCAGGCTGAAAAAATGTTTCTTCTTGCCATTACTATAGCAATTCCAAGCTGCAAAGTGCACGTGGGTTTTTTCCCACAAAAAGTGGATTAGTAGGCAAAGAACAAGGATTTGTCAAAATAATTTACCAAGCCAGGCCTGCTATTACATGAGTTAGTTTAAAGTCATGGACTCTGCCAACTTTTAACATCCCCTTCAGCCTACTAGAAGAAGGAAGTTAAATTAGTAGACTCTGGTGCAATGGCAAATATTTTAAATATCTGAAATGTTGGAACTCCATATGCCAGGTAAGTCAGATGTAATCCTCTGTTCTCTAGTTCTGATCAAAATAACCGCATATCCTCAGTTCCAGACAGAAAATAAAAAGAGGGGCAAGCACACAAGAGCACGTATTATGCGAACTGGAGGAAAAAAATCAGCCTTCCCAATGACCAATAAAAAAAAGGAAAATCAGAACCAGGAGTCAATTTCTATCCTTTTTTTTCTATTCTTTAATCTACCAATTGGTTAATGAAAGGTATGGCTGAATCCAAGACCTGCCTTATAAACATGCAGTATGTGCAAAAGACTAAACCAACCCTGACAGGAAAACAGATATGACCAATGAGAGCTGATCTTTGCAGGATGGTTTCTACATAGAAGAAATAACTGATTTGAGATTGTCATTGATTTTTTGGGTATCTCATCTCCTGCAGGTTAACTCATAGCATTGCCTTAAATTTACTCAAATTAATGCCTTGGGTACTATTTTACTATATTTTCTTATTAATCAATGGTTTATTGATAACTAATTCTGATAATCAATCCTTTTTTTCTTGAAAAAGAAATAAGTATACATGGGGAAAAAAGATGCAAAATCAAGAAAAGCCAGAGAGAGTAAAAAATCTTTAAGAAGAAAAATACAGCAAAGGTCTCTAGAACAAAAAGTAAGAGATTTTCCTCTTTGCAGACAAGAAGCAATTTGTGTTCTGAGGTGATGCATCATAATGTTGCCCAAAGAAAAATGCGTATCTCACTTGGCAAAGTGATTTACCCTCATAGGCTTAAAAAATCTCCTCATAAAGCACTCTTTAAACATGATGCCACCATTGCCATTACCTTGCTATCACCAATGGAAATCCAACCTTGTCTAGTAATGAATTAATCAATCATACCATTGCTCTGCACATAGTGACAATGCAGTTTGTGTCTTGATATTATTAGGTTGTCATTCATTACATACAAATGGTAGATAGACAGACAGACAGACAGACCGACCAACCGACCGACCAGTAGACAGACACATTCTCTCATATATATATATACACACATAAATATATATATATATATATATATCTTTCATTGTGAAGAAGCATGTGACAAGAACCCTTATGTTAGACCTGTGCTGCAGATGGTGGTTTTAGATACTGCAAACAAATCCCTGCTCTGTGTTTAGGTAGATCCATTCAAGCTCAACACGGTCAATGCAAACCTCTCTTCTGAGCTTGGCTTCCATGGGAAAGTAAAAAGAGAACCATGGCAACAAAGGAAGAGAGGAGGTGCTAGCAAGAAAAGATTCCGAGAGCTGCATTTTTAAATTGTTTGTTACACAGGACACAGAGCAATTCATAGTGACATGAAAACTCCCTTCAAAGACATGAGGACTTCTTTTCAAAAAAGGTTCATAAAGCACCAAAAGTTCTTAAAAAAAGTGTTCATTTACAAAAGAGATGTCCCCAAATCAAAGATAGGAAAACTGGAAACAGGCAGTTTTTCAGATTCTTGTCAGATGCTTGTGCAATCCATTTATTTAAAACAAAATCAAGCAAACAATCTTTTCTAGACGAATTCCAGCACTATGCTTCTGACTGCACCCAAAAAGATGAAGGAAATAGTATCTTTCATACCATTGTCTTCCCTTTTTCTGATTAGAAGACTGATATAAGTCTTTTGGGATAGAAGACCAGTCTCAGCGCAATTGTCTTTGGACTAGGGTTCATAAAAAAACCAAAGATTTGGAAATGGGAAGGTCCCTATTTTATCCAAATTGAATGATTTGTCCACAATCAAAACCAGTCCATTTATTTTTAGACATAATTGAACACCTTAGGGCCCTCATGGAAAAGCTGTATAGATTGATTTCTGTTCTAGCCAGTTCTTGGCTCAGAGCCTAAAGAGATTACTTCTGGGCAAAAATAAAATGGATATTTCAAAGGTCCATTTCACTTCTGAAATCTTTGATTAGTAGGAAGTATTGCTGACTAATTCACTACTATTAAATTTTAATTTGTCCAGCTTGAAAAAAAATCAATATTTTAACCTAATGATTTTTCAACAAGCAAGAAAAATACAGAACACGTTGTTGGGCAATTGATAAGGAATGATAAACACAGTAATTCAAGATACAATTTTGCTAACACACACCAAAGAATAATAGCAAGCAACATTTGTTGAGACTGTATCATCATTTATATTGGCTATTCTTACACCGATTAGAGACATGGCAATTTGTTGACATAGCTGTCCTGACAGGATATCCTGGGACAGACACATCCACTCTAGCAAGAACACAATTCTATAATATAATACCTCGTTTCACTTGGAACACACGAAGTTGTCACAGAGACGATACTCTTACTACACCTCCAGAAGATATTTTACCCTAAAATGTGAAAGTATTCTCATAGCAGTAAAGAGATCCTCATGTAAATATAGCCATTATAATAAAATACATAACAAATACAGTGCAACAATATCCTTAAAACCTCTCAAAATATATTACAAGAGCATTTTTCAACACTGCTGGTACACGCTCAGTGTTACTTACAGCATAGATTACAGCTTCCATTTTGAAGAACTGGTATTTCTAGTACTAACAAGAGCAGCAATACAACCCTTGCATGGTACTTACACATTGTCATTTGGAGTAGTTTAATTATCTATGTTTCTTTACTGTTTTCCAGATTTAAAAAAAAAAAAAAGTGAGTCAGTTTTCTTAAGGTGTTTAGGTGCCAAAATAAGTAGATGTGTCCCACAAAGTACTTTCAGAGCTGGCTGGACATCTACTCTCAATCATTTCTCAGTGTCAGCACCTGCCTAGATGAAATTTCCGCCAGTCTCAGTATGTGCTCCGGACAGATCAATGATTTTTGTAATTTGACACAGCACTTCTAAGGCCGACAGGGTGTGGAAAAACAGTGAAAAGAGACTACAGATAGAAGGCAACTGAAGGTGCCTTTTCTGATCAGTGCAGCCTGCAAGGTTAAAACAAAGTAATACCCTTCTGAGCAGACCCGAAGGAGTTAAATAATTCACAAGGACTGGCAGACAGATGAATGAATTCCCTGCAGGGAGCTCAGCAATTTGATCTGGGGTACTCCTAAAAGGAGATCGGGTATCTTCATGGGTTACAGTCTATTTGAAGAAAGTGATAAATGGCAATAGAGGCCACAAAATCTCCCCTGTCTCACCTCCCCTTTTCAATTTCCACTCCTGATAGACTGTACACATATTAACAGCTTTCTATGTCTTTCAAGGGTATATATTGCTGGCAAGGACATATACTTTTCTGTCAAGGTTTACAGAACATTTTGTTCTGCACCATGTATACACATGCTGCTGGATCCTATTCCTATTATATATTCAAACACCACACATAAGATTGCCATCACACAATCTGTCTTGAGCTGTCCCAATAAGCAGAAAAAGTCCAAACTGTGATGTAAAAAAATAATTCACCCTTTACTAATTCTTATTCAGAATCAATTGGACTGTTTTTTCTGGACGGATAGGCACACCGTGGGAGAAAAACACTAAGGTATCTGTTCCCCACCTCTCCTCATCCATTCTTTCATCCATCTGCACCTGCTCTTAATAACTTCATGGAGGCTTGTCATTTCAGGAACATCTATCCATAATGGAAGTATTCTATCAATACAAGTCCTCATGCCCTTCTCCATTATGCCACCACAAAGCAATTTCAGTGGCTTTTAACCATCTGCTTAAACAGGTGTGCAATTGCTTTCCTGACTAGAGAGGTTTTGCAGTATTGCTACCTTAATCCATGATGAAGGCTGGCAAGCAGATGAATAGACTTTGTCAAGGATTCTAGACCACCAATAATTTTCAGCTTAGCCAAAAATACTACAGCACTAAGTGCACTTTGTACAGTCAGCAGCAGGTCATCTCAGGAAGTACCAGAACAAAGGAATTTAAACTATTGAAGAAGAAGAGAGAAAGCAGTGTTAAATTAATTACTAAAAGGGAATAATTAATGCATATTTTACATTAAACTGGTACTCTTGTTCTACTGCTGAATGTCTTTCCTTCAGTATGAATGAAATGAAAAATCAAACTCATTTTTTGTGGGTGATGTAAAATCTAGGAGACATCCATTTGAAACAAAATAAAATGGCAATCTGTTCTAGTCAGGAGAATTGCACAGTGAGTTATTCTCCAAGTCCTATCACATCCAGAGTAAAGATGACATAACTTTATACTCTTCTCAGAAGACAGAAGGCTGTAGCAAAAATGAGAAATACAAAGAACTACACAGCATCAGAAAGTTGTGCAAGCAAGGCTCTGTCCAGTACGTTTAAATATAAATTGTTGCCTGATTAAAATTTTTATCCCATAGCTAGAAACTTGTAACTTAACCAAATACACCAAAGACAACTATTACTCTAGAGCTGAAATTGTGCCTCAGGGGTAAACATATTGACTGTCGTGGCTTACCAAGACCTTCAGGGAAGCTACTTAAGTTTAACGAATCACAGAACTGTCACTGTTTGAGCCCCTGAAGGTGCATATTCTGCACCATCTGTGGGTAATTCTTGGAGAAGCAGAAGGCACAAATTCCTGTGGAACTGTCCCATGTGAATTCTCCACTGCCTAGCAGTAAGTTCAGGCCAAGCAATGTCTCTTTCTAGGCTGCCATTTTTCAAAAAATTCCTGATAAATTGTGTTTGAAACCCGTAACTGCTCTGACAAATGTGGTTGAAACTGATCTCAAAACTGTTGAAAAGTTTTCAGAAAAGGAAAAAAAAGACACTGTAGTCACAACAGAGTTCTTTCAGTAGGAAATCAGAATAAAAAAGAATTATAGCCCTGGGGTCATTTATAAATACATTGTATTTTAAAATGGCTGACTTTTTAAATAAAATAAAAAAAAAAAACACACAGAAGTTGGTATAGAAAAGGGTATTAACATCAATGTCTCCAAACAGGAAAAAACTAGGCATTTTTTCCAGTCACATCAAATACCAATCTTTGCTGTAGCATCTCCATTAAAGTGCAAAGAAGAAGTCACCATTTTAAATTTTCCTTCAGCACTGCCAGAAAAGACTAGTGATTCATCCGTCTAACTGCCATTGTTTTGGCTGGGGAAAAAAAAAAAGAAAAAGAAAAAAAAAGAAGAATTGCTTGGATGCACATGTCCACACAATCAATTTGAAACTGAACATTGTCTCATTTCTGGAGTGATTTTATTCAGCTCTCCTCCCTATTAAGCTGTTTTCACACTCTTCTGTCAAACAAATGGAAGCATCTTGAACCTTCAAGGTCTAAAGTTAAACTCCGAAAGCTCAGTTATTTCATGGTTTCGTCAAACATCATGCACTAACCCATCAAACAGTGCCGTCTTCTAAGATAGATCTGAATAGGCTGGTGCACCTCACACCACGCATCTTACACAAATAGTTGTTCAAGACCTGAACACAGTACAGCCATGGTAGCACAGCACTATGTCCAAGCTAATAAATTCTGCTTTTTAGGATGCTGACTGGCTCCTCTAGGAGATCCTGCCATGCTGACACAGCCATTCTGCCTCCGATCTCCAAACAGGAGCTATGCTCTGCTGTGCAACCATCTCCTCTTTGCACAACTCACGTGCATTTCTTCTACCTTTCCATGCCTTTAGGCTCCCTCAAGCATTTCTACCCCTACACGATATTTCCTCTCCCCTACCTGTCATTATCCCTCCTCTTGTCTTTCTCTCCTCTATTCATGCATCATGAGCTGGCTCGGCTGAAGGCAGGTGATTTCCTTAGGACTAAATACAGAAAGACAAATTCTGATGTTTCTTCCCACAGAATGCAGCCCTGCTAATCTCTTGAGGAGTGGAGTACCATGCAATGTGGCTATGCTTGGCAGAACAGGCCCTGAAGAATGAGTCCAAGATTTAAACTCACTAAAATCATTAGCAGCAGCAACAAGGAAAAGGGTAGCGAGGGAAAAGCTGTATACTTCAAATACAACACATTCTGTAGATGAGAGACCTTCAGATTCAGAGAACACCAAGGAAATCAGGTTTAAATCATGATGCATTTCAACAAAATATACATGCAAAACATGAAGAGTGCCATAGGGCCTACAGGAAAGCTGGAGAGGAACTTTTTACAAGGGCATGTAGTGGCAGGACAAGGAGTAATGGCTTTAAACTGTAAGAGGGTAGATTTAGATTAGATATCAGCAAGAAATTTTTCACTATGGGGGTAGTCAGGCCCTGGAACAGATTGCCCAGGGAAGGTGTGGATGCTCCATCCCTGGAAGTGTTCAAGGCCAGGCTGGATGGGGCTTTGAGCAGCCTGGTATAGTGGGAGGTGTCCCTGCCCGTGGCGGGGGGGGTGGAACTAGATGATCTTTAAGGTCCCTTCCAACCCAAACCATTCTGTGATTCTATGATTTGGCTGTGCATCTACCAAGAAAGAGGCCAGAGGGGAGATGGCACGGGGAGTTTGTAGATGGTTTGTGGCTCTTTTCAATTTCTCTAATCTAGCTTGGATTACCATCATGACTTTCACTGAAGGAGGTACTGCGTATAACTTCTGTAATAAAAAATGTACGGTAGTGTGCTAGGCAGAATGAAGAAAGGATATAAAATCATAATAATCCTAGTTGTGCTGAAGAATACAGCCCAGGGTATATATCAAAGCAGTAAAACAGATTTTATTCACTAAAGAGTTGTAGTGGAGTGTTTCTCTTTTCAAATATAGAAGTATAAGGTAATTATAAAATGCTGGGGTTAAATATTCTGTATGCATTTTCTGGAAGTGGAGCTGTGATGTGATAAATCCAGTAGTTCTTGACTACTGATAATTATGTGTTTGGGCACGCCAAAGTAATTTTCTGGACCAGTTTAGTAATATGGTAATAATTTCTTTCTCCTTGAAATTAAAATTCCCCTAAAATCACAAAATAAGTGATTTTGGAAGTGATGCAACCTTGTGGATAAGGTCAAATAGAGCTCATAAACAAACAAACAACAAAAAAAAAAAAAAACCAAAAAACACAAAACACCCAAAACCATCCAAAGGAACCCCTCCTAAGCAGAAAATTAAAAATTATCCAAACGTGCTAGAGGTCTCATGCCTGTCTGATAATGTGAGAAAAACTTCTCCTTTGGAGACCTGAGTAGCAGAAAACAAAAGGTAATTACCATCTGACAGCTTTCTCTATATACAAAGAATTGGTAGCTCCTAATGGGCAGGTGTCCACATTAGAAAAAACATTAATTAGTACCCTTGTTGGCAGGCTCAGCTGAGAAAAACATGACTAAATGAGCATGGAAACTGAAGTGCCTTCTGTGATGATAATTGCATGTACCCACATTTATTGTAATTTGGGATGTGATTTTCCATTTGGATCTGAATCACTGAAAGGGTCTAGTTGTTGTGACAACATACCGAGATAATGACTCTGTTAAAAACACTCAGGGCCTAATTTCCAAAGGTATTCATCACCCACACCTTTAATAGGATCAGAAAACTTTCGGTAGCTTGGAAAATTTGGACACTCATCATAATTGCAGTGCAAAAACTGCCAAGTAAGAATTATGAGAAAGCCACAAAGTAGCAGTCCCTGTCAACACAATGAAAAGCAACACCAAACTTTAAAAGAACAGATTTCATAAAAATGAGGAAGACAGAGAAGTATGAGAGGGAAAATGTTTTGTTTTCTTTCATTTTACATGAAGAAAAAAAGAGCAGTAATAAATGCTAATCCTGGGACTTATACACATCAGCAACTTCCTTCAGTAGCAGAAATGCAAATTCAAATAGTATATTAAAACTGAATTATAAAATTTCTAGAAAAGTTGAAGGTAAAATGTATTTTTCACAAGGACAGATTGTAAGCAAGTGCAGAATGATATGGAAAAGGCAGGTGTGATTTAAGCAGATCCTCAGAAGTACTGGATGAAGCCTTTCAGAAGAGGCTGATCCTCAAGGCTGTAACACTGAAATACCATGCTGGGCTTCAATATACGGTGGACCTGTCTGCAAAAAAGACCGACAGCTGTAACCTGGGAAGATCTGGGTCATTCTGGTGACAGTCCATTAACCTGATCTATCTCACCAGTTGCAGAAACAATCACACACCATCTCATAAAGCCCAAACAAGTAATTTTCCCCTCATGTAAGTGTTTGGAGTGCCTGCTTTAAATTTTCCAATTGTTTTTATTATCACTATGGTAAACATCACATTCTTTTAACTTGCTTGATATGAAACCCTTTGTAGCCATGATTCGTACCAGCTTGCATCAAATTAGTAATTACATAGCAATCAATTTATCAAAGTGAAAATCATTCTGATCTGAGGAGTTGCATCATCAGTGTTGATTTCAGAGGGTGGACAAAAAGTGAAGACACCTCGTTACTGCTGTATACTTAGAAAAAGTAAAGGAGAATTGATTTCTCTCCTATGGAATGCAAACCCAGGTAGTCACTTTAATTTGTGGCTTTTCGAATACCACAGAAAAGCCTGGGAGGAATTCAGAGCCTTAAGCCCCGACCCTGCACTGAGACATCTCTGTCTAGACTGAGGGTACCTGTGGTCTGACCACATCCAGCAGAGCTTCATGAAGATGTATAGCAGGTCTGCCTGCACTTAATTTCACAATCAGGATGCCTACGTTGGATAGCATTCTCCAGGCTTCTGCAGCTGAAATTGCTCTGGAAAGAAACAGAAAAACAGAAAGAGACGAAAAATAGTCCATAAAGTTGCACACCAAGGTTTTGCAAAGCAGAACGAGCTGTTCCATTGAATGGTTAGGAACGCCTGTAACTGCTCTGTTGTAGTACGAATGACTAGAAGTAGACCTTTATTTTCTAAAAACAAAACAAAACAAAACAAAAAAAGGAATTTTAACTAAAAGATATCAAGAAACAACAAAACGTCTTACCTGAATCTTGTTCCCATTTTCTGTGAGTAAAGATTAATTTAGCCTTAAATTACGTAGAGTTGACTGAAGTGTCAAGCATTTAAGAATTATGCGGCAGATATCAAAATCAACTCAAGCTACAAAACTCGGAAGATTTTTATGTATCGCATATATTTTGCACAGTGGTAAAATGCTTATGTTAATAGGACAGTATGGGAACTGTCATGTGCGTATCTTTTTATTAACCAGGCAGGTTATCACATAACCGAATGAATGTTGGGCATAATTTGAGGAGGAAAAAAGACACCATTAAAATAGGAAATAAGTATGTTTTAAAACTCGGAGAGAAAAAATACTTAAGTACTTCTTCTGACTACATTTATTCTTGATTAAAATTTCACAAAACAGCTCTTAGGAAATATATTTGTAGTTCTGAGTAACAATGAACCTCCTCGTAATCTTAAAATGCAGTGGAAAATTGCATTTTAGACAATGAAGAGAGACATATATAATAATAAAGAGACAATGAATAAAATAAATACATACATAAATACATAAATAAATAAAAATATATAAACGAGGAGACAATGGAGTTAAAAATGATAACTGTAATGTTTTTTCTCAAAAAAGTAACCATTGTTAACCACAAATAAATAAAGTATAAGACCAAGAAAACCCAAAATTGGAATAATATAACCAGAAAATTCACAAAGCAACCTTAGAGACCTCTGACTTCTATACTGTCCAGTGCAGCACGGTGCAGTTATATCCAACGTATCAGAAACTGTCCTGCCTCTTAAGGGGAGACACTACAGTCATATCAATGCATCCCAGGGCCAAGCTGATGAGCTGCACCCACAGTCTTAACAGTGATACAGCTTCCCAGCTGAGCCCCTCCAAGGGCATGAGGCTGGATTAGCTCCCATCAGTGGCAGACAGGAGGTCTCTCTGGGGACACTTGTCCTAAGTTTACAGGTAAATACAGTCAAGGTGACAGAAACCAAGAAGCTGATAAGCAATTTGTGCTTGATGTGCAATAAAGCTCTGATGCTCTTGTCAGTCTTTGCTGCCTGGCATTGCCCTCTCTGAGTGCTGGCTGTTCTAGTGGGCTAGTGCGGCTCTGGGGCTAGGTGAGCATCTCACTCTTTCATACGTAGGCTAGACTTGAGCATACTCCTGCTCTCTGGTCTCTCTGTACCATCATACAAGGTTTTTATCCACACCAGGAGCCTTCAGCCTTCACACAGGACATAGGCCCATGGGCATCTCCAGAGCCTGCTCTCTGCCATACTGCTGCTTCTATTTTATGCATGGAGGCATCTCAGACAAGAGGGAAGAGTGGTTAAAACAAAAACATAAAAAAAGATAGAGGAAAAGTCAGAGCATTGTAATGTCAAAGAAGCAGGGACTTCTTTAGAGCAATAGTGAGGGAAGAGTGTATGATACAGGAGCTTAGAGGGCTCAGGAAAGAGCAATCATGTAGGAAAGTTATGGGCCGCTACCTTAGAGACGCCAAAGTACAGCAGAGTAGCCTAGAGGATATATCTGCTAGTGGTACTGTCATTACAGTTTGATATCTCTGTAATGGAATAAAATGCTTTATCCCATCCCATCTCTATTAGAGCACATATTTTTCCCTTTAGAAGCTAATAGCCATTATATTTTATTACTATTAACTCTTAATTAGACTAAAAGCAATGAAACGGCTAGCTTCATGAGCTCACCTTTCATCACTAGAATCATATACATTATTTTGGGGGCGGTTTAACTTAAAGGCAACTCAAGCTAGTACATTTTGAAACCTCTTCATTATATGGCACTGTATGTAAAGTACACTGTATATAAAGTGCAATCAGCAGTAGTACCTGAGAAACACATAGATTTGCTGTGTCTGACTTGCAAATGTTTAGCCCGATTCACAGAGAGTTTGTCCGGATGCTCCAGTTAAAATGTATTCAAATCCCCAAGACACAATACAGATGTCTACATGGCACAGTACAAAACACGTCTAGGTAAAAAGCTAACTCAAGTACTGGCAACACAGTCACATTAGTGCAAGGCTCTTGCAGACTAATTTACTTGTTGACAGTTATTGTTCTTCCAGAAGCTGGTTGGGGATCTCTAGGTAGCATTGCACTGTGCCAAGATGACATTCCCTTAGAGAAAACAGCCTTTGGTTTTAGCTTGAAACCATAAACGTGAATGCTACCTCTAGCCTCAGCCGACAAAGAGCACGAGTCTCCGAGAGCAGTCAGAACCTTTTGTCAGCTTGGTCTAAGTACCAGGAGAATGGCGAAAGCAACAGTGCAATGATTTTCATCCTGTTTGGTATTTTTATTAATGAACATTTTATACTTCTGTCATTTATGATCATGTATAACATAATATATTCTACACATTATTGAAATACAAATATCTCCACAGAGTCTAAAGACTTGAGGTGATGCTATGATTGAGCCTGCAGAGTTCAAGCAGTAGACAGTCCCTGCCTCAAAGATGTAGAGTCTATTTAGATAAGATAGATAGTACATGTGGGTTTGAGGGGTAGAGGGAGGCGTGCACCGTGTGATAGCAACAAACAGTGTGCTAGTTTCACAACCATTCTTTTTGGAAGTGTGGGAGAGTGTGAAGAGAGGGAAGGTTAGTTATAAAGTTAGATGGAGAGGAAAGGGAAGGGAGAGAGCATTTTAGGAAAGGTGATGGGCTGCATAAGACAGGAGAGAACAAGAAGAAGAAACAGTACGTGGGGGTGAGGAGAACAGGAGGTGAAGGGTAGGAGCAAATCTTTAGCACAGCAGAAAGACGATAGTCAATATCACAGCAATTTCAGAGAGACGGGGCTTCCTACCCCCTTTGGCCATATAACAAGTATTTAGTTTGATTTAGTCATGTCAGTTGTGTTTCTAATGAGTTGAGCATGTCCACCTGCTATTTGTCTGCTCTGGTTGCCCTCTGTTGATGCTACAGGGAGCCTAAATAACTTGCTTAGACTGTATATCCAAATTTTTAGTAGGCTGAACTTAGGTGACACGAACCCCAAGCTCTATGTCCAAAGGTCCCCATTTTGACTGCTTCTGCTGCAGCTCCTTTTATTATCTTCATTAGTTCTGAAAAGCTGGCAGATGGAAGCCCAGGGTTGTGACTTTGTGCATTTGGGGAAAGACAGAGTTTCACCCTAAGGTGGGAAGGTCACTGATAACAAAGTCATCATGTGGAAAGTGCTACACTCTCATTTTCTGATTTTTCTCTGTGGAAGACACCAACTTAAAAATGAAGGCTCAGTTTTGAAATTCAGAAAGGCTGGTTTACCTCAGCATTTCTCTTTTTTTATACTTTTGCAGTTTCACCAAAAAAGACCTGTGTAAGCCAGCCTGAATATTGACATAAGCAACCAAAAGTTCGATTTTCCCTCAGGGAGTAGTAAATGGGAGGTATTTTCAGATATTTTTCAGTAGAACAGGGAGGTATTTTCGTTATTCATATTTTTGCATCTGACACGTTACTTTTTCTTTTTTAACATGTCTGCTTTTGAAGATTTTTTAAATAGATTGAACAACAAAAGACTGCTAAAATTGGAAACTGTGTGAGACATTTTGGTATTATTCAATCGGAGACAGATCTGACACTGAGGACAGTTCTTGTTTAAGAACTTCCATGGAATGAACATGATCACAGCACAAAACAAAGAAAAATGTCAGTTCTCCTAGTTGTATGTTCATCATTTAAGTCTCACAAGGTACCTGAGGAAACAGGTTCTGTTTTGAAATGGTTGATCTGTTCTATTCAGTTATGAGTTATTTTTACAATGCATCAAGGCAAGTATTAAAAAAAACATACTTTATTAGATCATAATTCTCTTAAATAGTTTGAATAACAGTTTCTAGATTAGTTCAGGAATTCTTCTACTTATAATTTTTCATGTGAAATCCCCAGTCTATAAATGTTCTTTAAGTGATTCCTATTGAAATATGGAATTTAATGCTATAAGAATACAAACAACCAGCTGAGATTTTCCCTTTGAGGGGCACAGAAGAAATGAGTTCATGAAAACCTAAACATACACATTATTAACAGCTGAAAAGATTGGATAAGCATTTTTAAGTTTCTTTTCTATATTGAATCTCCTCTTTTGTGTTTCTACCAATTTTTTAAAATAAGGTAGCTCCTGTTATCTCAAGGTAACTTATATTTCTTCTATTACAATTCAGAATATATTAATGAATTATGCCCTAAAAAGAAAAACAGCAGTTTCTTAACAGTTTGATACAAAGGTCTTTGAACTGGTAAGAACATCTCTACAGAATATAGAGCTTTTCACCATGCATTAATTGTACACAGCCACCCTACCTGCACTCTGGAGATTTAGATGACAAAGCATGTGTAAGATTACCCACTCTGTCTTGAAGACCATTTGCCGAGATGTAATTTGTGCTGGTTTGTCCAATGTAGTCTTAACAGCCCTAAGTAAAAAGCTTTCCAGTCTTTTTAGCATAGCAACACTGCATCACTTTGTTGCCAGGATAGTCTTCTCGATTTTCAGCTTATACTTACACTTGCTTAGTTTCACAATGTAGGCTAGAAATGTTGTATGTAAGACTTAAATACACCATTGCAATAACTTCATCCATAATATGTTAGAACACCCAAGCTGAGCTTCTGAAAAGCAAACAGTACAGATAGTTCGTTGTCTGTCAAAGTACAGAAGTGGAAGCTCTGCTAGTGTTTAGTCAGCCCAACTCATTGTGTTAGAAGAAATGTATTTTTACTGGGATCTGAGGGAATCAAATAGATCTTCAGACATTCTGTAGGGTCTTTGTAATGGGAGAAGAAAATTAAGCCTGTATACCTCATCCTCTAGAGCAAAGAAACTAAGAAAATATATCTGCCTTTAATCATGTAGTAATACCACAACATTACTTAACTCCCACCTTTGGTCTTTTAGGTACCCCAAATATTTCTTTATTAACCTGCACTGTGTAATGTTCCCATTAGTTCTTTAATGGCCATTTTGTATTAAGCCTTAAGTGACTTTTCCACAGTTGACAGCAGAAGCAACAAGTATCTAACAGCATAAAAATGTAAAACAGAATTGTTAGTAAAATAATCTGGAGCTTCTGGCACTGTTACCACAATAAATTAAAGATATTTAAATGCCTGTAGTTCTGAGGTTTGCTGTCAATGGTAGGATTTTTTAATAATTTTTAGATTCATGTTCTCTGCAATCAATTTTAATAGTTTAAAATTGTGAAGCTCTTTAGATTATTTAAGAAACACTGAAAACCTGAGACTTACTACAGCTTAGATCTTACTTAAGATGCCAAAAACATAACATCTTTTTCTCTCTCCTTTTTTTTTTTTTTGTTTGTTTCATCGGTGTGATTATTCTTTCTCCTGCAAACTCTCAGATTCTTTTTTCTCTTTATCTTGTTCAAAGAAATTTTTATTTATTTGTGTTCTGGTAGATGCAAGTACATTAAACAATGTCCATACATACTCAATAGCAGTCAGTAACATTTATTTATGCTGCTTCTGTTCCTAGAAAGATTTCCTATCCTCAGAACCACCACTTGCCATCCCTGCTGTTTAATATGTGAATATTTGTTCCTTACAGTTAGACAATGACAATGTATTTGCAATGAATTTAATACATGACTCTGTAAGCTTCGTATCTTGAGTCTGAGGGGAGTTGACAAGCTTCTCTAGAATTCCTGCTTGATTTGCTGCCTGGAAAAAACCAGAGATTTTTCCATACATATTTCACAGACCAAGTGTGAATGATGAGTAAGTTAACTAAAAACTCTGAGAAATGTAAAAACTATATTCTAGAACCCAGAGAAATAAATTCAGTTCCTCCTGTTGTTAATGCAAATTTCCTGCATGTAAAGCATCTTATATCAGAGCTACTGAGAGTGCTTTATGACATCTGAACCTGTTAATGAGCCATACTCACCCCTACTGCTCGATAACTCTAGTGAACCCAGCTAAGGTACACCCTCAGTGAACTCTGCTCACTCCATCTATTCAAATACTGTATTTTAAGCTCTTTCCAACTGATGCAAATTGAAATCACCCCTTGTGCCAAGCACAGGATAGTCTTCTAAAATGTATTCTTAGCCATTCAAACACTGGGATCACTGCAAAGGAATGCAGATTACTTGCTAGTATTCTCACCTTTAAAGCTGAGGATGAAGATAATTTGCTTCAGATCACACTGTGCTGGGTCCTGCACAAGTATAGTCATTACAGTCCCTACCCCAAGAGTTAATTCTAGAAGACAAGACAAAACAGGCCATTGGGACCAACCACCTTTCTTGGGATGGGCAAGACAGAATAACAAAATTAAACAGGATATACACCATTTTTTAGCTTTAGTACAGGGAGGCATGAAAAGCAACTCCCATAGGCAGGTCTTGTATACAGCTTGGATTTTAGTAATAGTAAAATAATGCAGTAATACGGTGCATCTCATTGTTAGAGGTCTTACAGATGGGCTATTAAGCTATTTTTTCCCTTTGTTGGCTACATGTCCAGATAGAAATGAAAGCTCCTATGGTATTTTTCAAAAGGAACAGCTCCAGCTACTTCCAAAGATCCCTCTCCACCTAAAATAGGCTATGCTTTCGAGAGCTGAGTGTAGGCTATTGCTAAAATGAATAGCACATAATGAGTGCTGCATTTGCCTACACACCATTGCCTAACAACCAGTATCTAATTCATTACTGTAAAGCATTTGAGGATGTCATGAGCATGAAAGACACTATATAAAATGAAATTCTATTAGTCTCATTTAATAGTGTTTCAAACATAACACCATTTCCATGTAGTTTGAAAAGTAATTTAAGATATCCCAAGATAGATTACTCTAAGCTAAAATTTTAGAAAAGGTTCTTCTTTGCTTCTTGCTCATTGAATTTGCATTTAGTGATTGAATAGCTATTGCCTTAAAGGATATATCAATGAAATTACTAGGGATTTGCCAGTGAATTACTTTCAAAAGTAACAAAGCTTCACAAAAAGTATGTGTAATGGATATAATGTATTTGAGTTATGAGCCATAGCTCAGCCAGTATAGGACTGGTGAAATACCATTAGAAATTTCAGCCAAAGTTTTAGATTACTTCAACAGATTCCTAGAATGTCGGCACACTCTGCACTCATGAACTGGCAAAAGAAGAAGAGAAGTTTCAGCTGTGCAGTAAACAAACAAAACAAAGACAATGATCTCATCAGTTTGTGCCAGCTGAAGCTAACAGTCATTGAAGAGGAAGTTACAGGATGTAAACATGTCCTTCTATCAGAAAAATTACTGGAAGATTATGCACTCTCTTGCCCAAGAATGTTTCCCTACAAGAGAAGTTACCTAGATGCTCCATGTATTGATTCCCATCTGGAATCTGATGCAATCCTCATGATTGGATTGCATGATTGCATTTGATGCATCCTCCTTATACATGACTGAAAATGTAAGTTTGCACCGCCTTGTTGGCACTATTGGCATCTTCTTGTGTGCCTTCTGACAGAACCTACGGCAGCCTATGGGAAGTCAGGCAAGGGGAGCTTTATACAAAGGTGCCTGATTTTCTTTGGCTGAGAAGTGAAAGAGTAATGTGAAGGCCACGCTTTCTGTGTTGGCACTTAGAGCATCACATTAAACCCATGAATGTCACAACAGCATGATAATTTGAGATTAAATTCAGTGCAAGGCAGGACACCACAGTCTTGAGATATTGTAGGATTGGGCAACTGTTCATTTGCCTTAAAGAAGCTTATAGAAAGGAAATATGTTTAAACCTATCTGACTATTCAGCAAGAAAAGGCACCATGAGTTGATAATAATGTGCAAATTTCACAGCAGTGTCAACCAAACTAAGGCCAGGCACACAGCTGAAAAGAAAAAAAAATAAATAAAAAGGGAAAACGACTCCATTAGACAAGAAGAGTTTCCAGCTTCTTTCTTATACCCGCAGCTGAATGAAAGACCTCACCAACAGTGCAAAAGTATAAAGAAGCATTTTAGATAGCCATTTTTACTAGTTGAAGTTAGCATGCTTCACATACCAATTTACACTTCACACATCCCTTCTTGCATCACAACAATATCATCTATCACTTGCACTTTACGTGCATATCATTTAAAATAAGAAGAGCAGGATTTCTTGCTTTTTATGCACCCAGGAAGACGGTAGCCGTATCACACAGGTATGAAACGGCAGCACATCTCTGCACACAATCCAGTCTCTTACAAGAGCAGAGTCTGTCTTTGCTGCTCCCCTGAGGTCGTGGAAGATTTGGGCTCTTGGCTCCAGGACAGGTACACTGTCAGCAACAGCCCATGGATTCAGACCCCTGGAGAAATCTCTCCATGCTGACGGCATTGCTACAAAAAAAGATATGAGCCTCACTGAGCTAGGAGAGATGAAAAATAAGGCCTGCTTTTCATGATGTGTTTATTTATTCAGAGATGTCAAGAGGGAATACTACCAAAGTCTGCCCTTAAAGACAAGTTCTGCCCTGAAATGATACACTCTGTTGTGTGTTTATTTACTTTTTTTTAAAGAAAGAAAGTCTCACTCTGCTGTCAGTCTGTATTCAAAATCACATCTGCTGAAGTCAGGACCAAAAGTATGTTTTAATGTTTTTTCTTCCCCAAGTTAATCTGTTAGAACTCATTCTGTCAGAAAGGATGGAATTCCTTCTTTATCTGCCATCAAAACCCAGATTTCTTAGAGGTGTTCAAACTTTCTTAAAATATGCCATTTTGATAAAAGAGACAAGTGGAAAAATTTGCTTAGTTTCCAGAAGAACTTCATAGTGTGTGCGTGTGTGTGCGTGCATGTACTAGTGATCATTAGAGAAAGGAAAAAATGCAAAACTTGAGAGAATAATTTCATACAGATTCTAAATCTCAGTGATAACAATAAAAAATATTATTTTTTTCAATAAAATGCCTGGAAAATGGGATGTCATTTTTTAACCTGTCCTATTGAGAAACAACGTTCATACAAGAGTACCTTTATCTTCTGAAGAAGGAAGATCAGAACTTCAGTAGTCCTGGTCATTTTTCTTAGGACAAGTAAACAAAACTCTTTCAATATTTTCAAATGCAGCAATTACTTGAATCTCGTCTGCAATTTCATGTTGTCTCTCTAATGGCATATTTCACACCCGTGACAGTATCATAAGCCTGAGAACCTTAGCTTGCTTCTTTAACCTGCTATACTCTAACTGCTGCAGTGAAGATATGCAGCTTCTTTACATGTAAATGTTTCTGTGCTTACCTATCAGTGATCTCAGGACATTACTGGAGGAAAAAGTGCATTCTGTTAGTGCTTGCCTTTACCAGCTTCTTCAAAACAAATATTTGACCATCAGCAGAACTCCAAAGCTCAAAATCTTCTGATCTTCTCCTTATATATTATATTTAATACTTTCACTTTAAAGGAAAATGACATTCTAGTCTCCTATGTCCTTATGATAGACCTCATCATTAGTAAAAAGTATTTAATAATATGCAAGAGCAAAGTATTAATATTTAAAATCACAGCTTGTTATTAGCCTAATAAATCCAGCCTTCCATCTTTAGGGCTCAACATTTATCTTCCCCAACTGTTCGTTCCTGATAAACTACAAGTTCTCTGGTGGAAGGAGGTGTTTTAAGGTCACATTATAAAGTAACATGGACACAAATTACTGATGATTTCCACAGCACTGTGCTTTCCTTTGATGATTAATAACATGCAAGAAATTGCCATACAGGACCTTTTTTTTTTTTAACTGGCACTCTTGTGTTATTACTTTCTTCCTCCTTTCTTTCTTTCATAGTAATGCATGAATCTGATGCTGAATGATACATTACCAACATGACTTAGGGCACTAACCTTAACTAAGGGCACCACAGATTCAGGGCATAACCTTAAACCTTTTTCTTAATATGAAATGCTCTAAGGGGTGTGCATGCAGTTGTGAAGCATTTTCTGCTTGTTTCATGCATTCCAATTACTATGAAACGTGAGCTTTTTGTTAGCAGCAGTCTAGCTTTATGAAGTGCAAGTAGTAGCATATTTGGTATAGAAAATATTTCTTTCGTGTTTTTTGCAAGAGATAGAAGCCAGTACTGCGATAAGACAGAGATGGTCAGAGCTCACCTCCTCTCAAGTCATAAGATGATCCTACTCTTTTAAATAAAGCAGGAGGGGTAGCAATTGTGACAGCCTGGCACCCCCGCAGCAGGGTCTCCTCATGTCACAGTCAGATAGCATTGGAAGACTATGTCTATACTGTCGAATAGGACCTGTCAGGGACCATTCTCACACCATTCTCAGCCCATGGCTTGCCCCAGTGCTAGTTTTTTGTACAGACCCATCCAAAGAGGGATGTTGCCATGCTGAATCCTGTCCCAAATCATTTCAGTAGCTGTTGCAGGCCACCCTGCCCAGAAACCCACACCAGAGCTGAGACAGGGGGCAGGGAGCATCTCTTTGGCATTGCTGCCTGTTAAAGTCATATTTTCGAGGAAATCCTCTCCTCTGCTGAGGTTTTTGGGAAAAAAAGCTGCTTGGATCAAGAGCTGACATCTGCATACCCATGGCCTGTGAGACAGAGGTGGAGGCAGGCTCCCACACCCCTTATTAGTAACTGTTGACACCTGGCCGTTTTTCCTTTGGCTTTTCCAGCTGGACTTGTCAGCTGTGGTTAAAACTAGTGAATATCTGGTATGTTTTCATCTTGAAGACAGCTGTGGGGTAAGGGACAGGTAACCACTAGCTCAGCTTACCCACAGGGCTGGGATTCAGTCACTGAAGATGCTTGTATAATTTCAGGGATCATAAGGGTGAGAGCAGCCCCACTGCGTATTCTCAAAGCCAGCTTTGAAGGTCTGAATGTTTTAACTCTGCCTCTGAAATCAGCAGATTGGACCCGGCCTCCATTGTTCTGGCTGAGGCGTGCTTTGGGGCATCAGTCCCTGTTAAGGGGAGTTCCGCCAAACCTAAGAGCTCTGGATTGCCCAAGCCTTCTGACAAAACAGGCTTAGTTACAACATCTACAACAAGTGTCTGAAATGGGAAAACAAAATTAGATTAAAAAATTTATGCCAAAGACAAGTGACAAAGATAAGCAAGTTTGATTGGGAGTCCCTCATCTATCAAAGAAATAAATGAAGCAGTACTTCAGACAGCTCATTTCGGTGTCAGACCCAGTGCCATACCACTCACTCCAGCTTCCATATGAAATTTATTTCTTTGTAAATAAGCACTTTCTTTCCTTCAGTATATCTGTTTTGTGGGATGGTCATTTTCATACCTTTTCTCAGGAAGTCCTAGCACACTTGCATATTTTAGTGCAGAGCACAAAACAGAGGAGGATTTCCTCCTCCATTAACACTTTGATTTAATAACTTCAATTACTCTAACTAGATATACACACAGAGAAATAAATATAAGTTTCACACTTCATAGTTGACACAATTCAGAGACTACAAGAAAAAAGCCCCCAGAGGTGCAGGCTATTTAGGAGTAAAGTTAAATCCCTAAATAAAGCAGAAATATATAAAGGACTAATGTCCTTTCCTCACATTGCCACTTGCCCTCAAGTGTATTTATATTTATATATATTATATATATATATGTTTGTTTTTTATTTTGTCTGTTCCCCCAGGAGAAGCCCAAAAGAGAAACAGAGATGGCCAAATTGACAGAGTCAATGAGTGAGTACAAATAGGAAGTTCAACCACTTTCTTTTTCCATCTATCCCCCTCCCTTACATAATGCCACAAAACCAGAAAATAGTGCTTGCATTCAGGGATCTCATTCAGCCCTGTCTTCACTCCTAACTTCACCATAAATCATTCCACTCCTAAAAAAAAAAAAAAAAGAGGAATGCCCAAAACAAGGACTGCTATTTCCTTCATGCACTGTTTAAATCAACTGGATTTGGACCTAAATCCAGCAAAGCAGCTATTACGTGTTTGACTTCATGAGCCTGAGTTTTACTCAAATAGAATGTAACTACTTGTGTTTAACAAGTGCCTAATTTACTTGATTTGGGTTAGTGCATACATTTCTTCACAAGCTTACAAAAGGTTGCACTATATCCAGTGCAATTATTCAGACTGTTGCCTGTGCCAGATTCATCCAATAGGAATTATGCCCTGAGATATATGTGGAAAGCTTTCTATGGATTTCACTGGTTTCTAAGAGGTGTGTGTTGTCTTAAATATGTAATCAACAAGAGGTAGTTTGTACTTCTGCCATAATACAGGATCTAGATAATGGAGTACTACCTATAAACACTTGTAGCTGAGAGACTCAGAATGGTTAATCTATTTCTGAACAAAATTAGGAGGCAATTTAGAACAAAATACTGGCAAACCACAGGCTCTTTCTCAAAACTTATCTAGCTCCACAGCCTATGCGAGCTTAGATAAATTGACTTTAAAAGGGAGAAATCTGTTTCTCTGCTCAGCCAGAGACTATAGAAAGACAGAAACACAGATATGCATAAGACTCATTTACATTAGAAAGTTGTTTCCAGATAATTTTTTTCTGTTAGTTTATGAATTACTGCTCCTAGGGGCATGCTTCCCTACCTTTTTGCTCTCCCAGTTCATTTCACTTCCTTTTGAAATCATTCTCTGTATCTCCTTACATATGCCATTACAGGGCAGAGTCACCCCTAGCTATAAAAAATTATTTCAGGATCAGAAACAACCTATCCCACAAAAAGGTGCTGCAGACCTGGGAGACATGATAGAGGCAGCAGAACATCCAGGTGGCAAAGACCCCACTCCTAAGCTTCGAGCACAGTTACAGGATGCAGAAGTCAACCTGAGAGCTTCTCTCCCCACGGGGAGAGCATTGCTAATCAGTAGCAGACTACAGGCAATGGCATAAGATGCATGGCAACCTACTGATGGGTAGTTCAACTCTCATTAAAGCCCTTGATGGAGGTGTGCGTTGTTATCTGAATGCTGTTCTGTCCACTACTTCTTCTCCCACACTGTCTGCATCTCATAAGACCTGGCAATATTCAAGTTTCTAAGTCAGATTCACGGATGAGATTTTTAATTTTTTGAGCTACCAACAGGGTACACATTTCTATACCTTCTGCAGTATTCATAAGCAGAAAGAAGTATTTCTCCATGGTGCAGTAAAGCCTATATGGTATCAGTAGAAATGTCAACAATACAGTTTAGCAAGGCCCAAAAGGACAATGATACCAGACCCTAGAGAACCCCTGTGCTATAAGGAACGTCACTTTTTCTCCATTAATCTCTGTCAATGTACAATGTCATTCTTAGAAACATCCCGCGACCCCATCACTTCTCTGGCATTACTGGATGCTGGATATCTGTATAATTATGTCTCAATGGAGGGGTGGAAGACGGATGGAACAATGGTGGGATCTGTTATCAAAGGTGGAAGCAGATAAGTAGTATCTGTTCTATGTGTTAAGTACTTGCTGGACTTGGCACAACCTTTCTGAAACAAGGTGAATGAATCTCACCAAAAAGTGTCAGGGCAAAGCAAGTAGACTTTCTGAATGGTCTGAAGAGTCAGAGGAGCAGCCTCCATAAATCTTTATAACTGATCAGGAACACAAGCTCAAAAATGCACTTTGAATTTCCTTTAGGATGTGTGTTTGTCTTGTGAAGTACTTTTATTTTGCTTCTTTAATACAGCATGCTTCTTAAAATGATTGACTTGCTGCTTTCTATAAGGATTTGTTCATACTTCATGCGAGCCTTTTATGAAATTTTCAGATGATTTCATGACATTTTAAAATATTTTTAATAAATGATAAACTGTGTTGCAACCTGGAAAGAAATTTCTTCCTGAACGTACCACAGTGCCCATTTTAAAGCTAGTGCAGATTAAAAGGAAATGAATGGAATGGGGAAGCAACAAGCTGGCATAGGATGGGCCTCTGGTTTGGACTGCAGGGCCTTTTTCCTGGAGCTGAGAAAATAAAGGGCCTTTGAGGCCTTAGAGGGTTTCAAAGGCCTCAAGAAGTGGCTTGATAATGGTACCAATATAATAAAATTATTATTTTCCTTTCAGTTTCACCAAGAGCTGTGCTTCTTGTCTCTTTCCTCTGTTCACATCTCTGCACAGTTCCAGAAAAAATCAATCACCTTCCCTACACTGCTCTTTTTCTCTCTATCAAAATGCTCTGATGAAGTTACCAAGCACTGCTCTCTGCTCCTTCTTCTCCATAAAGATTCTCTGGATGTTTCTGCAGTAAGAAAATCCCCGTACCTGAGATTCGCGTCACATTGCACGCTAAGAGGAAGACTGACAGAACACTGATGCAGTAGTTGTTCCAAGTCTGTTATCTTCGCCAGCAGGGATAACAGTCTGTATTTTTGTCACATTTTGTATTTCCATTCTCAGAGGATCTGTCGCATTGTAGGAAAGCTTGGTACAGAAAAAAAATGTTGTAATACTTTCTGTCCTATTTCTATAGGACTTCTATGATTATTGAAAGATACAAGGTATCATGACAGAGCCTTTTACTTGTGCGTGTTGAGACAACTGTGTGCCTTGAAAGTTTAAAAAAAAAATCATTAAAATACAACAGTCAAAGTGCAAACTAGAAAGAAATGTTGTGCTAAATGTTTAGGGATAGTCCCTTAGAGCTGATATTGAAGTAGAAATGCATACCAAATAAGACCACTCTTTGCCCCAAGTTATTATTTTACAACACTTGCACAGAGTTAATAGAAAGCTGCCCAAGAATTCCTTTATAATACCTTGACATCCATATGCATATGCCTGAATTGAGCAATTTACCTCATATAATCTCAGAATATTTAAAAGCTGAGCAGGAAAAAAAAATAAAAATAAATAAATGGCAACCAGAAACCAAATTATTTTCCCCATGGTTTTCTCCTGTTCCTGTTGTTCTTGTGCTTCCCATGCACTGGTGGTAATTTTTAACTCAAATCATGTCATCATCTTGCCTGCAAATAGCTAAAGCACAGCAAGCAATGTAGGAGAGCAAATATTAAGTGATACAGGAAGGTATCAGATGTTCAGCCTGATGTAGTTGGCCAATATGAAGAATTAGATATTCAGAGAAACATCCTATACAGAGCTATTCAGTCCTCAGGAATGATCACCATTTTGAATACTCTGGAGAATAAGAATTGTTACAAGACATTTGGTGAGTAGTCAAATATGATAACACCTTGATAGTACCTTAGAAAAGTCCTGTTAGGGTCCAGCGTCGTGATATTGACAGGAATTTCCTCTTGAGTTCCATCAGTTTCTTCTCCTGTTATCCAGTTAGTCAAGGCATACGGCATGTTCCTGAGTTGCCTTGGGTGAAAGCAAGCTGTCTACATCACAAGCCCTAAGTGGTATCTGTGGGATGTCTACCTTATCCCAGGGGCTAGCTGGTTGCTTCTTTTGCAACATGATGGCTCACCAGCTTGGATAGCACCTGCAAAGCTCTCCTTAGGGTCCTGGTATTTCTAAAAGCCCTGCCGGAGATGTGCTTTTTGTTGAAGACCAAGTGAGAATGTCAGTGTGTCCCTTCTCTTTCATCCATACTGAGCTCTGAGGTCTCCAGGTCACTGGTGTACAGATGAGTTTGTACAAACTCTTCTCCCTTAGGTAATGAGGAAATCCAAGGTCTCAGCTCCAAATTTTGCAGAAGCATGGATGTGGTGTGCCATATGATGGCTGCAGCATAATCAATGTGTGATATGAGCGGTGTGAACTCGCTATTGGCTAGAATGGAAAATGGGCAAGGTTGGATGCCTTAAAGCATTTAAACAGAGAAGTGACAGACAATTAAGATGTACTCTGGCCATAGGGGCATATCAATAAACAGTCATGTTTGTTCTGCTACCCAGTTAAACTGCATGGTACACCTGCATGAAGACAGCCAGAGGCAGAAGAGTTGGTTTAAAATAAGGAGGTTCCTTCATTTGTTGCAAAAATGTCCACTCCAAATGTCTGTAAATTTACTTCCAAAGGCAGTGAAATAATGAATACTGAGACCTTAGATGACTCCAGACAAAACCTTCTGAATTTGGCATGCCATGCATTTTACTCGGGGGTGGGGGGGGGGAAGGGAGGGGGTGGTGGGTAAAAAAAAAAAAAACCAAACAAAAAATCAAGCTAACCAGAAAGAATTTCAGGAGCAGACAAACCCTAGGAGAGACCTGGTTTGTGGTGGAGTGCTTTTCCCAAAAGCTTTCTTTTTCTTCTCTACAGTATCTGAATCTGAAGTGTCGCTATTGCTCTCTCATATTTGTAGAGAGGGTTCATAAAGAGAAAAATGTTTCTGCTTTGAGTTACTTTAAAGTCACATTTTCATGTGCCAGTGTAGTCTGGAAGTTTTTGAGCGGTTCTAATTATTTTGAATTATTGCTTTATGACACACAAGAAAAATGTGTGGTATGTTTACAGTAAATTCATATCCACCATACTCTGTCTTGCTATAGGACATATAGGACCTTTCTACTTTAATTTTTTTTATTTCCCCCATACTACACCTTTTATCTTTTGTTCAGAAATGTAATCTTTTTCCTATCGCATCATGAGTTGGTGGTGCATGCATAAATGCTATCTCCTGTGAACGCAACACCAGTTGTGCATACACAGAATCAGGACTTTGAAGAACTGAACCCAAAGCCATATCATCAGTCTAGAATACTGATTCTTCAGTCTCAGAAAGCATTTCCAAGTACAAATATGCAGTTCAACATTTTCCACTGATATCAAGTACCATCAATTCATTAGAAAGAACAGATTCTTACAATGCAAAATTCAAGTGCAAAAATGCCAAAGCATTCAGAAAACTCATTCAAGAAAGTAATTTGCCCGTGCATGGGGAAGTTAGAGTCATTTATTTTCAAGATACTCAGTTATCCTTTTATGGTTACCCATTTTATGAGGGTGTGCCAAGAGTGAAATAGGAAAGCTGTTTCTTCCACACTGTGTATTTTCATAGTCTCTTACTTTTCAGTAAGAAAAGAGTCCTGTTGTAATAGTTACTTCTGGAGGAGTAGTCTTGCAGCAAATATTGAGCCATAGAGATAAATGTTTTATTAAGTGGAACATCTAATTACTGTTGATTTGTTACTGTATATACAGGTTGATAACATTTATTTCAAAATTAACTCCTTAAATCTTTGGTCAAATTTAAATTACAAGTAACCAGAGCGAGGATTTTTATTATTATTATTATTAATAATAATAATACAGTTAATAATAATAATAATAGCAATTGTAATGATGTTGTTGCTATTTCAGCAGGAATTAGCTGATGTATATAATGAAAAGAACAGAAAGAACAATGCTCTTATCATTAAATGAAAATGCAGTCTATTCTTCATGGTAAAGGTCAGGTTTTGAGAGAAGAATGAAATTCTAAAGCAGGAGTTCATTATGCAAGAAAGCAAGAAGTTCTATTGTTTCAGTGATGCACTAGCAGGGGCTTAGAAGAACTGTGAACTTATATATGCAATAAGAAACAAAAGAAACTTGTCTTAATAAGGAAGCCGATTGACAGTACTTCCAGTCCTCAGTATACAACAATGTGAAGAATATTTGCTTTGCATTCTCTGAGCTTTTAAGGGTCTTGTCTTTAAATTCTCTCTGCAAATGCGAGGGACAGAAAATTTTTTTTCCCATATAAAAACCAAGACTTTCATATAGTCATATGATTCTAGGAGCTTAGATTTTTCAAGAATGTATTAAAATTTGATAGCACTGCTAGTATTACTTTGCTAAGCTAAAATATTTGTGAAAATTAAACTGAGGGATGAGATAACCAACAGCTGAATTATGAATGAAGTCTGACTTTCTGTTTTTCTAGTTAGGAACAGTGAATATATTTAGGCTGCGTAGTGCCACTTCTTATTGAAACACTATATTTCCTGCTACTTACACCTTTAACAACATTTATTCTGTTGAGGTTGTCATTTTCCATTGTAGGTGTGTGTTTCAATACTTCCCTTACTTTTATCAGCTCAGGATCACCCATTTCTAAAATGGAGGCTATGGTCAGTCTGATACTATTTAAGAATTCTCGGTGCCTTTCCTTTGCATTGCTACGGTCCACAGCACAACAAAGCTGGGTTTTTCAGTCACATGCTTCCCAGAGCAAACACTCATCTTCTATGCTAAATCTAAATGGTCTAGACACAAAGCTATTAGATAAAACACCTCAAAGCTTCCCACAGCACTTGTTTCTACAGAACTCAATCCACAGTCATATTGCAGTAACATCTTCTGATCAGCACTAGGGCAAAATTGTGAATCCATATCAGATTTGGTATAAGATACATTTAAGTGTAACATAGTCTTTAGAGGGGAAATACACGACGAGAATTAGTTTAAGCATGTGCAGAAATTTAATTTTGAAAGCAGAAGTCACTTCAGATTTAAGTACCAATTTTTGAGGACCTTGGTACAGGATTGAGTTGCCAAAAATGTGGGTTAGGTGGCTAAAGCTTTTTTTGAGATAACATTTTCTCATCATACCCTAAATATGGGTATGTTCACATCTGGGCCAGTTAGCATTGCACCCTTAACTGTCTATTTCCAGCTATTTGGGTCTCGGCTTCACAGTTTTAATGCTGTTCTAGTGCAGAACTTTTTCTATTTTTATTTAACATGCACTTAAATCTTCCGAAGGTGCTAACCAACAATGGACTTCAGTTGCAGAAGTGAGCAGTGTGCAGTGCTGAAAGAAAAGACCACAGAAAGAGCAGGAAGTCCATATTCACTCAGGATAAAGAAGTCATTAAAAATGTCTAATCAATTGTCTTCACAGAGAACAGATGAGTTGAATTAAATGGTGAAAAACAGGATCAATGTTTCTGAAAGCTGTAGAAAACTGTCTGGCCTGGATCAGGCTTATTGAGCTATCAAGCAGATAAGAGACCGTAATGGATTTTAGTTCTAGGAAATAAGCGTAGCATGATGAATAGCAAAGAATGCTCGTCAACAGTAAAGGGAAAAACAACCCTGAAAAAAAAGGTATCTGAGATGTACAAGAACAGCTGTTAAACAGGTAGTACCATAAATGTATTGGATTTTGAGACCCTTAGACTTTGAAAACGAGTTGCAAAGGTGTCCAGAATCAATAAATGGAAAATGTCATAGAACGTGGTAGGATAAACTATTTGATGTGGAAGAAAAATACCCCACTTCATTGGAGAAAGGGCCAGTTGCATTATTCAATACAAGCAATGAGAGAAAGGTCTTATGATGGTATTTTTGACAGATGTCTTTTAAAAGCCTTATAATCGGGTATTAAATTAATCCCTAAAGCTAGACTATATTCTCCCTGTATTTTTCACCTGCCTCCATTGCTCTTCAAACATTTGACAGGGGACAACAACAACTATATTAACCATATTACAGGCAAAATAATGCCTACAACGCATTAACTCAAACTGTATTATTTCTGAACCAATGCCTGAACTCACAGCTCAGGCCCTTTCAGCTTTATTTACTGCTATTCCTTTTACCATGAAATATCTTGACCTACAATGGAAGAGAAAGCCAAAAAGACTCCTGTGAGAGTCATTGTCAACAGTAAGAGAGCTGTTAAAAGATAAACCAATAAGAATGAAGACACCTGTAAGATCTGTCCTCCTTTGAGTCAGTGCAGCACTGTTTCCAGACGCAGGGATAGCAGCGATTGTGCAATGTTCTGCAGCCCAACATCAGTCTATCCCAGACTGCAGCGTTGCTCCCTTTGCTGTCTCAGCCCAGGCATGTTGCACCAGCATATCTCTCTGCAGAAAAGGAAGGACACAGTTGTGTGCCCCTGCTGATCCTCACTGTTAGCACTGTGCACTGCATGAAATTCTGCCATGTGATGAGAGATTGCTCCTTCTTCCTATTATCATCCCTCCTGTAAAAAATTCCCCTGTCTCCCCTCTTCAAATATTTGCCAGCTTGCAGAACTGCTCTCTAATCCCCTTGTAATTAAACTGCAGAATTAGATCTTATAGTCCACTTCAACATTCAGGGCCTCCAGTCCTGGTTGTTCTTTGCTGAACTCCCTCCACTTTGTCATCATCGTACTTCATAAGTACATTTCTTAATCCACATACATATAAAGCAAATGCTCAACACAGAAGTAGCAGCAGCAAAGTTACACTGAGAAGCCTAGCTCTTACAATGGCGTGTCCCATCTCACCTGGAAGTCTTCCACTGGATATCAGTCGAAGCCCTAACTTCATTTTCTTTTCTTAGTTTGGCTTAATGACTTACTTGGAAAAGGAAAAGGAAGAAACATAAAAAGAAGAAAGGAAAGGAAAGGAAAGGAAAGGAAAGGAAAGGAAAGGAAAGGAAAGGAAAGGAAAGGAAAGGAAAGGAAAGGAAAGGAAAGGAAAGGAAAGGAAAGGAAAGGAAAGGAAAGGAAAGGAAAGGAAAGGAAAGGAAAGGAAAGGAAAGGAAAGGAAAGGAAAGGAAAGGAAAGGAAAGGAAAGGAAAGGAAAGGAAAGGAAAGGAAAGGAAAGGAAAGGAAAGGAGAAAAGGAAAAGGAAAGGAAAGGAAAGGAAAAGGAAAGGAAAGGAAAGGAAAGGAAAAAGGAAAAAAGAAACAGGCTGCTATAGCTGACCGTTGTTGAAATAAAGTAACTCACCAAAATCAATATTCATCCAAAATAAAATCCTGTTTCCTCAGGACAGACACAGGCAATTTCAGCCCAACTGATGGAATATTACCTTAGATAAATGCATTTCTCTTCACCCTTCCTGGCAGCACCAACTTGTGGAGATGGGAGATGTCAAAAGACAGATATCAGAAAAACTGTAACGCCATCATATCTGAGGAAATACTTTTCATAGGGCATACAGCCTATGAAACACTTTGCCACTAAGTACTATAGAGTAAATAAAGAGTTAAAAAGAATCCTGGCAGAGATGGGCTGCTGAGCTACAAATACACAGTTTAGAAACTCAGACATTAAAATGCAAGGAGTTAGAAGGAGATCATCCACTAGGAGGGGGGCTAGAAGGAAGTGATCCACTAACCAGTAAAGACTAGGCAAAAAGTTCTTCTGTGGATGGTTTCACAGAAGAACTTCACATCAGTCTGCTTGAGAGATTAGTTTCTATCATCTCCCTCATCATCACCGATGAACACCACCTATTACCATCGCCACCACTAGCCCCACATTAGGACTATCACCCAGCAGTTAAGATAACTTTCCCTGTCTTCCTATAGTCTTAAGGCCAGGAATCTTTTTAACCCGCTGCCAGTATGGACAACCTGTGTCCACCTGAGCAGTAGTAAGAGCTCTAAGAATGGCTGCAGAACTATTCCAGTTTGGTCCTGAGACCTCAGAGATCCTATCGAATTCCCAAAGACAATGTACCAGCTTACAAAGAGACAGAAAACCCATGACACTTCTGAAGCTGAGAAGAGTCACTGCCGACTGTTACAAGGGCTTTCACTGAGCCCTGTCCTTCCCCAGCTGGCTTCTTCCTCACACGGCTAGAGAGGGGGCTGAGAGAAGTGTGGCCAAAGAGACTGGAGACGAAACCCACAATGTATCTGGCTTCTATAAACACATACTTTCTGCCTCATCTCCATCAAGTCAGTTGAATTTTAGGGTTATGTAAGTGATTGGGCTCAGTCCTTGGGTGAAATTTAATTGCTTGTTTTATCTAGGAGGTCAGATCTGATGGTCCTGTCTGACTCCCAATCCATATCCATATGTCTTCACGCAGCTCACGCTTTATGCATGGAACAATATCAGGCTCTGTTCTACTACAACTGATTGTGAATGACTGATACAGAGATGATTACACTTCCAAATCATGACACTTTAAATTACCATTTTCGTTCATTCACAAGAACTAAATTCACAGAATGATTGTCATCGTCTGACATATTTATCTTTGTCAAGCTGAGCCTGCTATCTCTACATCGCAGGTTTCCTCTGTTGCTCCCAGGAACTTACACAATGGAGTCACGTCATGTGTCATGAAGCATTTGCTTACCTAGCTACAAATCAAAAGGACAACAAATAGCATGATTACTTGTCCTTAAAAGTGGCACATTTTTGTTGAGTTTAGAAAACCTATACTTTCACTTGACAGATTTGGGAGGCAGTTTAAATATCCTGTTCTGCTCTGTTTTCTAGTATAGTTTGAATAGTTATTTTAATGATAGGCAAAGAAAAATTTTCTCTGAAACCTACTGAAACATAGGATGGTGTATTGGCGCACATTTTCTTATCTTTTCTTTTTTTTTTTTAATAAGGAAAAGAACTATCTACAGACCTCCTGCTAAGTCAGTTTGCTGCCTATGGCATATTGCTCTTGCATGCGGTTGAGTGTCTTTTTGGTGATAACATTATTATTTAGGGGAGTATTACTATTTAAGGCACAAGTAACTCATGCTGTTGTACTAATTTGTGGGTGAATGCTGTATATTTTTAGTATCCATTCAATCATATGTGCTGGGCTGTAATGTTTAAAAATGAATTCATGAAAAGCATGATACAAAACCCATTAAATTGAACAGAAAAACTCCTACTGTTTTTCTGCCTCCCTAATTTTATAAGGTGCCCATAATGTTAACATGAAAAGGAAGGAGAGAGACTCATGAACTAATTTAAATGATTTCTTTATGTCAGTAACTTTGAAAGGTATTAACCCTGCATTAAGGTATGACCTCACTGACTGCTAGTTGGGCAGAACAGTTCACACAATGGAAAGACTGCCCATGTCAAGGTCTTAAATATAGTTGTGTTGCCATGTCTTAATCATGTGACAGGTTTTAAAAACCCAGTGCTCTCTCGGTTCATTCTGTGCCCCTACTGCAAGAGATTCTGCTCTGGGTTTCATCACGCAGTTGACTGATGTTTACAGAAATCCCAAAGGCTTTGCAGGTGTAAGGGCAACGTTCAAAATGACCGCGTTTCAAAACAGCTTGAAATGGTCTAGTTTTAAAGTACATTTCTTCAAATCAGTACAGTATACCTTGTCTTATCTTTTGGGGTAGGTCTGAAACAACCACACAGAAACCTGTTGTCAAATAGGTGGACTGGTAGCAAAGTTTGTGTTGTCAGGCTGTTGGCACAACTCTGTTGTTCACTGTAGAGCTTTGTGCAAATGTCCGTGAAGAACAGTCAGGGGTCCATGACCGAGAGTCCCTCCCTCTGAGATACAGATCCACAAGGAGAAAGAGGCAGTGGTTTCTATGGCCACTTTCACAGCTTGAATAAATGGATAAGTCTAAATGCTAAAGCTCCTGGACATGAGGAACCTTGACTTGAAGCCCTGGAGAAACATGGTTGGTGGGAGAGATTAACAGTGGGATTTAGGCTTCATTCTGTGGAAGTGATTTAGTAAGAGCTGGTGTGTTCATGTGGGCCAGTTGCAGTAAGCGCCAGTTCTTTCCCCAAACACCCCACTGTTCGGGAGCAGACAGTTGGCTCCCTCTGCCTCACTAGCAAAGTCCAGTTCCCTATGAAACCTTTCACACCTTCATGCTCCTATTTTGGACACCCCAACTGTAATCAAATCCTTCTATTCTCCCTCTTTCCCACCTCCACTTCCAAACCCTTGACAAAAGATACTGCAGATCTACATCTTCCCACTCAACAGCAGAAGGCCTTGAAATGCTTCTTAAATGCTGTTGAAATTGGTCAGTGGATTAATATTTTTTTTAAATTGTCACATTGAATGAGTGATAAACAGAATCCATAATAGTCTATGTCTTAGAAAACTAGGGTAAAAATCCAAGGCCTAACTTGATAAAGGCCTTTCCAGTAACCCTTGCAACCGTTGTTGGTTTAAACTCAGGTATCCTTTTTCCATGGCATTAAACAAACAGCTGAAGGAAAATAATTTAATAATTTAAGAATAAGAGGAGGACAAAAAGCAGCCAAATTATACAAAATTTAAAATGTACAAGGAAAATGAGTGCTGAGAATGTGTATTTTTAACTTGAGCAGTGCTGTTAGGTGGTGGGTTTTAATTTTAAGAAACTCTTTTCAAACTTCCTTTGGAACAGAAGAGAGGTATGCCATTGTGGCAAAACCATTTATTTTTTTTTAAAAAGAAAATACGCTGAGAAAGGGGCTGGGGGAATCTCATCTTTATCAAGAGATTATAATTTCAAATTAAGTCTGCATTGTGTGTTACTATAGAAACTCCCATTTTGTGGCATGTTTGTGGGGAAAAAGTCAAAAGTTGCATTTTAATGAAGGTAGATCACACATGAGCTTCCTCAGTAAAGCAAAATAAAATAGATGTTTCTATCAGAAATTGAATAATTACCCAAAATAAGGTGAGCTAATTAAGGTCATGGGGAAGGGATATTAAATCCTGAAGTTATATGTTATGTTATGTTGATTTTTCAACACTAGTCTCCGCCTTACAGATTATGTATTAGATACTGCGGGAGTCTGATGGATTGAGAGGCTTGTTGCCATGGCAATATTTGCTGCTTTGCTGGTATTCCCTACAGAAAGTAAAGGATTTTTTTTTTTCTACTCAGTTAGACAAATTGGCTATATATAGCAAGAGATGTTGGAGAACTGAAACAGCAGAATCTGGTGGGGGGAGTCTTGGGGGAAGGACTGACATTTATAAGTCTTAAGAAATCACAATAGACTACATACCAGTGAGGACTGAGGAGGGCTGCTGAAAGAAAGAAAGAGAAAGGGAGAGGGATGGAGAGAAGGAAGGAAGGAAGGAAGGAAGGAAGGAAGGAAGGAAGGAAGGAAGGAAGGAAGGAAGGAAGGAAGGAAGGAAGGAAGGAAGGAAGGAAGGAAGGAAGGAAGGAAGGAAGGAAGGAAGGAAGGAAGGAAGGAAGGAAGGAAGGAAGGAGGGGAGTGAAAGAGGCTTATGTCATATATACATAGTATATCTTGTGTTTAGGGGCAGGGAGGCCAGCAAAGGAGAATAGGTGATGTTGCTTAAAAGAAAGGTACAGCTGCTGTTGATTGACTATTCTTGAGGTGGTTTATAGCTTCAGGGAGAGCTAGGAGGTAAAAACCTCTAAAACCAAAAAAAAAAAAAAAAACCACAATGGAAATGCTTACCACTGAAATTGTCAGTGTAAATCACAATTTAGGCTCCAAATATAAGACGCCTTCTTCTGTTCTTTCTTTTTTTTAATCTTTGCTCACAGCATTTTTAAAGCAAGGTGTTGATACCATTTCTATCCTCCTCTTGGCACAGTGAAAGCAAATGTGCTTCAGTCAGATGTTAGGGAGTACTGTCTCTTATGTATGGTTCAGTCTGTTGCTCGGAGGTGTGGGAAGAGTGTGACAATGTGCTTTCATTTTAATATTAGCCCATCTCAGCCAAGCATCTATGGATTACTGCAGAGGAAAAAAAAGACTGTTTTGTTTCTTCCTCTTTTCCACTCCTATCCCTTTTATACACAGAAATGCATCAAGCAATCTATAGTATTTGCACTGAGGCTTATAAAGTCACTACCCTAACAAAACTGACCAGGCAGCTCTAACTGCCCTTGGTTCTAATTCACTTGCCATACCCCTAGCCACTCTTTCTTCTTCCTTTTTATGCCAGTCATCCATTACAGTTTTTCATTTTTAGAGTATCAGATACATACAGTAACCTGTACAAAAGACAATCTGTGGCAAATCATTAATACAGCTCTTGCACCAGAGAGTTCAGGCTTACATGAAAGAAGAGCATCATAAGGAATATGTTCTTCACTGACCACGACTGACTGGCAGTTTCATGACTATGGGGCATCCTGAGGAAATGCACTTTTAAAGGATACAGGATGAATAGACAGAGGGGAGAAGAGCAGGTCTATAACCAGGATCTGATTTCTGAAAGGCAGAAGCAGCTTCAATTTAATAATAGAAAAAAAAACACTGGAAGAGAAACAGAAAAAACTGGAAACACAAGTGCAACAGTGAACAGTGGAGGAGCGGTGCGAGAGTATACATGTGCAGAGGCAAGGAAGGGGAAATCTTAGCAGCAGCTTTGCAGGCTGTATTTCAGTCTATGTTATTCCATAGAGCGTGTATTACAGCAGTTTTAGTGATGTGATTAGATAGAAAAGACATATAAGATCATTATAAAAACACTTAACCAAGTAGTGAAGAAGTGAGGGAAAAACAGGGAAATTAGAGAAGATACTGAAATTATGAAATGCTATGGAGACAGAAATAACAGAGCCCTCTGTTCACACCAATGACTAGAACTGGGAATGAAGACAAAAGAGGTTTTTTGGAAGGGAGGAGTAAGAAATCCTTCCTTAGACATATTAACATTCAGCTGTCAGATAGAACAAGAAAATTAAACTAGAAATCAGAAAATTAATTACAGTTCAACAGAAACAGAGAAAAGTTGGGAGGGGGGAAGAGAATGGTGAGAATCTTAATATCCTATTTTCACCTGTATAACCTCATAAAATCCGCACCTCTTTGAAAGTACAGGTACTAGAAGACAAGTCCTCACATAACTCAAGGTTCAAAACCACTATGCAGCAGGGTGGGGGACAATGAACAGGGATCAGAAGTAGAGTGACTATTGGTAGAGAAGGATCAGGCTAATGGGAGTGGGGCTAAGTGAACAATGATGGCAGGGATGGAAGTTTTCACTCCTTTCACCAAAAGATGTATATAAACCACACAGTTCTTGAATCAGAGATTGCTGGAGAAGGAGGAGTTGCCTTTGGGTTTTTTGGTTGGTTTTGGTTTGTTTGGGGTGTCTTGGGCTTTTTTGTTTTGTTTTTCTCTGAGGGGAAGGCTGTTTCATTACCAATAACCCACACAAAATAAATGAAAAAATGCAGCGTGTCATGGAAGAAGGCATCGTAGGATCATCAGGAATGAATAAGAGTCTGTATGAAAGAGGCTATTAGCAAACTGAGCAGGAGCACTTTCAGATGAGTAGCTCAAGTGAACGATTTGACAGAAGAAGACAGAGAATTAGGGCTGTCTGAGGCAGACTGTGTCCCTTTGGAAAACCTTAGCCACAGTTTGTCTCTCCGTGATCAACACTTAGCATTTCAGAAGTATTAACAACTTAATCATCATTATGTTTTTGAAACTTACCAATGGAGACAAAACCACGTGTCCGACAAAACCATACTGTCCTGTTCCTGACATCTGGCTATGAAGCCAATTGCACATTGTGCTTAAATAAGCGCTAACTGTACACCTGTACGTAGCAGAAGTTTGATTTGCTTTGGCATAAAGAGTGAGGATCTTAAGTTTCCACACAGGGCTATAGGTTACCCTGCCAAGATTTTCAATAGAAAATGTAAAAAAATTGACCAGAACAAAGAACTGTATGGGCTATGTAGTATCAGGCATTCCCGAGGTGGCAACAGAACAACAGATGTGGTGTTTCAGCTTTTGTCTCCCACCAGCACTGGGGAAGCTATTAGAGAAGCGTCTGTTATTGATTCACACTGCTTAGAATCCATTTATACTGGCTGGTTTGGGAGCCATTATAATTTACAGTCTGTCATGTAAATTGTTCTTGGTCTGTGAAATATTGATCTATTAGATAGACATGCCATGCATGCACACTGAACACATGGACTCAAAATCCTCAGGGATTTTGCTTTTTAAACAGCAGATTATTGCCCACGTTCACTAACTACTTCTACAAACAGCTCAGTAATTTCAGGCTTTAATACCCTCCTCAACTCTCTTCCCACATAACTAGAGGTAACATTTGATGTACTAGGGATTAAAGACCTGACTTTTTTTAATTTAAAATAAAGTAATTTTCATGTGCACAAAGTATTTCTTAAATATCTTATATTGAGATATATACACACACATATGTGCACAGATTTATCTGTATATAAATGTATATGTATTTTACACAACCTTAGATTAGATTGGAAGAGGTGGTGATGGGCTGGCTTCTTGGGTGAGAATTTGTTTTGGCTTTAAACCTTACATTGCCAGTAACATAAAAGAGAAACTATGTACAGCTGATCTGTAAATGAGAGTGACATATGAGAGTAGCAAGGAAAAAGCAGTTGTGTCTATACATATTCTGTGCCCATCAGTCCGCAGTAAAAAGGCTTGAAGCAGCTGTGCTTTCAGAGCACCCTCAAGTTTGGAAGTGCCAGTACTAACATGCCAAGGTCACACCACTTGCTCACATGTTTCCTCCTGGGTTGTCCCCCAGGACTTTCGACACGGTATCCAAGTACTTTGTAGACAATAAAGGAAATTATTTCTGTCTCCACTTTGCTGACAGAAACTGAGATGGGAGTTACCTGCTAAAGGCCACCAAAGGAACCGGAGACGAGGGCTACAACTACTGATGTCCTGAGCCCCAGTTCCTTTGCATCCCAGTTGGCCTTCTGACAAAGGTGCTAAGCCACAGCAATGTCAGGTGCAAAGGCTTGGTAACTGAGATTAAAACCAGAGTCTCCAGGTCTCAGCTGAGCACCCAGGAAATGAAGAGCATGTGGTTCTAATGACAGCCAACCACAACTTTAATTAAGTATTTCTGCAAGCTTCCAAAAAGGACAACTAAAAGTGAGTTAGGGACCAAGAACTAAACGACCACCTAACTACAAAGTCATTATTTATACACCTGTGAAATTTATGAGTAAAAGAGAAATTAGATGTACAACCAGCCACCTTTTTCACTGCATATCCCTGGTTCACACACTAAACATCAGAGAAATGTAAACATCAAAGAAAAAGCAAAATACAATTAGAGACCATATTATAAGTATTCAAGCCCTAATTTTGCTAACTTTGTGGCTTTAAAAAGATCTTTTAATACAGTTATTTTTGCATACCAGCTCTTCTTTTTAAAAGGGAAGAGGAAGCTACCTGTCATTATACAATGATGGGATACAGATGGAATATGTGTGTATGTTCCATCAGCAGCAGATTAAAATACAGATCCCACACTAGTGCAGCAGACTCCCTCCCCCATCCCGTGGCACAAAAATAACTGCTTAAGTGGCAGGAGGCAGCTCTCATCCTGCTTGAACCAAGCACTAGAGAACTAAAGTACACTAAAATAGCAGTAGGTGTGGTGTTAGCCGTGCACCAGTAGTTGCGCTACGCAATCAGGATACTCAAGAGGAAAGAGGCACAGTTTGCTCTGAAATGCAGTGCCAGTGGGTTTGATGGGCAGAGATGCTGCTGAACCCGTGATCTGATTCTGCTGCCAGCTCTGCCCCATCCCATGAAGGACAAGGCCTAGCTTTCATTAATGAAGAGCCCTTGCTGACAAACAACTTCTAATGCAAGACCCCTGAAGAATGCACTTCCTTCTTGGCCCAATGGTTTCTGGCAGAAGAAAGCATGGTAGTCATGACCAGACATCCCCACTGTATCTATTTCTCATCAGACCGTTCAGACTCTATTTTAAAAGAAGTGAGTTGCTGGAGCAATGTACCCAGTGCTATAAAACACTGGATGGATTTGGAGGAATGCTGCCTCTTTGTATGGCATAAACCACAGACAGAAAGTGGTAAGGAGAAGTCATTTACTGAGACAATGCTAGGGAGATAAATATCAGACCAGAACAAGGCACTCCTGGCCTCCAGTCAGACATAAATTTCTTTGCAAAAAGGTGCAGATAGTGTAACTTTTCTAAGAAATACTCCCACCCAAAATAAAGGAAAAAAAAAGAAAGAAAAAAAGAAAGGAAGGAAGCAGTAGAGAGCATTAAGCTACCTTAGCATGACAGATACCTGTGCTTGCTGTAGGGGTGGAGAAGGCTGTCAGAGCCCTCTGCACCTTCTATGGTGTCAGTTGTTCACTGCACTACAATCTTATTCGGAAAAAATTCTCTTTCCGTTTTTGGTTAAATTTCTGGGCTATTTCTGCCCACTTGGTCTAAAAGAATAAATAAACTAGTCGTCATAAACTGAAATAAATCTACGTGGCAAGCGGTGTTGTTAAAATGGCGGTTAGAGATTTAACATCAAAGAAAGGTGAGCTGGCAATGTATTGGCCTTTGCACATCATATGAAAAGTCATCTGAGACAATCAGTGGGAATATGTTCTCACAGATACAGGGGAGAGGGACTTCAATTTTTCATCTCTCGCTGCCTGCAAGACAGAGAATACATCACTCAGTCCTCACATCAAGGTGAGCAACACCAGTTACAACCACATACGACAAGCACTAGCACAACACCTGAGATAATCACATACAGAAAAGTGATGTGATTTATCATATTCACTTCCAAAAAACCTAACAGCAGTAAACCAGTTTACTATTTCATTAAGAGAAACAGACATAAATTTCCCCAAATGAGCTAAATCCATTTCAAGAAGAGCTAAGGATCCGCCCTCTACATGCATTCTGCCAAGGGTGATGCAACAGAAAGCCCCTGCCTTTAGAATTCCAAGGTCTCAGTGCTGGTAATTCCCACAGGAGTCATGGTAAAATCCAGCAACTATTGAAAGATTACGACTTTGTACCGTGTTTCCATCTAAAAATTCAACACATTGATATGTTTTTATCTCAAACTTGAGTTAATGAAGATGAGTTCCCCATATATTATGAATAAAGCAATAAGATTTTAATCTTAAAATGATCTTGAAGTACAGTTACACTGTCTGTTTGGAAGCTGGATTTCAATGTAAGGAAAGTCTGTTTCACAAAGCCAATAGATCTGGAGTCACTCCAAGAACATATACATCTACAGCTTTTAAATAAAAAGGAATCAATTAGTTCTTCCATGGTATCAATTAATACAAAGCAAAATCTTTATTTTTTGTAGTTTCCCCTCAAAAACTGAAAATATTTAAAAGGATTACAGTCCTTTAGCACCATCTTGAGAATAAAGTGACAAAGTTAACAGAGTGTTATTTTATTGCAGCAGTCATTCTGTTTATAGTAGTGTAGAAGACTGATGGGGTAACTCCTTGTTCTTTCTTCCTGTAATCATCACTTCACATTATTTTATATTCACCTCACTAAATGCATCCCAAGAGCAGAAATGTATGTCACCAAAGATTATTATTTGCCACTAGCTTTATTAAACAGTTCAGAAAATGATAGAAAGCTTTGCAGCTACATTGGCAACACCCCAATGAATTGCCATTTTAAGATGTATTCTAGCTACTTTTGATGGAAGGCAGTTCAGTTATTCCTCAAATTTTTAAAAGTGATAAATATTATGAAGACTGTAAAAATGTGACAAGTAGGAATTGCTGCTCCGTATAGTGTGCAATTATTTATTCCACCTTTATAATATAAATAAAATACTCCATGAAAAATCCCTCTTAAATATTATTTTAAAGACTCTTCCTATAAATAGCTAGTGAAAGCATTCATTTCCATTCCCTTAATGCATTAGGAAGAAAAGGTCACTAAACAGGAACCAAATGGTTAAAAGGAAAAATTGATACAAAACTTTTTATCTCCAATATGCATCAAGATTGAATCTTAAGCAGTGCTTACAAAAAGCTACAGTCAAATTCATGTGACATGCACATAGATGTGTACACAGGCAGGTACATATGCACGCACAAAACAAATTTTCTAAATATTCGCATTCATTACTACATACATCTGAGGTTGCTAGAGACGTGGCATTACCAAAATTAATAATGCATCAGCTGAAATTCGTTACATGCATATTTCAAAAAAGTTGCATAGGCAGTACTTCAAATCACTGCTGTCTGGGAGACTTTAAACTTCTGTTCTGATTTAGTGCTTATGCAAATGCAATGGATAAAGCCAGGAGCAGCTGAGAAAGGTGCTTTGCAAGCTTCCCCTGACAAGTTTGCCAGTCCACTTCATCCCCATGCTCCCATATCCCTCCTGGTCCTGCAGGTCCTGGTCCTCTTAAACATGTGGTAACGAGCAGTTGATTATTCCAGCTTCACATCTATGGAGGTCCGCTTGCAAGCTCCCCTGCAAAATTCATTTCAGCATTTACGGGCTGTCATTATTTCCCAGTAGTGCAACCAAGCAGAACACAAGCAGCGTGGTGGCAGACAGAATTTGTGGTTCTCGGAGCCAACAGCTGTACATGTGAGAACCATGAAGGAGCTTCGTCTTGTCTCTGTGCACGTTCATAGGAAGTTATATGCACATATTCTTTTCTCAGCCTAAAAAGCCCATCACGACCCTTTATGGAGACAAACAAGGTGAACAAGTGCCTGCCTTCCCATCACGCCTCCCTGCCTCATTCTGCTCCCAGGGTAGCATTACTCATATCACAGGATGGCTGGGAAGTATGGCACCAATGCTCTAACAAGTGAGATTCCTAAGGAAAAAATGAAAAACAACCTCTCTGATAGCTTTCCATCTGCCTGCATTCCCTCACTGGCTTCTGCACCAAGGAAGCCCACTGAGTTGTATTTCATGCCCACACTATTTTCTAAGGACAAGTGCAGAAATTACATTTGGCTTGTGATGCATTTTGCCCTCAGCTGGGAACATACAAACTGAATCATCACCTTTTTCCTCTTTCAGTACTTTCCACACAGGAGGTGGTCACATCTCCCACCACCACTCAGAACTTGGCATGAATGTCTCAGCCTCTGTGGAAAGCCACCGCTCTCCTGTGTGTTGTCCTTGGTTCACTTGCTGAGAGCTCCCTTCCATACCACAGACAAGATTGGAGGTGAAAGGGCCAGGAGAATACTCTATTCCCCCATCACAAGGATATCAGGTTTTCCAAAGAAAACAGAAGATTCTGGTGACAGCACTGTTGACGTCAGTACTAAGCAAAAACCTAGAGTTCTTCCAAAAAAAAAATGCCTGGAAATAAACCCCAGACAAAATTGAAAAATAAGCATTCACTTAATCTAAAGTTACATAGCAGATAAAAGGTGCTTCTTAAATCAAAGGTTCTTCAGTAGCTGTTGCGAGGTCTATAAATAAAGGCTACAGGTCTATCATAAGCCTCTTTGGTCCCACTCTTCCCATAGGGATCTTGGTTTTGGAACTCACTGCTATGAAGGCATGAGCAGGTTTCTGGTACCGGCAGTGGCAGTCACTCATGCTGAAGTTGGTGCAACAACATGTCAGAATCTGTGATACTTTATATTCTGAGGTCAGAGCTATAATCTATGAATGAATTAACAGACAGAAAATGAAATTATGTATAAATACAAAAAAAAAAAAAAATCAGAGCACATTCTCATTTGAATGGTCCCCCTGGATCCAGTATCCCTCAGTAGCTCAGTGTCTCTCCGTAGAGTTAGTGTCATATGCCTAGGTCTAGAAGGCCAAAATTTCCCCTGCAAGGCAAAAACACTGTGCCTCCAACACTGTGCCATCTACAATACTGACAACTATTTGGAGCAGTGATTCTTCCTGGGTGCAAGAGAGGTTGATGCCTATTGACCCTGTCTGGAGACCGCTTCAATCTAGCCTATAAACCACGCGAGTTCAAGGCAAGTCTCACGGTTGAACAGTACTTGCACATACTACACACAGTGAGGAGGAAACACCGAGAAAAGAGGAAAGGGAATGTTTCTAACAATGCATTATATAAACAAGAATAAAGCAAATCGAAATAGATCACAATGTTTGTGCAAACAAACAACATGCACGAACTGCCTACCATAACATTTCACATTACAATTGTAATGGCTCTGGGTAGCGTGATGTTCCGCTCTGAAAATGCGTTTGTACTTTCCCCTAGGCTAAAATAGACAACTGCAGGCTGGATTTAGGCATTCCATCTTTCATGTCTAAGCTCTCATAAACACTCGGGAAAAGACCATAGCACAAATTCACCTGTTCATAAGATGCTTAATGATATTTTATCAGTCATAATTTTGTTGTTGCTTTAAACTGTGTCAGCAGTTACCTAGTTTAAACTAATTGCTACTTTCCTAATAAAACATTCTAATATAGAGGTTTAGAACTAATAGCCCTCCTAGCCAAACTTACAAATGTCCGTGTTCCTGCTGCAATAGACTCTGGAGTGTCTTGTTGCATTGGATCATTGAAAATAGAAGCAGAACTGGAAATCTCAACATCATTTTGACAGAAGAAGGAAATTTTTTACCATAAGAAGGATCATTCACTGGAAAAGCCTCCACAAGGATGTGGTAGAGTCCCCATTGCTGGATATTTTCTAGATGTGATTGGACAGGGTGCTAGATAATCCCATCTGGCTCCCTTCTCCACAAAAAGTTGGACCAGATAATCTTTCGAGGTCACTTCCAACCTGGGCTATTCTACAATTCTATGAATAATATTTGAAACCTGGCTCTGCCCTTAGAAATAAAATAAATCGGCAGTCATTGTAGAAGTGGATGGAGGGAAGCGAGGCAGATGTTGCCCATGTGAAGGAACACACCACCTTATTAAGGCTAACTATTTACCCTTGCCCGCTTTTACCCGTACCCTTGTTTACCCCTTCTCTATTTGTAATTGTTCATATAATTAAATTACTCTCATCTGAAATGAGTCCTCCTAAATATAAAAGCCTCCTTTCTGGAGAAATGAAGGTCATGTAAGATCACAGCTCTATTTATCATAAATTAGCCAAGAAAGTATCAATACAATTTGTATCTAATTAGCCATTATAGGCATTTACTCTTTCCAGTATTCCAGGACAGACTCTAAGGTCCTGATCATGCAACCAGCTTAAATGGTGTGGGTGGACCATTGCACTATGTTGCTGAACTGGAGCCTCAGGCTTTATCTCTAGTGCAGTCCCTGCTGTGACCATAACTCGTGCGAGCATTCCCTGCTAGCATTAAACCAGCTGGTTTAGACCTGGCTTGGAATAAAAAAGCAACAGCCTGGAAGTTCACACCAGGCACAAAATCTGCCTGATAAAGGGACAGATCTGGCAGAGGGTGGTAAAGTCTTGGGAAAACTAAGGATGTTCCCAGACGTTGCTATGGAGGTCATCCTCAGAGGCTCTGCCCAGAGCTCTGAGCTGCCCAGCAGGCAGCTCTCCAATCACTGCAGTGCACAGCATGGCATTTTAAGGCAAATAATCAGCAGTCTCCATGACATTTCAGGCTCAGACGTACCCCATCATCAATTAAGAAACTGAATAATTACTCAAGTGGTTAGTCTGGGCTAAGCAGTGTCAGCTCCTTTCCCTTTCAGTGGCAGTAAAGGCAGCTCAGCTTGCAGGGTTTTGTGAATCCTCCTGTGAAGGCACATCCCTCTCTTCACTGACCCACTGGGGCCCTGAGCATCTCACCTCTATCCTTCAGATCCCTTTCCCGGGACGATCTGCCTGATTTAACACTGTACCAGACCAGGGTTAGAGACACCCTGATGGTTGCAGCAGAAGTCTTAGGAAAGACATCTCAAATGTAGCTCAAGGAACATACATACATTTTTAAGTGCAGTGTCTTAAGTAAACTCACCATTCTGAGAAGTTCACACTCTCACAGCTTTGACAGAATCACAAGCAGCAATATAACTTGTTTGTAAAGCTGTCTGATAAGAAGCATGATAAGAAGCATTTCTGTATACTCTACAGAAATTGAAAATACAGTCCCTGCCCTGGGGCACAGGATCAGAGAAACTAAAACCACTTATACAACTGAGAGCAAGTGATAATTTAGCAGTGAAGTATTGGAGCTTTATTTCTTTTACTATTTACTGATTATTAACCCACTTCTTGCACACATTCCAGATTTTCTGCCTATTTTACACTGAAGTTACAAATCCAGGGGAATTATTCCATTCCTATCGACTGAAAAATCATAAGCAGGACTACAGTAAGAAGACAGTCAGCTAATCTGGCAGAAATTCATATATGCTTCAAGAATGAGTCAAAGGCATCTAACATACTTGTTCCTTTAGCTGATCCTGCAGCTGATCACAAACCAGGTTCACCAATTAGTAGCAGAAAATGAGATGATGGGCAGTATGTCTACAGACAGCAGCAACTGTCTAAAGTTCTCCCAGCTATTGACCAGCAATAGCAACATTTCATATACCAGCTGCTATCCAACTTTGGAGAGGTCAATCAATTAAGCACTGCAGCAGTCCCACGGCATACATATCATTTTCATCTGGGCTACAAATGCTGAAAAAAGTCACTAGATCTCACAGGGAGTCTGAACTTGATACCTCTTTTGTTCTGCCACTTTTCAGTAATCTCAGTGCCTCACAGTCTCTTCCATTGACTCCATTTCCACAAGCATAAGGAGGGGTAACACTAATTTGTCTTTAAAGAACTTTACTACACACATGATATGTTATCTATACATTTTCAAGAAGAATATTTACAAATATTTAAAGAGGAGTTCAATAACTAAATGCCTTCCACATACCTGAAAATCAATCCAACTCTATACCAATGTATTGTGTGCATAGTTTCTAAATATTGCTACATGTGAAAGTTCCCCAAGCCAAGGAATTTAGTGATTAAAGTAAAAAAAAGACATAAATACAGAAACAAAAGATTAGAGAGGCTACCGTTTGAAGCTTCTGATAACACCTCAAGCTTTACTTAAGTGTGCAAAGGTAAAATAATTAGTTTGTGTATTCCATAAGGAACCTGAACTTGCGTTTCCATTTATCATTTATACAGCAAGGAAATGTCTTGCAATAATCAGGTAATAATAATAAAATTTGTAAAAGCTCTTTTAAAAGCCAATTAGGAGTGTAATAAGAATCTCAATGCATGTTGCAGTGAAATTGTGCCCTGGCCAGTTTGCTCTGCTACCCAAGGAGGATGTAAGCAATCTATTAGACTTTTGGCATGATGTTACCACAGGGCACTACAGAGTGGATTAAGGACAGAATTATTTCCAGCTTTACCTCTAGGTCTGAGTCAAGCTCTTCATATTACTTAGCATTTGTATTTGCTTAGGTTTAATAATACGTCTTTAGCTGTTTGAGGGCAAAAAGAAAATAGCCAATTTAATAAGAATGTTTGCCAACGAGAATTCAATATATTTTAATTTTTGTTATTTAAGGGCACTGCCATATTATTTGAGCTCCTCAGAAACATTAGTTTTACCTTTCCTTAGGACTGCAGGGTGACGCAGTGTTGCCCCCTGAGGTGCAAACATAGGCTTGTATTTTCAAAAAGTCTGTGGTGCACTGCAGCAGAAATATGTGTGTTTGAAGTGGTCAACAAAATCCAAGGCTCCAAGTTTCAATGGACATATGCCAGAAAAAAAAAATTAATCTGATGATAAGACTTGCTGGATCCCAAAGGATGTTTATGGAAATGTGGGGAACAGATTTCCTGGGTTCTGTGCCTTGGGCACAAGTACCGTCTTCTTCTGGGACACATCACAATACAAAAGTAAGTAAGGTTGCAATTAGAAATACCTCAGGCCACCTCAAATGCTCACTGCTAGCTCCTCAAATAGTGTAAATATGCCAGTTAGCCTGGGAGGAAATCTAGTCTCATATACACACTGCACAGGAAACGAATACAGTATTAATCATTTGAGCCTAATCCTGTTATTCAGCTCACAAGTAAGGAATGAGCTGCTATATTTTACCTTCTTCAACAGCTGTGTTTCATCTCATTTGAAAAGATGGAGTAGGAATAGGGAGATGGTAGAATTGCATTATGCCTACCAAAACCAGTACCTTCTCCATATGTGTTACGCAGTGACAAATACATTTTTTCAGGTTGACAAGCAAAACTGCTTTTCTTTTACAAAGTCTGGTTCACCAGGTGCTGTAGTTCACGTGCTGTTTGGAGTCTGGGTGTGATCACCTCTCCATCAAATTGCAAGCAGCCTGGTGTCCATTTGACCTCTAAGCTGGGAATGAAAAACACCAGTAAACACACAGTTCAGAAGCTCAATTTTACTTTTCATGATTAGTGCATGCACACCAACTGTTCCCTTGTTTGCGTGCATGCTCGATTCAAACAAATATTCCAAGCGGGTAGATTTCTATGCATATTTGCAACAGAGGCAGATCTCAAGCAGAAAGGTGGGTAAAGGCAAAGAGGACTCACAGCTCCCCAGCATGAAATACGTTAACAGCTTCCTGACAGAGAGGGAGAGAAAGTCCAAGGCACCTTACAGGCCTGGCAGATCCCCTCGGGCCAGCGATGCAGAATTCTGTATTTGTGCTAGAATAGGCCCTCTGGGATGTGCCAAACTGCCATTAACTAATCAGTGAGCAGCAAATACAGAGTAGCTGCTCTTACTGCCTTCAGTTGGAAATGCCCTGGAGTGATTCTTTCATTGAATTCCCAAAGACTGCTTAGGTACAGGGAGTGTTTTTCAGTGTGCTGAGAATTCCTTTGCGGAGAGTAACGATTTTGAAGGCAACTCAGAAATAGCACTAAGACTCAGAATGCAGACAATACAGCTCCATGTCAGCTGGCAGTCGCTCTGACAAGTAGATGGTATGTTGGGAAGATCCAGAATTTCTGCCGTTCTCCCTCAGGCATGCGCACTCAAAAAGCCTAACCACCCTTACTCCAGTGTGCTAGAAGAACGACACAGAATTTTAAGAGCCCACAATTGTCTGTTACTGCCAGCTCATAGCAAGAAATATTTCTGAAGGAAAGCAGAGGGTTTTTTCCTCTAGATGGAACTGTGTGCTTGGCAGCTGGGTGAAATGTGTCACTCATACAAGCAGAAATATCAGTCTCTTGAAGTACCACACCAGCACTAAGGCATAGACAAGAAGAGATCCAAGTCAAACTTTGCCCTGAAGCACCTTATGATACTTGGCAGAGCAACTCCAGCAGTGGAACTGCTGGCCATGAAATGCAAATAAAACTGTACTCTAAACGACAGTACCAAATACACCAAAGAACCTGCTGATTCCAATAAAGTGGACATGAAATACAGCATATGCTCTTGCTTATCATTAGTAGTAATATTAATAATACATGCCATTTTATTTTATTTCAGTATTCCAAACTGTTGAATTAACAGCATCTTGTACCTGTTTTTATCAGACAAAAGTAATACACATATGCACATGAACAAATACATGCAAGTATAGATATACACGGACAGCTGGTTAGCACAGAGCTATAAACAGAAGCCAAATGCCTGAAACTTGCTCCCTCCAAAAGAATAGCCAGAGAGAGCCCAGCACTCCCAAATTTCCCTCCCCCCAAAAGACCTCAAGTCCCTGAGAGCCTTATCTGATGGTTTTTACTGAAGCACCAAGAATGATTCAGCCACTCAGAAAAAGTCCTTAGAAACAAAATGCAAACATCACGTTTTGTGAGGGATTTGTGTGTGTGTGTGTGTGTGATTTTTGTGACACTTTTCAGCTCTTTGTCTGCTGGTTAAAAAGTGAAAAAAACAACTGTGTCATATAATCGTTATATTTCTTTCTTCCTTTGTTCACCTTCCAAAATGCAATTACTCCTTTTGGGAGGTAGATTATCTTCATCTTTTTTAGTGGCATATGATACTCATATGCAGATCAGTAATTTTCAGGGGGGTTTGATGTCTTGTTTTCATAACTATCACTGAAATCCTTTCCAAGCCTGCCATATCAAAATACACCCTCTTTCATTAAATGTCATTTGAATTGTGTCATCAAGAAGGCACTTTTATTAATTTGCATTTTAGAGCTAAAGCATGCTTGTGCATATATTCTTGCTTCCACTTATAGTCCTTATGGTCTTGTAGGCTATAGCTTGGTCTGAAAGCTTCTCATACTTTCTTACTAATTACTACAGTGGGAACACTGGTGCTCAGGCTGGGTACAGTCATCAGGAGCTGCTTCATGGAATGAGCTAACTCTTACCTAACATGGTACAGGAGCCAGCAAATGAGAATTCAATCTGTAGTCCCTTAGGCCCATCATTCCTTTACAAGAATCAATTCTTCTCATTTTCCTGCCTCCATAAAATACGGACAAACAGGAAACTTCACTGTAGCACCATCAAACACTGACTGATTGAAAAATCCACCCATTTTTATTACTAAGCAATTTAATTTTATCCTTCTCTTGAAGTTCGCAAGCTGTATCCCTTTACCTGACATAGTCCAGGGGGCATTTTATGAAGCATCAGAATAACCAGTGACACCACCTGACTTCCAGTACCGTGTCAGAAAGCTTCTCTTCCAAGGCTTCTGCATAGGTTAGTTTAAGCACCCATTTTAGATACTCTGAATTAGGGACCTCTGGAGGAGATCCTCTCCCTCTGCTGTCTACAGAAACAATCTGGGGACATGGGCATCCAAGCTGATGTAGCCTAGGGCTGCATGTATTCATTTCAACTGCAAGTTTCCATATTCATATTAAAAACCCACACCAATAACCTTCACCTCGGCATGCACAATTCTTACAGATGAACATGCTTCATATGACTATTTGTGAAGGAAAACACAGATTTACTAAAAGAAAGAGTTGCCATTTCTTTCCTGTAATATCTGACAGAAATTCCTCCTTCTTGAAAACTTGTAGCAAAAGTGCAGGAGGCAGCACTGTTTCAGACAATGTCCCAAACAGGTCATCCACTCAAGGCAGCTGGGAGGCAGGGGGGTGTGCTTCTCTCCTCATACACTGTAGGGGTTAGCTGTAGGTTTGCTTTTGCCTCTGTGACCCTTAAAAGTGAAAATAAAAGCTTTTTAAAAGCATCTTAGCCTTCCAAATTAAAACCAGCAAATTTTGAAAATTGTGGACAAATAAAAAAAACCACTGTAGTTTACACCTTCTTGGGTAGGACATTCAGAGGCATGTCTGCATGCTGCATTTGTCCAACCACTCATTAATTGTGGCAGAAAAAGAAGTTGCATGTGGGAAGATAATAAAAGAAAGAAATGAAGTAATTACATCTAATATATTATTAAGGGCAACTAAGCTCCTTTACTAAATTACCTCCAAAAACTTTAAACATGAGGTTTGCTTCTAAGGGCCTTAGCAAGTATTCAAAATACAGTTTGTTCTTGTGGAAGAATAACAGTTATGTGTTCTACCAAATGACTCTCATATGCTTGCCCTCTTGGCTTAGAATCCTGTCATTTAGGCTTTTAGCTCTTGGTAAATGTGTTTAGACCTTTCCGTTGGTCTTCCCCCAGCTTTTTGCTGTGCACAATGTTATATGGTATGGGATATCACTTTGGTCAGTTGAGGTCAGCTGTCCTGGCAGTGTCCCCTCCCAGCTTCTCGTGCACCCCCAGCGTACTCGCTGGCCAGGCTGTATGAGAAACAGAAAAGGCCTTGATGCTGTGCAAGCACTGCTCAGCAATAGCTAAAACATACCGGTGTTATCAATCAACACTGTCTTGTCATAAATCCAACACACAGCACCATACGAGCTGCTATAAAGATCAACTCTATCCCAGTCAAAACCAGTACACAGAGCCATTGGCCTCTACCATTGACGTGGCTGGCTGCAGACCAGTCAGAGGAGTGAAAGGGAAGCCTGTGAGGGAAAACCTGACTCTTGTAGAAAACTTTTAGGAGAAAGAAATGTAGTGGTGGAACAAAGAGAGCCTGTTGAGTGTAGTGCACTCAGCCCACGGGATCTTCGCAATATATCATCTAGTGGCACTGAATATGGAATATAATCGGAGAACAGTCTTTAAAATGTCTGAAAAATACTTCTGTTAAAAGCCTTTTGGTTACTTATAATGCTTTGCACATGTAACACGTCACGTACTATATACTGGGGTTTGTATCATAGCGAGATAAGAAATATTTCTATTCCAAATAATATACAACATCCCCCTCCACAAAAGGAAGAGACTCATGAGGAAAGATTTGTGGTGAGAGCTTACCTAAATAATACAGAAGGAAACATACCAGTTGCTAAGACTCCAACACCAGGAGCCAAGGAAGACCCATGTGTGTCGTTTTCCTAGTAGTTTTTTTCTGAAGAGCCCTTTAAAAAAGCTTTTAAGAGTTTTGCAGCCTGCTGGCTGAATCCTTCATCAGTCATTAGGATTGGCTTCTTTCATGTGAAAATATAGCAGAACTTCTTTATAACTGTAACTATTTCAGGGAGGAGAATGCAATGTGACATTCTTCGGGTGACATACATTGAATCAGGACATTGCTGTCTTGACTCATATAGCTAGGGATTCAGTTTTAATAATACAGGTTGCATCACAACTTGATACAGAGTTCTCAGGGTAAAGGGAGAAGACACAAAACTGAGGGGCAACATTGGTTCCCTGAATTATCTTTCCCTTTTGACACACAAGAAGATAAGTGTATTTTGCAGCTATTATTGTATTCCTCTTACACTGTGATTTCAGAACAGAGTCCCTTCTTCCATGTTTGTCACCCAGCCACTTTAAGCTAAAGCTGTTGCTTCCATGCAAGAGGCAATTTAATGAGTGAAAGGTTAAATGTCTGAATTCTGTGCACATGAACTTAGCCTGAAGTCCATGTGATAGCTGGGTAAGCAGGCAGAACATTAGTTGTAGCAAAGTATTTCCTTTAGTGTCCAGGCCTGAAGGAAGGTTTGTTCAATGAGGCAAAATAAAGGGCTGGGCAAAAGAAAAAGGTGCTGATTTCTGAGCTAGTCAGCTCTTTGGGAACTGATATTCTTGTTAAATGAAAGTTAAACTTCTCCATTAGGAAATGCCATGACCCTGATCCTGTGCCATCAGCTGTGCTTTCAAGCTGGACCTACCTTGAGTCTAAAAAGCCTCCTCCTCCCTTCACTGATCACCAATAAAAGATGTAAGTTAAGACCATCCCCTATATACTCACAATATTTATTATCAAAAGAGAAGCAACTTTTTTTGGATTCTCCAAGTTTAAGAGGATCTAGAAGAGGATTGATAAACTTGGAGAAGATGGCTGGCCCATTCTTTGCACTAGTCATATTAGTGCCAAAGCATGGCAGTTTGTTCAGAGTCTCACAAGTCCTTCACGGAGCACAAGCAAACCCAAGAGCTAAAGCCAGGAGTATATAATCAATTTTACAAGCCAACTGAAAAGATGAACGTGATTGTCCATTGAGTGACATGGACAAATTTGTTTGACTTACCAATCAAGAATCTCCTGGCCATTTAAGTTATTGCTCTGCAGTCCAAGGGGGAGATGTAGGAACAGGGACATTTGCAGTCTCTGGAACCAACGAGCTGTTGGACTACCTCAAAGTAGTTTTTTTGGATAGGTGCTTCCCCATTTTGAATCACATGTTACAGCCTGGGAAAGGTGCAGAAGGAAGAAGACTGACATCTGTTCCTAGGGCTTTTTTTTTCCTTTTATCTTCACTCAGTCACATGTGTCCATTCACATCCATCATATAATTTCAATGTTTCAAGTAATGGGACCACTGAAGAGTAGAAAGGGAGTTAAACCCCAGGGTCTGGACTCCAGGGAAGGGACAGAAGATCTCTTAAAGCATTGTTCCCTCCTTTGCCACCCCTAGTCCTGTTACTGGAGAGGAAGTAAATTCTGATCAAACACTGTGAGAGTGGATACAAAATCAGTCCAAAGTGGTAGGTGCCCTGTCACCACCGAGGCACAGCTCTCTTATGCAGATTCTGGCTTCTTACAGAAATAAACCCTTCTTTTCCCCCAGGGGTCCCGAGTCCAAAATGTTTAGTGTGATGAAAGGGCTTCCATTTCTTCTGTTTCAGGATTAATAGTGAATTGAGGCTGTAAATTATTTAAAAGCATAATCTACAGAAAATGTTTAAGTCTGAGAGTGCTTAGTGCTGACCCAGGAGAAAATCAGTCATTTCTCTCTTGCATGCCGTTGTCTTGTTGGTTCCAAGCTCTGCTCTATCAATAGGAAACTTAGTTCAGTTGCCTTTGAAATTAAACAGCTATATCAGACTTAGCAGTTAGGAACTACAGGAAGGCATCAGTCAAATGGCTTTAATTATTCCCATTCTCTCCTTGATCGCTCCTTTCTCCCTCCTCATTTTCCTCCAAGTGATCAAAAGCTAAGCTGTTGTTTGTGTCATGGAATACCAAGCAAATTTCCTTATGTTCTGTACAGGTATCAGTCATGATCTCATATACCTGAGCAGCATGAAAATGACTGCTGCAATGTGATCTAAGCTGCCCTAGAGACTTGACTGATTGATAAATAGACCACACAGGTGCATCAGATGTCCTAAGTAAGCATGTAAACAATAAACAACTCCACAAGAAACCATAGCCTATTGCTTGTGCTACTAGCAGGAGTTTTCGTTATACATAGAAGCTTTGTTCTCATTATTATTGTTAACAAAAGTGGTTCTTTTGGTTGTTACCCAAAAATATATTTCAACAGTTGTCACTGCAAATGAGAAACTGGTAAGTCACATTGACAGAAAAACATCTCAAGCCAATCTGAGAACTAAACTCTTGCAATAATATTTCTGTCCTCAGAAAAAAGCCAAACTAATATCCAGATTCCTATATAAAACACCAAGATGATGATGAACTGTCAAAATAACACATAATAACATCTTATTAAAGAAATAGGAGCCATCGGTGACAACAGCACATTGGTGGTAGAATCATCAAGTGAGCAGTACAACATTTCTGCCAGGCACGATATGGCAGAAGAGGGATCGGGAAGCTTTCTAAGGAAATCAGATCACACTTGACATGCAGCAAGTGTGAAATCCACAGCAATGCTTCCTCTCTTCCCTAGCACAATCTTGCTAAGCGTATTCCTTTCCATGCAGCTGGGTCCCTATAAAGCCCTGTGAGGACAATTCAGCAAAAACCTTTAAAATACTCATGAAAGTATGTAAGATTCATTCTCTTACTTGAAGTTGTGTTCATGTCCTGTGTTAACTTAACTTGTAAAAGCAAGGTATCTTCTGCTACAACCATGAATGTACTTCAAAAATAGAAAATTCAGATTCATATGGGTTGCCTGACCAGGAACATTCACACATCTATAAAACTTCCAAACACCGTTTTATCAAAAGTGGAGTGTATTAAAATCCCTTTTCCTTGACAGGAGGGAATTATTCAACCTGAATCTTCTGCCCACCACCTTCTTCCCAAGGCCTTCCAGTCTTTCTTCCTTCATCCTTCCCAATTCCTTGGACAGTCTTCCACCCAGGTACCAGAAAGACCTGCAGGCAAGCAAATTGGTGCTTGACTCAATTTTATTTCCTCTTGCGCTACCACAGGTTTCCATCAGCATGCGGCTGCCAAGCAGGGGGAAAAGGTCTTGTCTTGCCTTTTCTCATACTTTACTGCAGGACACTATGTGATACTCCTCACTCTGTGCACATTGACCGATACTTGTACTCTATTTGAGTAGGGTGAATTTAAAAGGGAGAGCAAGAGCTAAACCCCACTCCAAACTCAGTAATAACTGGCCTAAAATAACTGGGTAGCAAAAAGTCATATGATGCTCTGAGTCGCAGCTTCCCTGAAAAAAAGAGGATGCAGCCTCCTTTCTCCCTTTTTTCTTTGTTAAATAGGGAAGAGTCACTTTTTCTAAGAAAAGTAAATCGCTCTGCATCTTGGCAGTTTAGATTAGCACCATTTCATTTTCATTTTCCACCACCTACGTTTCATTTGGCCTGTCGGCAACCCCAAAAGCGAACAAGGACAATGCAGAGATCTCAGCAGCATGCAGTCATGAGACCACGCTGCCTGGCTGACAGTACTGTGGGAAGCCTGGAAGCACAGGAGCAGCCTAGATCCCTTGCACATTGGTGCTATAATTTGACCTGCTTCATTATATAAAAGGGCAACCATTAGGAGAGCCAAGTGACACTAATGAAGCCTTGAGCATTATCGCACATTGATTAAAAACAGTTTAATGTCTCAAAATGACAGGGGAAAAAAAGGAGCTGAGGGAAGCCCGAAGGAGCAAAGGAACTCAGCAAGGCAAATAAGCCTGCAGTGGTTCTCTCATACTAAACCAAGTTATTTTGGTAGGAAAAGAAATGACAAGGAGCAATATGCAGCACGATTAGGAATTTTCTACCATCTCGCCATTCGTCCTAATTAAAAATATTAAATGCATTCAGCACATGTAACAATAGCTTTATTATCTTCATGTCCCATTCCTGCAGGAGAAAAGAAAGCTCACATCTTATGGCAACTTTATTCTAACTGAATCTCCCTTCCCATGAAGTTCTTCACTTTATCCTTCTTCCTGTGTTTCCTGCATATTACCTGTATTTACATATCAAGAACACCTTGCACATGAAAAAATTATTTTCTTGCTTCAAAATAATTCATATCAGATAAAAAGAATTAATATAGAAGTAAATAGAATGAAATGCAAAGCTAATGGCAAACTTACCTATTAATCTGTTAGCTTTGTTTTTGGTAAGCATCTTGAGGATAAATGTGGTGTGACTACTCATTCAAATGTTCTTTGTGGGTTATATCTGAAGATCTGAATTCTGGCTTTTGCACATAGTCTAGATTGAACTCATTATTGTTTAGAACAACAATTTTTAGAACGGTAATCCTGCTCTGAATAAACTGAATAATTAAACACCCCCACAAGTATTGTTAAGAAAGTCAGCTGTACTGACAGTGCCTTTTCTAACTGAAGGAGACTTTATCACTTTTCCAGAAGGCCTGGTTATAAGAATCTATTCTCAGTTACTCCCTGTTAAAGACACCCTCATGGATCGTGAAGGGAAGTTTGGGATGAGTTTCATAGAGCACAGTATAGAGATGGTACTTGGATTTTCCATTTAACCTGGCGATTTGTTCATGCTTTGAAATAGTTGAGTTTTTAAATCTGTGAAGATACTAGAAGGGATGCTAGTTACTAGCATTTAGGCATTAATTGATGCTACAGTATAGATTAGGTGAAATTTCAGTGGAGCAGGAGGACTGAGCCTGAACTGCATCACCCCTCTGAACAGTGCATACTTCAGGATTTTCCACTTTCAGTCACCAGCATCTCCTCTGTTAATCTGCAGTACCTTCTCATTTGCAGTTTTCTTTCTGCTCAGAGGCTACTCCAGGCCAGAAGGTTGACGGGCAGCTCAGGATGCTATGACAGCTAGAATTTTCACACTGGCATTTCCTAACTTGTAGCTCACAGGAAACGTACTAGCCAAAAGATTCAGCAGTTCTGTTTACAGCCTGATATTTTGCCCTCTGCTGTTACACATTTCTTCAGACAAAAAGAGGGAGAAAATGTGATGTTGCTGCTTGTCCAGGGGCAAGCAAATATTGAGGCTACTCGTCCTAAACCCTAATCTAGCATCCAGGCAAACACAAGTAGTTATGGACATCTATACAGCTTCACGGTGGATTTAAATGTGGCCAAATTAACCCAATTGAAGTTCCCAGATGTATCTTTTATTGTTAAAGCTGCCTTATAATTCCCATTACAGCAACATTTTCAGCTTGTTTTAACTCCCATCAGATTAACTGCTTGGGCTGAAATTTTCCATGCCGAGGGTCAACTTCAGTCAAAGCATTTACTGGATGTGGCAGGGAGAAAAGCAGAGAAATTAAGAAATCTGCTTATTCAGAAGGTCCAGGAAAGCTTCACATTCCCACCTGCTTGAGCACATACGGTATGGGAGAACATTTAATTATGCAACACAACACCATCTTTTGTTTCCATGGGTCCTCTCTCATTCAGAGCACAAATATGCATAGTGCTGACTTGACTGGAAGATATTCAGTATTTTATTTTATTCTTGTTATTCAATGTGGCTTTACACCCTCTTTCTTGCAGACCATTTACCCACGGCTCAGCAGACAGATTTAGTGACTTCTTCGTAGTCTTTGCTACAGAGCCACACCAAGACAAAAGAAAACTGACAGAAATTTGCACTGTGTTGCAGAGGCTGACCTTAGTAATAGACTGTGTGGAATAACAGATAATTGAGCTAGGCTTGAAAGCATGGCAGCAAAAAGAGAAATGGCAGTAGATAATTACTTCATACTACCAAAGAATATCCGCCTCTCAGTTAACACCCAGGTCCAATTAATGGTTCAATTATATTCTAAAATAATGGGTTACATTACACTAAAACCATGTACTTTTGCATCCTCTTGCCTCTTCCCTCTTAATATCTTTTCCCTCTCTATAACAAGAATAATTTGGGTGGTGACCCTGCAACTCGTTCTGTTCATGTTGGCCCCTGCAGCCATGTCAACCCCTGCTGAATTCAACAGGGCAAGACAGAGTGCAAGGAAGGGAGATCACTCTATTCATGTAGTGTAGATTTAAAACCAGAGCTCTTAGACCTGTTTTCATCATACATAGCTTTAGGTACCTACCAGATGGGGCTGCATTAGATGCATGGCCATCTTTCATAGGCAAAGGAAAGGAGACAGCACATTGAAAGATTATCCAGGTATATGGGACAAATCATCCCCAGATGGTGCTGAACTCTCTCCTTTGACCATACAAATGACCTGTTGACACAGAGCTCTAATCAAAGAATCATAGAATCATTTAGATTGGAAAAGACCCTTAAGATCGAGTCCAACCGTAAACCTAGCATTGCCAAGTCCACCACTAAACCATGTCCCTAAGCATCACATCTACCAGTCTTTTAAATGTCTCCAGAGTATGGGCAGCCTGTTCCAACTCTTGACAACGCTTTCAGTGAAGAAATTTTTCTTAATGTCCCATCTAAACATCCCCTCTTGCAACTTGAGGCCATTTCCTCTTGTTCTATCACTTGTTACGTGGAAAAAGAGGCTGACATCCACCTCACTACAACCACCTTTCAGGTAGTTGAAGAGAGCAATAAGGTCTCCCCTGGATCTCCTTTTCTCCAGGCTGAAGAACCCCGTTTCCCTCAGCAGTCCCTCATAAGACTTGCTCACTAAACCCTTCAGCACCTTCATTGTCCTTCTTTGGACATGCTCCAGCACCTCAGTGTCTTTCTTGTAGTGAGGGGCCCAGAACTGAACACAGTACTCGAGGTGGGGCCTCACCAGTGCCGAGTACAGGGGGACGATCACTTCCCTAGTCCTGCTGGCCACACTATTTCTGATACAAGCCGGGATGCCATTGGTCTTTTCAGCCACCTGAGCACGCTGCCAGCTCATATTCAGCTGGCTGTTGACCAACACCCCCAGGTCCTTTCAATAAATGACCTTCTCAATAAATCCATATCTTCACATCAGCACAGAATACAGACTCGTCTGTGCTGGAAGGTGGATTTTTTTCCTACTTTCTCTACTGCTTTTAAGGCCAGAAGAGACTAAAAGTTCTCTATGGCACTTGCAAGAATATTTCAACCAGTAACCCCTGTAGAGGGGCTATTACTTTGCTAATGCATTCATCCTACACTCCATTTCCAAACTAAAAAAGAACACTTCTGCCTAAAGGTATGTTTGGTTGATTGGTTTTGACCCCAATTATATGAGTTGATCTGTTAGAAGATATAATTACCTTCTGCAGGTAACGAGGAGTCACCTCCCATGTGAGAGTAACTTCAGGAACAATTTCCCACCCTGTTAAAAATAAGTCACTCCTTTTTTTTTTTTAGGTTTCCTTTATCGGTCCCAGTCTTGCCAGTCCCATAATTTCTTCCTGTTTCTGATTCTGATTTCTATGCAAGCCCAGAAGAAAGTTGCCAGTATTATGAACAAAGAAGAAATACATCTGAGTAGTATCTCAGAATGAAGGAGACACAAAAAGGCAACAGAACCCCAGAATAGAAAGCCAGCTCTTTTGCTGAACGGTTTCTTTTTGTACCCACGTATACCATAGCTCCTAAATTGCCCATGCATCTCATCCTTCCTTGCACCTGTCTCAGCTTTCAAACCCAGCACTTCACGCAAAAGATATGCCTAACAGCATATTTGTAAGTGCTGGGAGATAAGGGGAAAAGCTGCCTCTGATGTCAGACTTGGAGGCAGGGTGTCTGCAGACTGCATTTTCGCCTATAGGAACCATCCCCTGCTTGGCATGCACCACAGGCTTTGTCATCTTTACCACACACTCCCTACAACCGTCCTTGTAAAGCAGTTCAGACAGAGGGCAATGAGCCATTTCCAGGGGGGAGCGAGGGGGATCATGTACAATATCTGTCTAAGGAAACAAATGGGCAGGATGTGGAATAGATCCCAAGAGAATCCTAATCAAGTCGATATCAAACAAACCCTCCATATGCTGAAGGAACATAACACTAAACTCCTTTTGAAGTTAGAATTAGTACAGTCGTACAATCCTTTTCTATTAATGCACAAGTAACAAGGCTACATCTTAGTATGGGTTCTGCTGGGTTTTGTTTTTTCCCCCCACACTGCAATATTTGAAGTACTTCGTAAAAATAACAAAAGTGGGGAAATTACATTCATGGTTTTCTGTTTCAAATATTTATATGTTTTTACAAAAGTGGGGGGAGGAGTGCTGGGATGTACATATACATGCAAATAAACATCTGGGAACTGATCAAACCATTGAATGCGGGAAAGTTTTGGCAATCAAAGAGTACGCATGCAGATCTGGGCACAAAAGAAGAGAAGAATATATCTTTCATGGGAAAAGAGGAGGGGGAAGGCGAGCAGGCAGCCAGCAAGCAAAGGATGGAATTGTGTTATTCAGCAAGCAGTTTTGACTCCACGTCAAGGGGAAGCCTGCTTGTCAGGTCAGACAGTTAGCACAAGGAGAAAAACAAGAGCAACAAAACACAGAAAGGTATTCAGGCACTGGCTTATGGCGGGGGATTTCACTCCTCACCGCCACACTGTGCAGTACAGCATGCCAGCCCCATATAGTGCAACCCAACTGCGGCACTCCCACTCTCACCCACTAAGTGCTGCCCTGGTCCTGCAGGCCACAGAACCCAAACCTTGTTTGTAAGAGCCCACAGCCCTCTCTCCACTTCTGTAAAGCAGCTAAAAGCCATGAGAGGTGTATCTGCGCTGGGTAGATCCATTGAGCAGATGTCTTGGTTTGCAGCTGCTGACATGGATACCTGGATGGAAAGCATTTTGCTGGTAGGTATCTGCTCCCTGCAGGCTTGTGCTGGGAGCTGGAGAAAGAGGCAGCACTCAGTGGCAAACAAGCTACGTGCAGCCATCTTACATCAAATATGTGCATGAATGCATGTAGTCTGTGGTGGGTGACTTCCCTTGTGAGAACTGTGCGGTGCAGCCCAGGCCCAAGGCAAAGAGAGGGGTCAGAGGCACGTTACAGAAGTCAGGATATCAGGCAGCAACAGGGGGCTGAGTCGGCACCTCAGCAAGGAAGGCTCAGAACAGCTGGTGAAAGAGAGTCACTTTGGGCTACAATTCAAAACTCCCCTCATATCACCAAGCAAGCAATATTCAGACTACACCCCAAAGAGGTACCTAGGAATGGCTGACTTTTACCTCTGGAGACATGCTCTTTGTCACCTTCCTTCCTGAAATTAAAGAGAGTGCATTCAAGATGCTTTCGATCTGTTGTGTTCTTGAGTATCATAATGGCAGTGGCTAATACCTGGAGGCTATCACCATGGAAGATGTGAATTTTACTTTCATTTTCTTTTCTGTCTTGGAACCACCAAGACATAAAAAATCTGAGCAATCCATGAAAAGATTTAAAGGGAGTTTCTTCTGGCATACTGGCGTACAGGTGGTATATCTGTTGCTGAGGTGAGGTACATAAGGATCTGGTCATTTGTGATAAAAAGCCAGTTCTTCTTGTCCATAGCACAGACCAGCTTCCAAAAAAAATCAAGCTACTTCTTCAAACAATGCAACATCCTTTCTCAATTAAACGAAGTGCATATTTCATGATAGCATCTGGCAGGTGCAGAATTACAAATGACTACCACATTTGGTTTTGCTAGAAACCCTGTTCATGCCATGAACTGATTTGTTTTGTCATCCTATTTGAAGACAAGGTGATTTCCTTATCACGTTGCCCTTAGGACACTCAAAATACCACTTTTGCAGGGAAATCTTGCTTTATCCTCCTTTGTCAAACAGGAAAAAAAAAAGGATCTATATATATATTTGTTCTAATTCGGGCAATATTTAAAACTGATGCTGGTAGATTTGGAAAGGCAAACAAAGGTCCATGACAGATAGGGAGCCGATATCCCTATTGAATATCTATTTTTTAAATTGTGATTAAAAGGCACTTTCAGCTCAGCAACCTACTGCACAACAGAGGCAGAAAATCTGACCGTGCATGAACTTGCACACATTTTAGTGGGAAAAAGTGGGGCATTTTTTCAAGTTTCTGGTCCCAATGTAAACAGATATTCAACGGAAATAGCTTCTGATCGGGCCTTAATGATTCATCATTTTATTCACTCACTTTCTGTTACGACCATAGACTTTTTCCCCAGCTTTATTTGACATTATTATGCTGATGGGCCACGAGGAATTCTGACCTAGACAACTTTAAGAATCAGAAAAAAATATGTTTAGTAAAAGCACGTGCAGTTGATTATTTAAATTAAAAGCATGGAGCTCTCTCCTCACTTGAAATCTGATTTTCTTCTTCCCACACTACTTTTAGCAACACACCTTACATGAGATCTCCAGCTATCATAAATCAACAAGTGAAGACAGTACCTACCAGGCAGAGATTCATCCCTTATGCTATTTCATTTTCTCAGCCATTTTAAGAATGACAGACTTTGACACACGCTTGCCTCACCTTAACACACACTTTCTCACCAAGCGGGGTTTACTTATATCTTACTCCATCATTACCTTAGGCCTGACGGCTGAAAGGCTGGTGTGTTACTGTCACACTTGCATGACAACGTGGGGGTTTGTGTTCTTTGCACTGTGCTCTAAGCACGGTGAAGAGGAGGCCTTTAATGCAGCGTATACAATCAGTCTGTGCGAGGGGAATCCACACCTGCCAGCTGATAGAGTTGGTAACCCCCAGGCTATGGAGCGCACCCTCAGACCCGTAGGTCTCACACCACAGCCGTGGCCCTCTCAGCCTCAGCAGCAGGGCAGGGTACTTCTAACACTCCCGCAGGTGGTGGTACCCCATATGCACCTTCAGAGACAAGGACCGCCGTGAGTTTGCTTTCAACAGTGTCTGTGTGTGGAAGTAAAGAACCTGCAATGAGACCTTTACCACCATTTCTCCTAAGGGAGCTCCCAGCTGCAGGAGCTTGGTGCCTCCTTTCACATCAGTTCTCCTCACTCTCAGCTGTCTGTATGGGGCTCCCCGTCCCCTGGCAGTTTGCAAATCCTCGTGCAGCAGGAGAGGGTTAAGAGCTGCTTTGTGCCAGTGGTTACAGAGACATGGGAAATGCACAACTCCAGCAGAGTCATTATAACCCTTTCATTTGCCAAAGGTGCTCCAGCTGTGCAATGAACTACCAGTGTGCACAAGAGAGATTACCCCTAAAAAGTATGTAATGGCTGGGAAACCTAAAACTTCAAAATACCTGTCTTGCAACATAGCATAATAGAAGTTCCTTTGTGTTTTTGAAAAGGCTTTTTTAAAAGCTAAGGAGTCTGTTGGAAACCCCAATAGATTAGGATGGAGGTTGGTTTTTCTACAAAAGAAGAAGGGACGTTCTTTTATTTCTGTTTCCTTTAGGAAGCCCTAAGATTGGAGATTCAGGAAGAAAGAAAGCATCTACTTAATTTCTTTACTCTCCTGACTCTCAGAATAGTCTCTTGCATTGTTCTACTTTCTTTTGGGGCTTTTTTTTTCTTGTGTGTTTCTGCAAGCCTGTTAGTAAGAGCCTGAATGACTGTTACACATGATGACAAGGATTGTACAGATTTGATCAGAACTTGAGTCCAACAGAAATTTGAAATTCTACATTAATAGCCTTAAACCCAGGAATTTTCTGAGGCTTGGATGAATGTAAATAAAATTCTTTGAGTGTTTTACCCCTTCCACTTTCTCACACCATCCTCTAGAAAACACCAACATATGTGCTTATCCAGATTCCAGGAAACACTAGAGTTCAAAATGATACCTACTTCTTACTAGAGAAGCCAAAAATTGAAAATCTTCTTCACCAACTGCCACATTGCTATGCATGTTCTTGATCAGAAAAGGAATCTCATTTAGGAGTCTTATTTGTCATCCAGAGGGACCTAGACAAGCTCAAGAAGTGGTCCCACGTGGCCCTCATGAGTTTCAACAAGACCAAGTGCAAGGTCCTTCATGTGAGTCAGCGCAACCACCCATATCAATATAGGCTGGGGGATGAAGGGATGGAGAGCAGCCCTGCAGAGAAGGACTTGGGGGTACTGATGGATGAAAAGCTGGACATGACATGGCAATGTGCACTTGCATCCCAGAAAGCCAATCATATTCTGGGATGCATCAAAAAAAAGCGTTGCCAGCAGGTAGAGGGAGGTGATTCTGCCCCTCTTCTTCACTCTCATGAGATCCCACCTGGAGTGCTGTGTCCAGCCCTGGAGCCCTCAGCACAGGAAAGACATGGACCAGTTGGAGTCGGTCCAGAGGAAGGCCACAAAAATGATCCAAGGGGTGGAACACCTCTTCTATGAGGGCAGGCTGAGAGAGTCGGGTTTGCTCAGCAAAGGCTCAAGGGAGACCTTATTGTGGCCTTTCAGTACCTAAAGGGGGCCTACAGGAAAGATGGGGACAAAATTTTTAGCATGCCCCATTGTGATAGAACAAGGGGTAATGGTTTTAAACTAAAAGAAGGTAGATTTAGACTGGATATAAGGAATAAACTTTTTACAATGAGGGTGGTGAACAGGTTGCCCACAGAGGTGGTAGAGGCCCCATCCCTGGAAACATTCAAGGTCAGGCTGGACAGGGCTGTAAGCAACCTTGTCTAGTTGAAGATGTCCCGCTCATTGCTCATTCAGTCTTATCTAGTTGAAGATGTTGGACGAGATCACTTTTAAAGGTCCCTTCCAACCCAAACTATTCTATGATTTATACCTGGAGTATGAGACTGGAACTCAGGAGCCAGGACTATACTGGTTATATGGTTACTGCTCTCCTGGTTAACATTATGTCTTTTTAATTCCTTCCATGAATTACAGAATACAGTCCTGACTGCCTTGCATCTCAGCAGCACATGCATTATATATACAAATGTGGCAGTGAACTGAAATAACCTTTAGTCAATCTTTCATGTGGACCTGTGGAGGATCTTTATTTAGTTTTGCAAACACACTCTGTTAACCGTGGATGGCTGGTGAGATTTCACTAAGTAACATGTTGCCAAGCAGCACCCAAAGGAAAGGAAAATAAATTATAGAATAGTTTGTGTTGGAAGGGACCTTCAAAGATCATCTATTCCAACCCCACTGCCATGGACAGGGACATCTCTCACTAGATCAGGTTGCTCAAAGTCACCCTAACCTTAAATACTTCTAATGATGGGGCATCCACAACTTCTCTGGGCAGCCTGTTCCAGTGCCTCACCATAAAAAAATTATTCTTTATGTCCAGTATAAATCTACCCCCTTTCAGTTTAAAACAATTGTGCCTTGACACTTCACTACAGACCTTGGTAAAAAGTCTCTCCCCATCATTTCTGTAAGTCCCCTTTACATATTGAAAGGCTGCAATAACTTCTCCCTGGAGCCTTCTCTTCTCCAGGTTAAATGTGAAAGATAGATCCAGTTTTGGCCTGGGGCAAATAGAGTCAAGAGTCAGAACTGGTATTTAACATGAAAGTTAGAAACAGGAGTTCTGGTCTTTATTTACTTGCTCTTCTCTAAGTAGGAAATGTCTGCTTAAGGAACTGGGGGAGGGGAGATTTTAACATCTTCTCCATGAGCTCTGTGGAGCACAGACAGAATCACAGTCATATCACCATATGTTAATGCATTTACTGAGTACTGTTTTTTAATAATTTTCTGTTGCAGCAAGTGAAAATCTCATTTGGCTGTGATTTGCATTGTGCCAGCGTTAGATATTAGTCTGTGTTAGATCAAAATCAATGCTGTCACTGAAGTATCCGTTCCTTTCATTACTCTAAATAGCATTTTGTCCTAATACATTGAGTCATCGCAGTACAAGCAATAAAAATCAGTAAATACTTCTGTTTTATTTCAGGGTATAAACAACTCTTAATTCATCCCCTCTTCACAGAAGGGTCGGACCAAACAAAACAAATTTGGATAGGCTTTATTTAGCACAACTGATATATTTTCCCTAGGAGCAAATAAAAGGGGCTATTTTGGGGAGAGGAAAGGTGACCAGGACTAGGAGAGGTGGAGGAGGCAGCATGGGATCATGCCCATTTGGGTATCTGCCAAGAGGGAACAGGTCAACCCATCTGAATGTTGTCATCAGGGACAAGGAGACAGGTGCCATCAGGTCCTGGACTGAATGGATTGAAAGAGCAGATGTGACAAAGGGTGAGTGGTATTTCCCCAGCTAGAACAGAAAAGGGACTGGGCTGTGTTTTGTGTGTCATCCAACAGCATAAATTTGCTGCTTTAGATCATACCTAATGTGCTGCACACACCAGAGTTGTCTGGGCAGCCTCAATGGCAAATTAGATAGACAAATGCATCTGTTATCAATAAACTTCAGGGATTTTACAAAGTTCCCAGTCTTTGCTAAGGCAACTATCTTGTGTCCACTTAACAGATTGCAACCAGTCACGCACCCCTGGGGAAAGCAAATCGTCAGACCAGAGTCTGCCCTGTGGATCAAAGAGGAGCAGATGTGCCCTCATTGGGCCAAGAATACTGAATGACTGACTCACAGATCAAAGGCTTCTCAGTTCTTAATAGTCACATCAGTGCCTTCTCATATCAGAGGTAACCCAGAAAACCTCAACTCTCTGACTGATTAGCTTGCTTGTCCCAGAAAATTTCTTCCTTCAGTCCCTTGCTCCCCAGCGGTTAGTTTATTCTTGATGTAGGGCACAACAGCTGGCAGTTCCTGGATGGAAGACAATGTTCCAAGTATTGCTCTGTCTTGGCTATTTCTCAAAACTGTGGTACAATATGCTACTTCTCACGTGAAAAGACAAAACAGCTTGATGTTAGTAACAGCTTGATTAAATACAAGATAGAAAAGGCATAGGAACAGTAAAGCTGTGGAAACATTTTGCACTTCTCTCAATCAAGCACGCTCCTCCTCACTTCCCAGATTTCTCGTTATGCTCCCAAAGTCCAGGCTAGCTCACCAGAGATGTGCGAAACTTCAGCGCTTTCTACACAGTTTGCACAAAATCTTTATCACACCCTGTATTTCCTATGGTGGCTTCATGGTCCAAGTAAAGGGGCATGAGGAGAGTCAGAGGAAATTCCTACAGCCCCTCAGGTCCCTATATCTTACGTTGTTTCCACAAATAGCTTGATAGGGGAGCAGGGGCCAGGCACCCCAGGAAGTCAAACCTGTTGGAACAGTTCTGACAAAAAGGTTTCTTGAAAAACTTTTTTCTTTGAAAGCCAAAGTGCTTAGAAAGGTGGGTTCTAGTTTCAGAAAAAACAGCGTTGGGAAGGGGTTTGTGAGGCTTTGAACTGGGCTATCAGGTCAGGGGGACTGTGGACAGGAAGCCACATTGAAAAATCAAAAAAAAAGGATGTTTTCCACAGATCCATTTCACAAAAACAATTCTTAAGGATTTGGTTCTCCTTCAGTGCAGAAGAAAAAATTCACAACCTCAGAAGCTGCCACAAAAACTGCAGAAGCAGTTGTGAAACACAAATTATCCCCTGACCAGCTTTACCTGCAAGTCTTTAAACAGCCATGGACTGAACTTTAGGTTTGCAAAGGTGCAAAAAAGTCAGCAAGTGTCTTACTTCTCTTGGGGAAATCTGAAATCAAAGCACTGTCTGGGAAAGCCAAGTGGTTTTTGGAGTCTTTCTGACCCACCATGGAAGAGCGCTTAAACCATAACAAATAAGAGCAAGGCACATAACTCCCACTGCAACTGTAGTAAATTCCGGGCACAGTGCTGGATTGCAGCACTGTGCCCCTGCGATCGGGAAAAGCAACACATTTAGTGATTCGTGTGTTGGCAGGCAGCAGATGAACAGCTACACGCCCTACTAATGCTATAGTCATGGTAAGGAAATGGTTTCCATGTTGGGAGGACAGACACAGAGCTGAAACAAGACCTTCAACCATTTTCAGTGCTAAAACATTATTATTTTTTTTAACTCTCACTCTTTTGGAGGTTATTTGGGGCTTTTTGCTTTGTTTCTTAAACCTCATCAATTTTACCTAATTTACAGGCTTCCAAAGACAGCAGGTATAACCTCAGTTGCTCAGGCAATTACTTGCAAGGGACAATCAAAATGAAGAAACGTGCATTTGACTTTGCGTCTCTGTATACTCAGGGACTTTTGGTTTCCATGGAATCTGTGGCTTCTAGCTTTGTTAAGCCTATTAATTTACAGCTTTGAAAGCAACCAGCTTATTTTAAATGTGTATGTTGGTAGTAGTCCTAAGTGAATTACACCTGCCTGCCAAGTTCCAGTGCATGACAAAACATACTACCAAGAAGGTTTCCTGGATTTTGTGGGCAACTGGGTAGCAAAACCAAAGATGTGATTAAAAGCATTTAATCTCACTTCTGTAGATTAGCAATTTCAAAGTCCTGTTACCGTGTTTTTATAAGGAACGCATGCTAAAATTTAAGGATACATTTTGGTGGTATCTGGATACCTATTAATCAGTTCTCACTTCAGATGCAAGCCAACCATGCTTAGAAACAAAACTTTATGAAGTGTCCCTACTAATTTTTGCAATCATCCACCTAATGCATATTACAGAATGAATGGAAATTGAAGTCTAGATGGGGACATCAGGCAGGAATATATTCAGGTCTCTATGACTCAACCCAGACTGGGAGCCTGAGCAGGCAGTGAAAGCAGGAAAAATACTCCTGAAAAGTTATTTTCACTGTACTGCCTACAGGTCTTTGAACACTACGGGTGTTTTTCACCTTCTGGAATCATGCGTTATCACTGGTTGCCACCAGTTAATGGCTGGTTTGTTGTTCCTTTTAATAGCCTGTAAGCATTACCTTCTGGTATCATTTTAGTAACATTTTTTTTTTCTAAAGAGCATCCTGAGGCTAAAGTAGGTTAAGAGAAAATGAAATTATTCTTTAAATAAAAAGACTCAGCCGACACTTGTCAGAAAGGGCTTCAGTAAGTGTCAAGTGACTTGAATATCCCTGCCAGGAAAGCTGTACTGGGTGAGCTGGCTCACCACAGCTGTGAGAGAGTATTCTCAAAACCCTTCCTAGAGATGAGACCTCATCCTTCATAACACAATGGCAAACATAACAAGAGTAAGGCTAACCCTGCAGCAGCATGGGCATCTTGCAATAATCCAGTCTCTCCCAGAACAATGCCAATGCTCGGAATCAAAGCTTTTTAACAAAAATCACTCTTTGCCTTTCTCCTTCTGACTTCTCATGGGCATAGCTGTGCCAGCAGACTACCTTTCAGGCAGCTCCAAGGCCAGAGGCAGGCTAGCCCCGTTGGAGAGCTGTGCTCCCGTGCACCCTCAGGGGATGCTCAGGCACAGAGCACCGCACAGCTGGAGACTTGCGAGTGTAAGGCAACGTTGCCATCGACAGGAGGTGGCCTCCCTGGGCTAGGAGTTCAGGCACAGCACTGCACTGGTACACCAACAGCTCACTCAGGAGCCGGGCTGGTGTCCCCATGCAGCAGGGTACTGCCGCTACACTGCCTGAACGTACAAGCTCGGGGCTCTCAGCTGCACTGATGGCCCCAGTGACAAATTCAGAGTTTTCACACATTCTCCAACCCAGCCAGCCAGGAAATGTCAACAATGTCATGGGATTTATGTGACTAGTCCCAGCTGGAGAATCGAACCCAGATTTCAAATGCAACATATTGAATATTTGCAGCAAACTCTCTAGGACCAGTTCATCAAGGGAAAGTGGAAAGGGAAGAAAGTCCCAGAAATATTTATCAAATGCTTTCTAGCATGAGTGCCAAGAAATCGAGAGATGTTTATGAGTAGAAAATGAAGGAAAAATTACCAAATTCTGCTCCAGACATCATCTTCTGCTCTCTTTCTGAAAAGTTTTGGAAGAACTCTAGCTCCTTGCTGAATAAAAAGCACCTCATATGAAATTCCATCTCTTGTTCATTTTCCATTTGGGGCTTTCCTTACCAGCTGTAAGAAGTTCCACAAGTGGGCAAAGAGTCCAAGAAAAGATCTGGCTAAGAAGTTTACTCCAAAAACTAGAAAAGAAACATTGAAAACATGGATCATGGGTAGGGGGTTATCACAGATAGGGTTCGGGGGGTTTTCTGCCATCCAGCCACTAGAGGGGACAGGAGACACTCGGCCAGAGCAGTACATGAATAAACAAGCAGAAAGCAGTACAGCATGTGTATAATCCATTCTAATGAAACTGTTTATATGAGAGTTCTTGGAAGGGCAGAATGGAAAACACAGAGACCTTATAGAAATGCTCTACCTGAAAAGTAAGTACCTGCACACAACCTTCAGACTGTCCTTCTCAGTGATGTAGTTTTACCTTTCAAATGTGCAAGGCCAGGGAAGCATAAAGACTCTTGTTTAAAAAAAAAGAAAAAAAGGGGGCCTGCCTTGCTGTTCTGCAGACAGAATGCTCCTGGGAGCAGAGTGTGATAATTAAATTCACACTAAAGCTCAGATTTCTACGTGGAAGAAGCTCTGCATTTTCCTCAGACAAGAGAAACCATAATTGGACTGCCTCCTTCTCCCAAGTACTTCCCTCCAATTCAAGCAATAAAAGAAATGAATACAAAGTGATAGGATGGTGTTTTGGTTTAACAACAAAAATATACATTTATTCCCAAGAATAATCTTACCTTTGCCATGAAAATTGCAGTTCCCATTCTGTCTTCTGCAGTGAATGTGTTTATAGACATACACAACTAACTAGGTCTGGTAGTGCTGGAAGTTTTAACAGAAGAAGAGCACTGGATGTGCTTGAAAACACAAAATTTGAAGGAAAATTCTGGAAAAAGCAGTAATATGAAAGTGAAGTACAAATAGTCATAGTTAATAAAACTGTATCAATGTGAAAACATTTAACACCTTAATTTCACAATAGGAAAGTTTTCATTTCTTTAGGGTCACGTGAGACAAAGCTCAAAAAATGTAAAATACTATCTGAGAAGGAGGAAACATTAGAGAAGTAAAGGCAAAATCAGTAGCTCTTGACTGAACTTTCAGTTTAGGATAAAAACTTTCAGATCACAAGACTTCCTCTCTTTCCCCCAAAAATGCTGCCCTTGACAAATGCCACTCTTGCCAGACAATGTCCCAATAGCAGCTACACAGCCAAGTGCAATTTTGAATATGCTCTCTGTCCACAGGCAAAGCAGCTGAACTCTTACCCTCTGCATGGCATAAGCCACATGTTTCCCTTCTTAGCTTCTTTGAAGACAGTTATTTGAGTTTTCCTAAAGCCCCTCTTTCTGTACAGTAAGCTTCACAACTGCAAAACAATGACAAGTTCTCCACGCCGTTGAACCGTTTACTACAGAATGCAATCTCAACAGAAAAAAAAAATAAAAATCCAGCTTTACGTTTCAGCTTTACGTCTCTTCAGTGAGATTTTCAGGATTTCGATTCCTGGCAGTTTTGCATTCGGACCTCCCCTTCTCCCCTGATACCCACCCTAGTCTGCAATAGACCATTGCACGTCCACTTGAGTACAACGTCCTGTTTAACATAGTCCAAAGGGCATCCTTACTGTTGGAGCTTTTGAGGGGAGGGCTCAGTCTAAAAAACATTATTTAGGGTGAAAAAAAAAAAAGATAGAGCTTGTATGAGGGAAAGGATAATTATTTAATTATTTTTTACTGAAAAAGAATGGCTTAGAAGAGTACGACTGGTAGGAGGTGACTAGATTTATAGAGCGTGCGAACACTAGGCTAGCGCTTGACATAAAGCTGCCAACTGCCTAAATCTGAAATGCTATAATAGGCTGACAGATTCCACAATAGAAAGTAGAGGTAATATTGATAGTCTTAACAACTACCTTGGCGTGAATAATTACTTTAATACTAGGTACTGAATGCTGAAAGACATTGTTTAGACAGAGCCTGGGTAGTAAACTGTATTTGAAAAGGCAGACCAACATCTCCGCTGTGGCTTCCCTCATTTCTCATTGGCTGTTACTCATTTTTCCTGCATGATTAATGCTGTCTACAATCCAGAGATTTAAGACTCTTTTAAAGCTCTGCTTTTCTACCCACAAATATGAAGCTCAATAGTTATTGGATTATTTAGCGTATTTGGTGAGAAGAGTTTAACATCTGATAACTTGAAGTGTTCGTGGTGCTTGTACTGATAAATTACATTAGTCAGACTGGCACCCTGACAACTCCTTTTAAAACATGTGAGAATAGTGCACAATTCAAAAAAGACCATGAGAACACAAGATATTAAGATGGTATTAATTTCCACCATTTTTGTAACCAAAACCTGTGCTACAAAGCTCCAAAAATCAGAAGGAGCTATAAAAATGCAAAGAAAAAGGACAAGGGAAAAACAAAACAGAACATCCAAATTGGCTTTTACATTCAAATCTGTCACAGTGTGACTTGGAAGTCAATTTTATTCCTCTTCTATTTTAGACAGAAAAGTTATTGAGGCTGAAAAGCCTAGTGTAAGGAAATAAAAACCAAATCCTGGCACACAACCCGTCTGTCTTCTTCGCTGCTTTATTCCATTGCAACTAACATTGTTATCTCCCACATCGGTTAAACTCTACTCCTATGGTTTTCCCTTCTTTGAATCCCTTCACTTATAACAACACATTCTGCCCAATTTTAGAGCATCTCACTTTTCCATTCCGAAGAGTCACCATACGTCCACCACTTCATACCGAGCAGAAACTATGAAGCGTTAGCAAATGCTAAAAATATCCCTTGTCAACAGAGTGATCATCACACTTCTTTCATACTGATGTTTACAAGGGTCAGCAGAAAAATTAAGTGCTTTCGATACTTCTAATATTCCTTTCCATAGAAGTTTCTTTAGAATTTGCAACTAGCAGGAAGTCTGATTGTCCTCATCAAAGTGGACAAATCTATTAAAGCTAAATATCAGCAAGTCCATTAAAAATAGTGAATAGGTTACTTTTATACAATTTTTTTTAAATTGATCAGGATTTTACAAGATGTACTCCACGGGTCAAATTCTGCAAAACCTTTCACACAGGAGTAAATATTACTCAGATTGGTTCCTGCTGGAGCACTGCTGCAATAGGAAACTGAGAGCCTGCAGAATCAGGACACAGTGACGGCCTTAGGGGAGTCAGTAACAGGATCTTTTTACTTGTGTCCATAGTAGGAATAGGATGTTGTAAATTTTTATTGTCCTTAGAATGTTAGAATATTTGCATCAACAGAAGGCTTCCTCAATTGCATTTCCCTTTGGTTTTGTATCATGAAACTGATCAGAAGTTTCTTCACAGTCTTTGAAGAGAGGCAATGAGCAGCAAATAGAGACATGGATGCGTCTGAGTCCGTATAACAGCAGTGAAGGGGCTCTATGGGGGACATGTGCTACAGATGTCCGAGAGTACATACAGCCTTTCTTATCCAGGTGTGGGAACTTTTGCAGCCAAGCCCCAGCTCAGTGCAGGAGTTTCTTACTTGACACCCAGCTTCCTATTTGGCTAATGCTAACAAGACAGGGAAGGCTAAACCCACCTCTGAGCTCCCATCAGACCCCTCCTTCAGGGCCCACCAGCTCCAGGAAGGCTGAAGTACATCAGGCTGTCAGGAATCAGCAAGCCCTTCACAATTAAACCAAGCAGATTTGCCAATAATCCCACAAGGTATATTAGCAAAGCACCCACATTATCTTCCCATATTAAAGCCAAAGGGCAGAGAGGTTTCAGGTGCTGGCTGTCTTAGAAGACCCCACAAACCATGTTCAGGTCCCTTTCCTTCTCTATTGCCCTCATTTGTAAGCAAGCTAAGTGGATGCAGGGAAGTTTTTCTCACTATTTAACAACAAATTTGCAGACAGTTTCCTTCTTTTGTTTTTCTTGTCCATTGTGGGTTAAGCTAAGGCCTACAAAAATGAAGACCCATCACGCTGTAAGCAGGCTGGGCTGCACCGCCAGTGGGAAGAGCTGCGTGAGCTGCCTTTCCCCTGTCCTCCCATCCGTACATATGACTCTGCACAAACTCACAGGGAAAACCAGATAAACCCAAGGTCCCTTCACCAAGACCGTTAGTTTTTCCTACTTACCATTCTCCCTTTGGGGATTATGGGCAGATCTTCCTTTTCAGCATCCAAGTACTAACGGAAAACTGTCCCCCCTCCTGAGTCCCCCGGCTATGCAAACTCCCTGTATGCATTACTCCTGTGGGCAAGCAGCTGGCGAAGCAGCTTCCCACACCTCCTCCCTGGCAACCTCTCTGCCCTGCGCATGCACTGCTTGAAGTCAGCAGGCACAGAGAGCCCAGGGGTCCTCACCAGCCCCAGCTACTCCTACAGCAGGCACCTTGGCAGAGCCTCAGTCATCGGAAAGAATGTGTCCTGGAGTTTACTACATTACAGAGACAGCTTTTACATTCTTTCTCCTCTGCAGTTGCATCTTGTGAAAGGGAAGAAAAAAAAATTATCATCTCCCAAACCAGGAGTGTTACAGCTCAGAGCTGGCCACCTCTTTCTGACAATTGCCGGCTCCCAGTTGTCAGTGCCAACCCCTCCCCGCCCACCACATTGCAGGGGTGTATCTTCTCTGTAGCCCCCTGTGAAAGTACCAGGCCCACTTCAGCAACCACCACTTGGACAAAAGCATGTGGGTGCCGGGAGTACAAAGTGTCTGGGGCAGGTTCATCCTGTGCTTTTGAATCTGACAAGGATTTGAGTACTTGAAGAAGTAAAACAGGATTCGAGGCCAATACTGGGTCTAGTTTTAAGTGCCTTGCCAGGTCAGAGATCCCATGCCACATAATTGCCAGTCCCCTACTTTATCCAGTGGTCCTGGCTTTACGTAGGAAAATAGGGTGTAGATGTCCCCTCCTATGGATACAGGTTTGTTCCCCACCTGAAAGTCACTTGACCAGAGGCCAACAGTTTCATTTTATTTTAAGTAGGAAGAGAATGGAACAGAAGGACTGAAAACAGTGACAGCTTTATGAGGAGGTGGAGGAGAACAAATGCTGGGAGTCTTTTTAATCAAAAGGTCAAAAAGGTCCTTTAAAATTGCAAAATCTGATGCACAGCATAGTACGGCCCCTGAAATTTCACCCTGCAATTCCTGACTAAGCTATGCCTTCTCTTAGAGGAGATACTAGGCCACCCATATTTGCATTAATGTTCCTAGGATAACAACACCACGAAAGATTAAATGTGTTCAGCCTGCCAAAGAAAGGGAGCGTTTTGTGAACAGCACTGAACGCTGCTTTTCCTCTGCCAATAATACATTGCTGCTTCCTACAAACATGCTCTACCAGTGTGCCCAGCTGCATTTTTTAGCTCCTATTAATTTGTCTGGACCAAATAATATCAGCACACTTAAACAGTACTGAGATGATGAGCAGGGTGAGTGAGGAAGCACAGTTCCTTACAGATTTGACAGGGAGGCTTTACCAGAGACGAGGCATACTAATGCTAAATATAAAAACAAATAATCAAGGTAATCGCAAGAAAAGGAAGTGAAAGCAAGCAAGTCAGGCAATTTGTTAAAACTGATCACAGATGAAAAGTGAGAGGCTGCCCATTTAGCCGCAGCGTCCCTGCAATTGGAACTTGTACTTAATTTACATGAGAATAGGATTACGGTGTGATTGCCTACGCTCAGGTCAGCCATGAAATGCTGAAATCAGTTGTAACTAATAGACATTTATCACAGTCAGTTGTTATTAATGACTTGCCAGATGTTGCTAGCAGAGCTTGCTCTGTGTAAGGAGACAGTGATAATAAATACATGAACACGGTGAACGTGGCTATCATGTTGTGCACGGGAATCAGTCCTGTGGCAGTTCAGGGCATCAACTCCTTGTACAGATCAGAGCTCAAACTGGAGATTAATTTAGAAATGGGGTTGCAGCTTCTTTGGTACCTGCACAAGTAATACCCAGTGTGGATTGTTATGTGTTTCCTTGCTCGTTCTGAAGGTCCATAAGTGACATTCTCTCTATTTCAGTGGTGATGATTGAGTGCCTGAAAGGCTTAGATGACTGTGCAACAGCAAGTCTTTTTGTTCCCATTTACCAAACCTCAAAGAAGCTCGTGTGGGACCCTCAGATAAAGCTCTCTTTAGGGTCCCTATACCTACACTAAAATGAGAAATGTGAGGAGACCGATACCTCCAATCACGTAACAGTCCACAGAAAGTACTTACTCCATTACCTTTTTTATTCCAACATTAGCAGAGGTGTCAAGAGAGTGAATGTCTCGTTGCATTACTATAACACCCTTATCCAGGGCGCCTTCCCAGTGTTGTGTCTGTGAGCAGGTAAATCCTGTTCACTGCCTCTGCCACCCTCCACCGAGAGAGAGGCAGTCTGTGACTAGAGAAAGCGGTGGTTTTTCCACTACACTTTAGTGCTGCTGAACATTTCAGGTTCCTCCGGGGATGCTGATTTACAAACTCACTGCTCTCTTGAGCTTCAGAGGAAAACAGTAGATCGGGGGCTATCTCCAGCAGCCAAACGCATCGGGCAGAAGGAAATGCTTGCTCTGCTGCTGCTCCCTGTTGCCTGCTTGAGGAAGCGTCAGATAAAAATGTCTCTGATGCAGCTTCATGTGCTGGCCTTCCAGAACGAAATACCAGTCGCACAAGCTGGAGGAGGAGTAACAGCCCCAAAATAAAGGGTTTAGTCATCATTTCAGAGCTCAATATCCGATGGAAAAAAAAACTGTGTTTGTATACAGATAAGAAAGAGGTTCTTGTGCATCTCCCCCACTCTTCCTGAGCGCATATTCATTGTTTTGTATTCCATGTATCTCAGGTCCTCATTATTCGTTTCACACATGACTCCCCCATATTCTGTGTAGATGGAAATAAATACACATTTGCTAACACAAATAAGGTCCATATTGGGATATATAGGAGGTGTGAAAGTCAGAGACAAGCTCAAAATCTTAATCCAGTCCTTATAAAAATTGTAATAATAATAAGAAAACTTTCCAAAGTGACAAGACCAGAGTAAACTAGCACATTTTCCACTTTTCTACTCACAGGTTCAGTCTTGGTAACTCTCAGGCACACTGACCCTTCCACAATTAATATTGCAAAGGATTTCTCTTCTAGAGCTTCTCTTTAACCATCATCCTAGATGTGCCTATAAAGCATTTTAAGGGCAAATAGCTTATTTACTGAACAAATGATGCTTTAAGTATTCTAGTTTAAGAGCTGTACATTTGGGTCAAACTAGATAAATATTTTTCAACTAAACATTTTTTTTTTATTTTTCCTAAGGAGGAAAATATAGCTATTATATACAGAAACAGTATTAAATATGTGGGTTAGATAAATAAGGAAATGCAGGTGGCATTCACAAGAGAGTTAGTAAGAGTTAAGACACTTCTTACTTCTCCTTCACCCTTCCTCACTCCCAAGACCCAAGATAAGTATTGAGCATAAAGTACAGCCCAAGTTCAAGTTGTATCTTTGCCTTACTGAAAGGCAAATCCAAGGCTCCTCACCCCAGTTAATGGCCAAGTCTGTGTAGCAGGAAAAGAGGAACAAGTTTTATGAATGGCACCTGGTTTTGCTCCTCCCTGCCTTAAGACTCTAACATTTTTCTGAATGCTGAGTTATAATTCCAAACTATTATTATTTATAGGCAGGCAGAGTAATTTGTTGGATCCTATTTTTAATTGCCAGATATTCAAAAAAAATTCCCATCCAAAACAATATGAGGGCATTTTTCAGTTGTCTGTTCAACCACCAATCTGAAAGCCAGTTGTTTACAAAACCATACTGTGAAGGCAAATGACGATGCCTTTTCAAAGTCTGAAAAGAACTGATCAGATTGCTTCTGCGTACTAGCCATTAAAAGAAAGAACTGCTTTGAAATTTTTATTTTTTCCAAGAACTTCTTTGTGTCCATCTTGTTCATTTCTGGCTAATTACCACCTTTGCAGACAATCTACATGGTTAGATCTCCTTGGAAACTAGCAAGGCTAAGAAAAAAATAAGTCTAAGACTCTATATTTGAACTCAGAATTCATTTTATAGCAATGAAGTAAGGCCAAATCACCTCTGATGTCAATTGATCACAGTATTTACACGAACAACAAAGTCATCCTATCAGAATAGAGATAGAATATCCTTCTTAGCATCTGTCCACTTTTTATGAATCCCCTCCCTCCCCCCCATTAACATCAGAGGATGTGTTAGTGACTTTAAAAAGAGAAACATGTATATTATACATCTGGGAGAATATAAGAATAAAAGTGCTCTACCATGCCATGATAGAGGGGCCACGTAAGCCTGGCAGTCCATTACCCACCTACTCCCCTGTAACCCTACTTCCTGCATTAACCCTCTTGGAGGGAGCATCCTTGCCCCATCCTTTCACTGTCTATCCAAAGACCTCTTGTCTATGGGCTTGCCAAACCACTTTTGAACTTTCTGATATTGTCCAACTTCACAATCTCCCAGGGACAGCAAGCTTCTGAAGCCACTACCTGCTGTTAAAGGAATACTTTCTTGCAACTGCTTTAAAACCAACCTCCTACTAGTTGTGTGAGATCGATCCACAGTACTGTGGGATTCTCCATTCTCCATCTCCCTGATGTCACTCTCAGCCTTCACCATCTTTAGACCGAATAGTCCAGGCATTTCTTATCATCTCTTTGAGTGGCTGGGACCCCTCCCCCTCTTTGGCTACCCATCTCCATTACCTTCTCTGGTTCTTCCATGGCCTCCTGACGTCCGGGGACCATGCATGCAGACAGTACAATACGATGTTACCTGGTTTTAGAAGGTTGCTCCTGGCCCTGAGAAGAAATTAATCTGTGACTATCAACTTTTTTTTTTTTTTTTTCCTTTTTGGAAGCCAAGCAGCACTTGGGCCTCAGGTCTCGCATGGGACATAAGGAATATTGAAATTCATCTTGACCACCCATGGGATGCCAGGGGAGCTGTGCAGGTACACTATCCTCATAGCTGGTACATCCAAGTCCTGAGGTATCCAGCATCAGCTCAGACCCCAGATGAGAGTCAAGGAGTTGAGTAAGACTTCAGTCAAGTCACTTAAAGGAATTGTCACCTGTTTTTCCTTGTCCCATCATAATTCATCGCATCACCATTTGTCTTGGACAAAGAGAAGAAAGCTACAGCTTTAGCATAAAGGGGCGGGTTTGCCACCAGAATTGAAAGGAGTGAGACAAAGGTACTCTCTGTAACACCACAAATGAATCTTATCCTACACACAAACCCAGACAAGTCTAAACATTGCAAACTCTTTCTTTCCCACCAGCCTCCCAAATACAAATTCAGTCCCTTGTCTCTATTACTCCTTCCTCCTTTCTCCCCAGCTGCCTGCCTGCACTTTCTGCTTCTGCCTGCTTAAACACACCGTGCCAGTGCCCAGGTAGTTCACTCTGCCTGTCTACCATCCCCCCACATCTTTGACATCCCAGGATCCTCATTTCACTCCCACACATCCATGCCCTCTTATGCTCCCACGTTGACAGGGACACTAGGAGAGCACAATCAGACCGCTAGGGAAGGCCCTTTAGAGCTTTTGTCATTTCATTAAAAATGAATACATGTGCAATTCTGCCACTTTGCATGCTCTGATCTGAAAGTCCTCTCTCGCAATTGCAATTGCTGTCCTTAGCCACTAGGCACATCCTTAGACATCCTTTATACCAGCCAGGGGTGTTCCTGTGGTACTCGAGCTGCTGGGGGACTCAGGCACCAGGGCATGCAGCTGAAATCCTACATAATTCCTGGCAAAGCGTTACCTTTCTGCCGCTGGTCTCAGCTTCACAAATGGGCTTTGTGTTAGTTTTAAACAGAAGAAAACCAAAAACCTACCCAATACACAAGCTAATTTGTTTGCAAATGTTCCACTCTTATTTCATGCATGGAAAGCCACTCTGAAGCAGCCAAGCTCTATTTTTACCATCTCAGTTTTACATTTAATTTTGCTTTTGGATGCACAAGAAGTGTGTTCTTGTTACCAGTCTATTCGTCAAAAGCTCTCCTCCATGGGCTCAGTACGTTTGTTTACTGCACAGGAGCTGTTTTCTCTTTAAAAGGCCAGCTCCTTTATCAGCTATTTCTTTAAGTGAGTCCAACTACATGTACCTGACTAAAAAAGACATAGAATTCTCATTTTATTCCAGCGTATTTATTGTTTCACATAGTAGCTCTAACAAGAGCAATCTGTATTTCTGATGACTGTGAACAAATCCCTGAAAGACAGCTCATACATTTCAGAGGTAGATCTTCTCCCTGTACAAATCAGGAGATATGTGAAAAGCAGAGCTACTCTTTTCTCTCAAGACATCTAAAGGCTATGAAAGCTTTGAATTATTTGTGCTCATGCTGAGCCTTGCTAGCTCCAATGAGGTAGATGGGCTTTGGTAGCTGAAGGCTAATACACCATCTAAAACGTCAATTATTTAAAAAACATAATACCTCTTCAGCCTGTTCTGGTAAGATCCATACACCCTGTAGAAAGAAAATTTAAATCCACACTAGTATTTTATTTTTTGCATTTAACTCTACATTCAGCCACCCAGAATCAAGTGCCACCACGACTTCTTAACAGAGTTGCAGAAGATGAATGTTGCAATCTAGCCAGCTGGGATAACATGAGAGCCCAGCACCATCAAGTCTTTCTACTCCTTCAGAAAGATTTCGGTTACCTGTCAAAGTTCCTTATTTTTAGAGAGGAAACAGGTGATCTAGTGACTCGTGTATGGGCCAATCCTGGTGAATGATTGGTTATTTTTGGCCAGACTAGAAAAAACTATGGACAAAACTAAGAGCACATCAAAAAGAATTTTAAATACTTTTTGACAAGGTATCTAAAAACAAACAGAAAACCCTACCTCACCCAAAATAGGCAGTACAAAATCTTTTCTAAAGTCTCTCCATTTTAAGGCTATTTAATCCTTTTGAACAACTGTGTTTTGTAAAGCTACATAAAATTTTACTGTCAAAAGTAAATGAAAATTCAAATTCTGAAACTGCTGCTAAAAGCTCCTAGACTTCAGTATTTCACAGACAAAATACTGCGTTTTTGAACGTCTGAAATTAAATGTGTTTTCCTTCATAAAATATTTTGTAAAATCCTGTTGGCCAAATTGAATCCAATTTACAAAAGTTTTCAGTGCTTACAATTATCTTTTGCTACCTATTTTCCTATAAAGAAGGATAATAGCAATTAAAGCAATTATAGCAATTTCACAGCAACTCCTTTGATTCTTTTTTTCAAACAAGTTTATAGATCTATTTACTTTATTATGTAGCTTAAGTGAAATAACATAGTAAATGGTGGTTAAGACACCATTGAATTGTTTATTTCAAGACAAAAGGTTGTTATTTGTTGACATGGAAACATTTTTTTGGGTTTTGACTTACATTTTCAGTCACACTTTCAGACATTTGTAGTTGCTTGAATAAAGGTTTTAACAAATTGATATATAGATGGGTATAAAATCCTGTATAGCTGATGCTCATTGCAGAAAAGCTCTCTGGTTTTTCATTCAAATTAAACAAAAGTAAGAAAAAATCTGGATTGAAATCAAACATATGTTTATTCAATCTTTTGTTCTGATCCAATTAAGTAATTTATTTAAAAAAAAAAAAGCATGAGTTGACTCAGTTTTATTTTCTTTCACTCAATTTGCTTTGTATGGAAAGCCACAAACTCTGACCTAAACAAACCTGTTGTTGAATGTGGAAGTCCTTCTATCAAATATGAGCATCAGGCAGATCCAACCTGTGGCTACACTCTTACTGCCTGAAAATAAAAGCTCACAACCCTTCAGGTTCCACACAAAGCAGGAGCAATTTTTTTGAAGATACTTTACAGGGACATTGAGAGGAATAGCTATTTGAAAAAAAATATTTGACTGTAGCTTTGGCAGCAGCAGCAGTCATGAAAAAGAAACATTTCTTATAGCTCCCTCTTATATGCATTCCTTGGCATTTGATAGTGTGGTTAACTCAGTCTGTTTTCATGACACTGGTAGGAATTTAATATTTCTGAGACCTCCACACACTGTCAAATGCTGCTATGCCTACCTTTCAGAACCTATCTGAAAATCTGAAAGAAATCTAAAAGCCTAAATACCAGCCAAAGTTTCAAAAGTGATTGTGGGAAGGCCAGACAGAGTGATGGATAAGGCTCATTTCCTCAGGAAACGTGGCTAAAGTATTATTCTGCACTTACCTTTTCCAGGTTATCAAAATACCACAACCTGAAACAAAGCATTGACCCAGCTGAAATTACAGAGTTTTTTAAATTTTTTTTTCTAAATGTATTTTTAAATGTCACTTGCAGCCTTAATTCTCAGTTATTTTTTCTCTGCAGTCTATAAACTGCACAAAGTAGAACTGGGAAGTCAGTAGCGAGAAACTAGGTCTTTGTATTTCACCGTGACTTCTTTTGGCAGGGAAAGGGGATGAAGCTAGTGACGGCCTAATTATTTAGCTTAAAGGAAGCAGCCAGAATCCCAGTATCAACTGCAGTAAGAAATGGAAGAGGAGGGGGATAGAAAGAACATGGCAGCTGTTCAGATAAACTAAGTAATTGTAAGAGGGGTAACTGCCCAGTCTCTGAGACAGTTATTTGGGAGGCAGTGTTTGGATGCAAGAGTTTGGCTTTGTATGTTAGGCCAAATAACCAACGTCACTCATCTCAACCAACAGAAAACTGCATACATCCATCAATTCACCACCATGAGAGACAGCAGCAATCACAGAAATTTTATTTCCCCAACATCTATGAGAAAAATTTTAGTAACTTTTCAAGTGTGCAAAAAAGTTAAATCAAAATCCTGCCTGATTTTGTAAGGAAGAAGCACCTTGTTTTTCTGAAATACGTTGCCTAGAAGGAAAAGCCACCAAAATCCTCCTTTGATTGTGAAGAAGTTGTCATATCTCCATTACCAGATTAAAAAAAAAATAAATAAAAGTAAATTCTTGTCTGTTTCAATTTTCCCAGTCTTTCCAGTCCTTTCTGTAATTTTGTGCAACAGTAATAAGCAGAAGGAAACCCAATATGCTTAGGCAATGTCTGTGACCTGGAGCAGCCTGTTTGAGGTGCAGCTGGATGTAAACTGCGTGGAGGGGAATATAATTTAAGGAAGGAAATTTGTGACATTTTTTCATTCCTCTTTTGAGAATTGTGGGGTAGGAGGAGTCAGGTATCTGTACTTCAAAGTCATTCCGTTCTCTGTAGGCTGTATTTCTTTAAAAAGGAGACATTGCAAGTGACAGTTCTTTCTGGCTCAAACACCTCATCTTTATCAATGGCATTCAAACCACCCTCCCAAAGCCTTACTTCACCAGAAAGATGCCGGTGGGCAAAATCAGCTGCAAAGTAGCAGTTGGTAGTGTGTGTGCGCACTACTTTGCACCACCGCACACACACAAACTACCCAGAGTGCCAATGCCAGGGGGTTTCCCTAGTGAACAATCATCTTGACCTAGGGAAAGTTTACTCAGTATATGTGATCTTTTGCAGAGAAAAAGTAAACACTCAAAGTCATCTCCGATCCCTTAACCCTAAGTTGATCAGGTCCAAGATCTCTATCAATATATAGCGTCTTCTGCCCATTTCTGGAGGAAAGTACTAAACGTTCTTGTGCTTGGTCTGCAGGTTTACTTCATTGCATAAGTTATTGGCTTCAATCGACTTGTGCAGCATATTGATTGAATCAAGTTCTTCCTTTCTGACAAAAATATTCTTCTCCCTTCTTCCTATCCCTTATATTTATGATAGTTCATTGATCAAAGCAAAGCAAGCTGTCAGAGTATGTCTGTGCAGCAGTCATGATGGTTCCCCCACCTGCCCAAGGAGCTCTATGAATATTCAGGCACAAAGCTGTCTCAAGGTTGTTCAGCAATGCAGGTGAAAATTGTATTTGGCTATCCCAAGGATGAAGGTTCAAAACCACCCTTACTTCAGGAAGGGGAGGAAAAAAGGCCAGGAATAGAGTTGGGATAGAAAACAGCGAGGAGAGAGAAGGGTTGGCTTCTCCTGCCAACGTGAAAGTGGGAAAACTTGTGGTATCAACTCCTTCTGTGAGGGTCTATTTCTCTCCTCTCTAGTAGCCTAACTGGACTTTGACAAGGGCAACAGCTGTCTGCCTTGATTTCTAAACTTTCCGCATACTGGAATATGCACCAGGCCCATCACCAATCTGAATTCATCTACAGTGCTAAATAAAACCAGGCCAAGAATTGTTCTGCAATCTTGAGAGCAAGTGGTACAGGATGTCCATGCCAAACTGCAGAGCACTTGGCCCAAGTCTTGTGTGGACTTTATATCTCTTGGTTTTAAGGTATAATTAGTATATTAACGGTGATGTTTTTGCCACTTCAAATTATCTGAAATGACATGAGGTCTGTGTTGCAGACCAAGGTTATATGTTGCTTTACGCAGAGGTGGCATGAGGGGCCTGTGGAGATGTCTGAGGGAGAAAAGCCTGCTAGGACAGTGTTGGCAGATAAGAGTGAAAGAAGCCAAACCTGATGCAATCTCATACGTGCTGTCTACTGGAGCAGTCCCTGGCACATACCATCTCCCAGATCATTCCCACATATTGTCTCAGAGCGCTAGTTGGCATGGGCCAAAGCCAAGACTCGTAGCTTGCTAACATTTAGCAGTGCAGATAAGCAGCATTGGGCAGGCCAGCCAAGTTCCTATTTACACTTCAGCTTCCAGAAACATCCAGGGGCACTCTCCTGATATCAGTGACATTACAGGTGCAGAATTAAATTAGTCAGAATTATTTATATGAAATGTTCAGCTGATCAACTAATTTTTGTTTCTAGAGTTTTCAGTTGGGAAAATTTTAATGGGAAAAAATCATGAGAAGAAGGAACTGATTCTCCCCATCTCTTCTCACAAAACTTGAGAATACTCTTTTTCCATGTAATCAGTAAGAAAAATATGTGGAGAAACCATGATTTAACCAGCTCTCGAACAACTTCCCTGGAAGGCTGAACTGTAAATCAACAGCTCAGGTGCAAAAGAGAAACTGCAGAGAAGATGAAGTTGTACCCTTCTCAGAGGTGCGCAGTGAAAGACAAGGAGCAATGGGCACAAGTTGCAGTGAGGGAATTTCCAATAGGATATAAACCGGAAAAAAAGTCTCTAATGCAAGAGGTGCAGCACTGGGACAGGGCCCGGAGAGGCTGTGGAATCTCCCATCCTTGGCCCTGAGCAATGTGATCTATCTTTGAAGTTGGTCCTGTGTTGAGCAGGGGGTTGGTCGAGAGACCTTTAGAGGTCCTTTCTGACCCAAAATATTCTATGATTTTATGCAGATTTAAAATGTATTTATTTTTTATTTCTAGCAGTTAGGGCACGTACACACAAATAGTTTAAAACTCATAACACTTAGGTCAGTATGCTTCCTTCATGCTTTCTCCTTTTCCTTATACGTCCCACAGAGACAGAGAGTTGAGTCCTTGGTAAACGTCTGAAGAAATAGTACAACTGACAAGTAAAAATTTTGGCGTTAGTACACGTGATAGTAACTGGCAGAAATAGCTGGAGTTGAGTAACTGCAAAAAGAAAACTCTCAGGGGGCACATCAGACAATGCCACATTACAGTAATTCAGGGAGACATACATCTGACTCAGAGGCATCAGAAAGAAAGCATGTGGCCAGTATTTGCAGCTATTAAGGCCTGTCAGCACTGTGAATCATTAATGATCCCTATTATCCCTACTACAGCAGTTGTCAGTACTTTTGCCACATGGAAATACTAAACGTGAGCCAAGGTCTGCTGTTGCCAGGTGGTATGACTCAGGGTGGGACACCTGGGCTGTCTCTGCCTCTGCCTCTGACCTTGCTCCACTGCTTGCAGCAGCAGTGACAATATTATGCATTTTCTAAGTGCAAAAAATGCATCCTTTCTATGTCTCTCACCTTCTCAGAAGAAACACTGATTGCGAGGAGGCTGTTTTCCGCGTTGGTTGTGGAGATGATAAGAACACTATAGCAAAGGAGACTGAGGTCTGATTTTTTCAAAAGAGATAGAGTACCTCTCTGACTTCTTTGTATATTGCTATAAGCAATTGCATGCAAGATTTTAATGCCAACCTTTCACACTTATCATGGCCAGGAATCTTCATTCTGCCTTTCTGGTAGCCCTCCATTGTCTAGTCTTCCATTGGTAGGCCATGGTTTTCAGAGTAAACCACCGCTCCCTCCATCATGTTGAGCTTAGTCTTCATAGTTCAACATTCTCTGAAATTGCGTGGGACACCTATTTGTCTCCCTTTTGTACCTCTACAAGTTTGTCACTCTCAGAGTTTCCTATTTATTACCTGCTTAAGGTGAAAACATCTTTGCTTTTTCCTTTCTGATGAGAGCAAGGGAAAAAAAGTGGGGAGGCTGAGAATGGAGAGGTAGTGAGAACTAGACAAGGGTGATAGTCCATCTGCCATAAAGGCTAAGAAGGAGTTGTTAAATAACATATAGCTTGTGACAGAGATTACTTGTACCATCCAGGGGGATATGATGAATAAGAACACGGCACAAGCCAGAGCACACCTGTGATATCAGCAATAGCCCATACATACGCTGAGTCTGTTCAAAAGAATAGCATCTAGACTCCACTGAAGTGGACCCCCCAAAAAACACTCTGGATATTGGTCCCAGTCACCAAATACCTAAGGGGGTCAATGGCCAGCAGGTACGCTGACATCAAAATCAATTGGTTAATTTGTGTAGATTCACAGGCTTTCAGGAGAACCCTTACCTGCTCTGAACCTCCAGCTCAAGCTTTTCTGGAAGCCAAAAGTCTGGTAAAAACCATATATAACTAGACTAATCGGACAGAAGCAGAGATATGTAACAGCAAACTCTCCTTGTTCCAGAAATCTATTTTTGATGCCAGGCATTTGCACCAGAGATGGCTCTGAATAAACACTGACTCCAAACACTCAGACTTCAGGTAGTAAACAAGTTTCATAATCCAATTTGGGATCCCCAGCCTAATGAAAGGCAGGAGGCACTGATAATCATCTGTCTTCCCTACACTGCCCCATATATATAACAAAGCTGAGGCTGTTTGGCTTCCCTGTGCTTCAAATGAAGCTGCATTTAGCAAAGCCAATGTAAAAACAGCATTCTGGAGCCTTTAGTGGTAAATTCTGTAATGAAATTGGTTAGAATTCAAGACAAAAACTACAAGGTCAGATGACTATCAAAAATGGTGTCATGTTTTTAAATTCACATATCAGCTTCATCATCTGTCCTCCATAATAAAAAGGCCAAGAATCAGAAATAAACTCAAATGTTTGTACTACGTAGAGACAAAGCATTACTCAGGCTGAATTTTGCAGCTTTACGGGCTTAAAAGAAATGAAAATAGTAGAACGTTATTTTTATCAAGTTGGATTAGAAGGTAATGATGAAGCAGGTAGTGTGAAAAAACAAGGTAACATCATTACAGACTCTTTTGTAATCATAAATATACTTAAATTTGCATTTCTTTTCTAGTGAAAACTGCTGCTGAAATAAATTTAAATCTCATGAATTCTCTGTCTGAAATTATATTTATGATTCTATGGGTGCAAATAAGTAATTTGGTTCTTGAAGAAATTTGCCAAGTCAGTGTTTATTGAACATTTCAATATGTCAAAACGAGGACTAAACAATGCTCCCAGCCGAGTGAATAGACAATCTTGCATTGATTTCAGCAGCACAGGACCAGATCCTAATTCCTTTCTTCTACAGAAGAAAATCTGCATTTTGTGATAATGACTGCTTACAGTTGTCAGCGTCACAAAAAGCTCCATTTTTTTTCTGTAAACAAGACTCTTTCTCCTCATATCTACTGATAATGCACAGTGGCTTGCAGTACAGATTACCTGGTCTCACTGAGAGCGATACAGGCTGAGTTCATTAAACAGGCAAATCCCCCTCTATTCTGAGAATATCTGTTCCTGTGCCCTCGGTGCTCATCGGGCTTGGGATTTTACAAAGCTCAGAAACGGTGACTGAAACACGCCGGAGATCAGGCAAAGCATTTCAAAAGCTCCACGTCTGCCTCCTCTCTCTGACTTCTCCTTGCATCACAGGCAAGAAACGAGACAGAAAGACCCAGATTTCGGGCAAAGTATTGAACACTGCAGAAAACGCCTTGTGCTGTGCAGCGCTATGCCTTCTTCTCCTGATGTCAAAGCCTCACAACCTCGCAGAGGCAGCGGGGAACAGAAATAGCTGCCTGGGACTGCCGAATATTCCACAGATTAGTTCAGTGTCAGGGAGGCTTGTGATCACAGCAAATGAGAGGTGAATACTGAAAAATGTTCACAAAAGGCAAGCTTGGACCTTACAAATGCGAACACCCGCGTACCTTAAAAGTTGCCTTCATCCTACCAGGAAAGTGGGGAATGACCTGCATGCAGGCGGAAATCACAGTCAAAACAATGTCTGCTCGACATTTGTATATGTGCAATAAAGCCCATGGGAACAATTTGTAGATTATAAATGATTTTTTGAAATTAGTCAATTTTCAATAAAATACAAACCATTCACAACTATGTTACAAGAGATAAAATTAGTCTACTAAATTACAGTGAAACATGCACTGAACTCTCTATATCAGCTTCTGATACAAAAAGGTCAGTTATAATTTGTAATATTCTCTGTTGAAACTCCTAATTATTTTGCAGGTCATCCTACAACTCTAATACTGTATGCAATCAAAATAGGCTACAAGTATTTCAATTAGACAAGTATACCCTTTACATACCTCCTTTTGCTTTATGTTTGTACAGTACCATGGCAAGATTTCTGAAGTACTATAAACATACAAAAAAATCACATTGCTAATGATAAAATGATTGCTTAGGAATTATAGTAATATGTTACATTCACAGCTACAAAGGTCATGAGAGCACCTCCTGTACACCTCATAGTTTGTTGTTGAGACTGGACTCATGTTACAAACTCTAAACAAAAATATTATCTTGGAAACACTGGATTGGGCCTTTCCAATACTGTTCTGGAATAGACAAGACCCAGACACCAACACTGGTTGCATCTTTGCTAGAAAATAAAATGTTCCTGAGCACTGGCACCCAACAGCCTGTATGGTAAAATTCCTAGAAAAGCCTCTGGCACATGATTTTGACCACTGGAGAACTAAGTATACACAATTCCTGGCTACATTTCAGGTGTTAGCATGGGACATAGGCTATTCCTAATAAACAGATTGTATGGAACTACCCTGCTTTGAAAACAACGGGAGTTGAAAAATATAAGCGTGGGCTGTACCACCCCAGTTAGCCTCCAAGCTAAAGAATAGGCCTGGGCACATTTAATTTACTAATATAGCCATAACCAGTACATACTGCTATGATGAAACACAAGGGAACTATTCAGGGACTTATTTAGGAGAACTCCTTGTCATTTGCTGGAAAATGAAACAAGCCACTGAAATCTCATGCATGTTGTATGCATTTGCCTAAGGAACTCACTGCAACAAATACTTTGAACAGAATGCTCTAAATTGGCCTAAATTGGCACAGTATTGCTACCTGGACGTTGTGTTCAAACAAACATAATGTTTACTGGGAGAGGAAGAAGCATTCAGAAGTACATAAATTTTTTGCAGTGCAGATTAATAATATGTATATATTTTTGTCATGAAGAAAAGCGGAGAGAGTAAAAATAGCTCTCAAGTGAGATAGCTGCTATTCACTCCTCTGTTCCTGGAACCATGACAGCCATTATATAACCAAAAGGAAAATTAAATGAAATAAACAGCACAAGCTAATTGGGTTGATATCAAGTAAAAATATAATTAGTCAAAGTGTTTTGTGGCAAAGGCGCTGACAATATGTGGCTGTTCCTCAGCCTTAGTGGTGAACAGGGATCCTGCCATGTGTTTAAAACTTATTCATCAAGCATTTCCATGGAAACACACAGATGCACAATCCTTGGATCGCTTCTTTCGGGAATTGCTGCTCCCAAGGTTCACTCTGGAATGAGAACTTGGACCAGGAGAGGGTGATGGGCTGTGATTCTGATCTAAAAACCTCACCATACACGTATTCGTTGGGTCTCACAGTAGGATAATTTGGATGAGGGAAAGAGTAAAAGGGCATCTTGCATAAAGAGAAAAAGACTGAAAATTTGACCTTAATTTTTCCTCTCAGAAACTGCCTGAGAGTTGAGAAATGACAGCACTGGAAAGAGCCTGGAGATTTTACAAAATGGCCAGATGCCCCCAGGGAGATTAAAATGTCTGCAAGAGTGTTAGCAAGATGCTACACCTCTCAAGATGCTAACCTCTCAAGGTTAAGAAAAATTCTCCCACCTTGGAAGAGGCAGGTCTCTGAAGCCCATCTACTGTGACAGTGACAGCTGACAACCGCGTGCTGGGGACCACGGTGGCTCCTTGCTCCAGCCACAAAACCTACGGCTGCTTGAGAAAATATGGCCCTCACCTCTCTTTGTGGGTCAGCTCATGTACTGTAAAAGACAGGAAAGGCTGGTTATGACGCACAAGGGCTTAATCAAGACAAAGCATTTTGAAAGCATCACTAAAATTTCTTGTATCAATAAAAGGTGCTTCATTGCTAGCAAGTACTTCTATAGGAAACAAACACCATGTGCAAAGCAGGCTAGATAGGTGCAGCATATGGCTGGTAGGCATCCTTGGATGGGGACATCCCTTCAGATTTCTCCTGATGCCACTAATAAAATAATTATCTGTGTCCCCTCCCAGCCCTGCTATAGTTTTTTTTTACCCTTTGCTGTTTCTGGTAAAAGATGCTCAGGCAGGGAGGTCTAGAACATGGTGGCCTTTAATAGCAAGGTCAGAAGTCTATATTCTCAAAGGCAACAGGAGACACCTGCACCCTGTCCCTGTGTTCATGCCAGGCTCTAACTGGGAGGGGAAAGCAAAATATTCATAATGCCTTAAAGATAATGAACCACATCAAACCTTCATTACTAGTCTAACATACATGGCATTAAAGCCTCAAAATCCGGAGCCTTCATAGGCTGTTCATAAGTATTTAAGGGGTCTGTTACTGCAGTGATGTGGTAGCTCCTGTGGACTGAAATTTCCTTAGGCACAATAGAGAGTTAAGCATAAAGTGTGAAGCCTTAACTTCAAATTTTCTGGCTTTGGCTTAAGTCTGCCTCACAAGGCTCCTGCAATGACTTTTTATTGTGTTTATTTCATCATTCATTATATAGCACTAGTGATAATGCAAGCAGGCACACTGTCACCAACTGGGGTAAGTTCATTCAGAACTGATTGCCTTGTGACACGACTTACAGCGCTGCCGCTACCATCAGCCTGAATAATACTCTCTTTAGACACGGCAGCAAACTGAAAAAGTGACACAGGATGGAGCACAGTCTTTAAAGACAGCACTGCTTTCAGGCTTGCGTGCTACTGTCAGCCTTTGAGCCTTTCTTTTAACACAGAAAAGGCTACGGGGCTGAACAGGGGCTTGGCTGGCAGTGGAGCAGGCCAGAAGGTGAGACAACCAGCCTACAACCTTTGAATTTTTTCCTGCGTATTTCAGTCACCCCTAAAATTTTACAAGGGTCTGTGATCTTTCTCCACAGGGATGAGTCAGTACATCTTGAAAAAGCTAAAGGTGCTGTGAGACTCCACAGTCTCTCTCACATGTTGCTAAGAGAGACTAAAACACTCTTTGTGCTGTCCTGACCCACCAAGAGCAGCCCCTTGTGCAAACCTCTCTCTGGATAAGAGCCCAGGCTTCCCTGGTAGCTCCTCCAAGCAAGAAGGTTTGGATCTACTGCCCAGGTCAGTGCCAGGCAGAGACACACAAGCCTGTGGGTGGGGTGCCAGAGACAGGGCTGCTCTGTCAAGCAGGAGCTTTGGTGGGTTTGTGCCCCCATTTCCCAGCCAGGCAAGAGGTGCTCAGAGCCAACTGGTGCGCAGGGAAATGAAGTGCTTCCCAACCCAAGCTGCTTGCTCCCAGCTCTCCGCTTGAAGGTCACCACCCACAGCAGGACTGGGCAGCCCACGCCTGAGCCTGCACAGAAGTTACTGCAGCACATCAGTGTAAGCTGTGGCCATTGCAGGGTGCACCTACAACACGCCTTGATTGTTTAGGAAGAGCATCTCTGTAAACCGATGGTACAACGTCACATCGGTTCTACTATATTCAGAGCCAAGCATCTAGGCAGAGCCAGCAGAAGCCTTTTTCCTTCACAGCCTGGCAGCAGAATGACAGCAATTAGCCAGAAGAGAGAAAATTAGGAGTTCAAGAGCTGAAATTCCCACAGGAACAAGCTCCATAGTGCAGAAGGGTTTCCACTAAAAAGACAGCAGTTACCCCAGACCTCACTGTGTCCTCAGCTTCGTGCAAAATCCATTCAATTAAACCACTCTCCTTCTCAGTAAACTCTTTTTTCTTGCTTTTAAACATAATGAAGCTATTTATCTCAAAAGACTCGGGGGGGTGGGGGGGAAGAAAAAAAAAAGGCAGTTACTGTCATTTCTGGTTTTTAAATTCTTGTGAGACATGGGGGTATGCTGTGTAGGCCCACACAATTAGAGAAAAAGGCACACTTGAATTAAAGGCCACAGGTATACTGAATTAAAATCAAATCATGTTCCAAAGTACAGTATGTTTTTTGTCACTGGGAGAAGGACATACAATTCCCTGTCTCGATATCAGCAAGACATTGATTATCTATGGAAACGTGCTTGAATTGCTCTTGGTATACGTTACACTGTGCCTGCCTTTCCTTCAACAAGAGTAGGATTCGTTCTTTCCAAAAAATGTTGGGGTTTTGTTTAAATCTTTATACTTATTTAATACTTTCCCCATAGCAATGCAATTGACGGAAAAAATAGCTCGACAATTGCTCATTTTCTCTGCTCATCTTGTCGACTGAAACCCCCAAGCAAATCCATTTCCTCATTTATATCTGTTATCTCCCAGAAGATCTTCCTTGGTGCATAAGAAACTTCATTTATTAAACTGTACAGAGGGGTGGGGGGAAGAAAGATCTGCTTGAACACATCTTGTGGAATTTAAGTATGGGTGTAGATAGGATGACCTGATAGAGAGGAAACAAGAGAGTTTTCCCTCAAAGTATTTCTATTTAGCAATAAATTGAGGATGCTTGGCATCATTTGACTTTTGTGTTGTGTATTTAACAAGTAAGCAAAGAACAAGGATAATAGTTTTATTGATTAATAACAATTTCATGCCAGTAATACAGGAAGAAGTTGTGTGTTGACTTAGAGAAATAATAAGAAAAATAATGCCTGCCTTTTTCTTGTTTGTTTGTTTTTAATGGCAGCTAACGTACTGGAAGAAGACTCAATGGAGCAGGACATAGAGAGCCCTGTCACTATTCATCAGCCAAAGTTGCCCAAACAAGCTAGAGAGGATCTGCCAAAAAATATAAACAAAGAATGTGCCAAGAGAAAAATCCAGAGGTATGTTAGGAAAGATGGGAAATGCAACGTCCACCATGGGAATGTCAGAGAGACTTACCGTTACTTGACTGACATCTTCACTACCTTAGTCGATCTCAAGTGGAGGTTCAACCTGTTGATTTTTGTCATGGTTTACACTGTGACCTGGCTCTTCTTTGGAATGATCTGGTGGCTAATTGCCTACATGCGAGGAGATATGGATCATATAGGGGACAGCACGTGGACCCCATGCGTCAGCAACCTCAATGGGTTTGTCTCAGCCTTTTTATTCTCAATCGAGACAGAAACCACCATTGGGTATGGTTACCGGGTCATCACGGACAAGTGTCCCGAGGGAATTATTCTGCTTTTAGTGCAGTCTGTTTTAGGTTCTATCGTCAACGCTTTCATGGTTGGCTGCATGTTTGTGAAAATATCCCAACCCAAGAAGAGGGCAGAAACCTTGGTTTTTTCTACAAACGCAGTTATTTCCATGCGGGATGGAAAGCTGTGTCTGATGTTCCGAGTAGGAGACCTTAGGAATTCACACATTGTAGAGGCATCAATACGAGCCAAGTTGATCAAATCCAAACAGACAAAGGAGGGGGAATTTATACCACTCAACCAGACAGATATCAACGTAGGTTATTACACAGGGGATGATCGTCTCTTTTTGGTTTCACCACTGATCATCAGCCATGAAATTAACCAGCAGAGTCCTTTCTGGGAGATTTCCAAAGCCCAGTTGCCCAAAGAGGAGCTAGAAATTGTTGTAATCCTAGAAGGAATGGTGGAGGCAACAGGTAACATTTCTTATACTTTGTATAAGGTAAATGCTTTAATTTTAGAAAGGAAAATCAGTGGGTTTGCTTCATGTTAAAGGAATCACTTCAATAGTCATTACATTTGAAAAAGGCATCAGTTATCTGGTTAGCTTCAAAATTAAAAGCATGCCCAGTGTAATTGTCTGTTCCATCTTGCCTAATGGAATTAGTGTTTTTTCTGCTCTATTTGGAAAACGGGATAGCATTCCTCATTTTCTACATTTTTCACAGCATGTCACCCAGTTATTTGTCATTCCATTGCAGGAGAAACTCAACCACTAGGACCATGTGGGATGAAATTATTTAGGAAAAAAAATCAATACAAAACTTTGTTTATGATTAATGTGGAAGCACCATAGTTCCTGCTGCTTCCAGTCACACATGGGTAACTGCAGAATAACTGCCTTACACGTGAAATTCCTAGCCTGTTTGGATCCAGTAGGAAGAGATAATGTGTTCAGTTTTCTCTTTTTGCTTGCTCGTTTGCTCGGTTTTGTTTTAATTTGTAACGTGGGGCTTGTTCCACTTTAATTCACAAAAGATCTATCTGATTTTGTATTGCACTGAGGCCCCCTACACACTGCAGAAGTGTACAGAACACTGAAAGCTGGTATATATAAATAAGGCAAGTTATGTCACCAGAGTCTTGTTAAGAGGCTGTTTGGTCATTACCTACAATTATACAGCAGAACGTCAGATATCGCTTGACGCAGAGAAAATAGTGCTCGGAATTCACAGCAAATGGACTAGTCATGTTTCTTCTTTGCATTAAAAACAGAATAGTAGGAGGATGCTTTCTCTAAAACTGCTGTACCTCCGTCAGTCAGAATGCTGGTGTACTTGTTTTAGGAGCCGGAGGGATTTTTTTTTCCTGTTAATGACAGCATCAGTCTCTGAAGTGAGTAAATATAATCAATACAAGGGAATAATCACAAAATGAAGCAAAGATCTGTTTGGGGAGAGGAAACACTGAGTATAGAAACAGAAGAACCAGATTTGCCATTTTTCTCCACTATTGTAGCAAAATCTAGGAAAACTTGAGGATGCGGATTACATATCTCTGACAGAGGTACAACCTTTCTAACCCTGACTCATGTTTTGCAACTGGAGCCAGGAAATAAAGAGCAGTCTCTTACTAGAACATGTGTGTGTGTTTCACACATCTATTATGTGGTGTCAGAAGAAAACTGCATTTGTCACCATATAATAAACGTGTGAGACAAAAATGGAGAAAAAAAAATTGAAAGCAACTTGGCAGAGAATTTGAAGCCGTAAACGCAAGGCTTCCAGATTTTCCAGGAAGTAGGTGGTACTGAAGAGAAATCAAGATGAAATGTTTAGTGCTTCTGATACATGCAGTAGGCACAGAGGTTTCAAACATCTGCATCACCTTCGGGTGAGACGATGAGGAAATTGCTGTTTGTTAGCTGAAACTATTTTGAAATTTCTGCATTACAACTAAATGAACTTGACATCCCAAAGAGCGGTGGATATTTTCAGGTTTACTGAACACCATGTTTTCCAGAAAAATGATTGGCAAGTGGTAGAAGTATAAAAAAACATCTCACTGAAAATACCGGTAAGATCAAAAGACAGTATACTTCTGCAGTGCATCAAACGTAGCTTTGTTGTCTTAAGCCTCGTCACTCTTTATTGTTTAAACCTCCTTCCCTTACCTCATCTTCACCCCTGCACACTCCCACAGCTCCCTGGGCTCTCCTTTGCTGCTTTGATACTGCCCACACCTTCCACAGAGCCGCTATCAGCCTTCACTGGAGGGGGCTACCTCTCAGACTGCTCGAACTGCCAAACTCTAAGTTAAAATGCTAGAAGAGTCCATATAAACACAGAAGCTGGATGCAGTGGTTTGAAAACCTGCTGAAGCCATCCAGGATTAAGGTGTTACGAATAGGTAGCTACATTTACTATTTTAAGCTGCTCCATGTTGTTTAGTTTGGGTCGGCTCTCTAGCACACAGCTGCATGAGATATGAGGGCAGAACATCAAAAAATGCCACTTAATTATGGCATCAGGAAAGACCGATGTTGTAATTACCAGCAAAATTTCTAAAACATGCTTGTGTGGAAGTAGCCACTTGTTCTGGGTTTTGCCCACATGTATTGGGTTATTTTTGTTGAAGGTGTTATCAGGACAACTTTCTACCAAAACTAGACATTTTTGCTTTCTTAATTTACATATATTTTCTGGTTACATCCTGGTAAACACTGAAAGAAAATTTAGGACATCATATATCCACTTTTCCTTCTTACACCCAATGCAGAGCGAGAACAGCAAAAGAACTTGCTCATGTGTTGATCTCCAGCCCTGGAGAGCAAGTAACACACTACCCATCATACCTGCCAACACTGGTTAAAGACATGAGATATAAAAACATTAAAGCTAAAGCTAAGAAACTGCGACCTCAGCTATAGCAATATGATCATTCAGTATCGTTGCTCATGGGTCAAAACCAGATTGAGATCATCAGCTTATGTTATTCATCAGAAAAGCCACTCCCGAGTTTGACTGGTGAAAGCAATCCTTTATTTTCAGAACTTCCCCACTCTGACAACACTTATCCCTTTAATGAGAAGTAACAAAGTGGAAAATGCTAGTATAAAAACTTGCTATTATTTTTAGTAATTATCGATATCATTCTTAAATTTTACTGAGCAGGTGATACCATTTTATACATATATAATACTGTCCACCTTAAGGTTCCAAAAACACATCTACCTGTGTGCATCTATCTGTGTAGACTTACACAGAGGGATTTACAAAAAAAAGGAGAGAAATGAAGAGGAGTATCCTGAACAACCCACAGCCTTGTTGGTAATGCTGTTACTGAATCATAAGCAGCCTGGTTCAGATCCCTCCTCTAAACCTGCATTAATCTACAGAAAGCAGCATTTTCTAACTCAGAAAAGAAATATGAAGTATTTCAACCTACTTAAGCCAGCAAGAACCTCAGACTTGGTGAAGTTGTATCTGGCCGGTAGAGTGCACTAGATGACACTCTGGCAATTCCCTCTGCCTAAAAATAAAAACACAAAAATTGAAACAGTACTGAGGAAAGAAAATGATCTACATATATATAACTGTCAAAAAATAAGCAACAAAGCTAGACAGATAACTTTATTTTCATATGGATAATTTTGCAAATAAATTTCTAATAGGGTACGTTTATAATTCTGACATATGGGCAGCCTGAGAGCAGTATTTGCAGAATGGTTTATAGATACATAAACAAACACTCTTGCCAGCTGTGGAAAATGTGTGTGGAAAGCAATAAAATGTTCACATAGATGGTTATTTATATAGTAAATGATGCTATCGACTAGACAAACATTGTATAAAACTGTTCCCACTCTTCACTACAGCCCCTTTGACTGACTGATTTATTGTCTTTTTTATTTCTCCCAGATGAATTGCCATATTTACCCCTTATCCTTGCCCAGTCCTAACAAATACCTCCCTTTGATATGTATATTAGCAGTTCCAACCTTTATAAACATCTCAGCAGACTTTGCTCTCTCTCCAAGTAAGCCTTGCTCGGGTTACAGTTTTTCAGTAGAATTTTTTACTGCTCTTCAAAGAAGAGATGTTTATGCTCTCAAATTACTTCTTAAGGGGATGTAGATGAAAGGAAGAAAGGAACCAGGACTTCTCACACCCAAATGTTTCTGCAAGGCAACTGGTGAAAGTAGATTTGATTGTTGGGCTCTGGGATGGGACCAACGTACATTGATTGAAATGCAATTTAAACAGGGTTAAGAATAAATGGCTTCTGCTCTAAGCTGGATCATCATCATTTCAGGAATGGTCAGAATACAAAGGCTCTCCAGTCTTCAGTTTCCCTTTCTTTCTGTTTTAAGAGTTTTAACATCTCTTGATGCTAGGTACTAGACTTAGACATCTAGGTTCACCTTCTCATATATCCCCATTTCCCTAGTCCTTACCAGCAATACCTTTCACTTATGTTCCTCTCTCACATTTTCGTTTTGTTAATTCTAACAAACTGTTTCATCGTTACTAATTCTAACACAGAAATTTAGGGATGTTAGCACAAGTGATTGCAGTCATGAGATGGAGTTCTGAATACCGGCAAAGAAAGGCACTCTGATTTTATTGTGGTGTTTCTTTCAGGAAGCTTTCTCTACAGGTTGAAAAGATTAGTCTGTTTGTTAAAGGAGACTATAAGGCTTAAATAAGGCAATTGCAATTTCAGAATAGTCGAAACAGTATACACGAAGTCAAGGAGCAAAGTTCATGAGAAAAGAAATATGCTGATTATGAGTATTTCAACCAAAATTTTGGTGAGAGAGTCTATATCACTTTTAGGGAAGGCAGGGAAAAGGGTTTACACATTTTGTTTAACAGCTTCATTCTCTGAACAGTGCTGTACTATACAAACATGTTACTGAGTGTTTGATAATAGCTTATTGTCCTTCTTTCATACCTTTCTCACCAATTAGTTGCTCAGCTCTTCACAACTACAGCTGCTCCCTCCCGTAAATGTTCAGATACAATATTCAGAATCAGGCAGTAACTCATGTGTTAAAAAGTAAGATCCCTAAAAAGCAGGTATGAGACCCCTCTGTAGTAAAAAACACTTCCTTATAGCTAATCAGATATTCTTAAATAATTCCGGTCTGAACACAAAATGAAACTTGCAGAAGAAGAGCTACATTTTGCACATCATGTCCTTGCAAACAGTATTAGGTCGTTCTGGGCAGAGAGAAAGCGCAATTTCTAGTTCTTCGCACACTCCCATAGACCTCCGTTTTCAGCGTTTCTCCTTTCCTAGCACAGTGGCAAGCAGAGAGGGATGGTCTTCGCTCACCACTCTTTCTCACTCGGGAGCCGACACACATTATCCCTGGCAGCGCTCATGGTCTCCATGGCCGGAAAAATGACAGGATCACAAAGCTGTGCTTTAACCCTGGCCCTGCTGCTGTTCCCCCAACAGAAGGGCACAGCGGGAAGCTGTGCTGGCACCCTCCTCCTGGATCAGCCCAGACTCCCCAGCCACCACCAGCAGACTCCCCCTAAAACCCTGTGGTGCCAGACACTTAACAAACACCACTTCCTCCAGCATTAGCTTCGAGCAACTGTGTTTTCCAGCAGTTTTAGCACAGAAGCGAAGCGTCTGCAAAGCTGTTACTGCAGAGTACTTGGGTCTCCAGACCCAGCTCAAGCACAGAGGAATGACTGTGCACTACTGGAGGGACCAAGGAAGTAGAGGCTGAGCTGCAAGGAGCAGTGCTTGTGTCCCCTGTGCCCACACAGTCTCCATGACAAAGATCGCCACTTTGCAAAACCAAAGGGATGATTCTCTGCAAAGGGCACAGCAGCCTTAGCCAGGTCAAAGGATTCCCCAGGCAGAATTAGCTCACTGAATATTTTTCACCTGCTTGCAAAGCGGAGACATGATTTCTGAGCCCTCCAGAGAAATGCTTCAGGACAACGAAGTGCCTTTTACATTTCTGAGCATTTTTCAAGACAACAGCTGTTAACCTGAGCATGCTCAGTTTGTCCGCTTGCTCTCGCAACGGCATAAATGAAGGGTCAGCACTGAAACAGCTGATTTGGAAAAAAGGAAAAATATAGCTATCATTTCTAATTTTGGACTTTCACTTTTGGTCATCCGAGGTTGTTACCAACCTGGAGACAAAGGCTGCTGAGCACCTGCGATGAAATCCCAGGCACACACTGATTTCAGTCAGGGCAGTGTCTCACACCTGGAATTTTTGCAGAAATGAACTGATTCTTTCATGTTGATTACCTTGTTCACTTGTGTTTGATCTCCAGATATGAAGCATACCTAACTAGCCTGCAGTTCAAAACCATGGGAAATATTTTTGGCAAACTCTGTTCTCACCCATATTTCTAAAATATCTTTTCACTTCTCCCCTTGGTGCTTATTTACGTCCAGCTGTATAATATTGTTTCCTCCTGTTCTGTCTCACTGAATTGTAATGAAGGATAAACACATTACATTACACTCCTTGATAACGGTAAGGTCTCTGTAAAGTTACAAATATTTACATCTGTTTCTAATGAATGTAAGTAGATGGATTATTCACCTTCAACGGAAAGTTTTCACAAAACTGAATAGAGCAGTAACTGTAAAGTCAAAAGTGACAGAAAACATTGAAGAACAAGCAATCAAAGCTGTTAAGTAAATCAGAAATTCAAAAGCAAAGTTTGATAGTTTAAAAAGACAAGGCTTTGGACTGCAGCTAACCCCACTGGCTACATAAAGTACATGAAACAGACAAAGACGACTTACAAATATATGCTTTCTGTCCTAGAAAGCTGCTGCCAGCACTAAACTCCAGTTATGGCATAGCTTTTTGGTTTCCCAAGGCCAGTACAAAAAAGTCCTCAAAGGGTTCCAGCAAAAACAAATCGCAAAGAATTGCAATGGTCCCAGTGGTCTCAATCACGGCATTTCGAGGAAAATCAAACACAAGTTCGGACTTGCTGACATTCTTTACCTCTTCTTCACTGCCCTGACGCTACAAAGCAGCTGAGCTCCGTGTAGCCAAAGGGGGTTCAGAGCTGCTCGCTTGTGTCACGGAAGAGGAGCCAACTACCACCACCCTGGTGAGTCTGAGCCAGAGTCCGAGCAACAGCGTAGGCACCAATTGCAGCCTACGCGCATGGACTGCTTGTACTGGGTAGCCAAACATTTCTCAGCACTCCTGCCTGCAGCTCATAGCAGCATTAATCTGTGCTGCACGCCTGGAGAGAAGCTGGCGTGCTTTTTCCACTAAGTGAGGAGGACAATCCAGAGCTTCAACCCCAGAATATGCTACCAAATAGCCATGTTCCAATGCAGCGTGCCCTCAGCTTACAACAGTCAGATTAATTTAACAAGTCATTTAATGTTAGGTGCTAATGTGCCAGTAAATGATGCTGAACATCTACGGTTTATTATTACAAAGTTGATTTTGATATAAAAACATTTCCTCGTGTGACAACCTGTATAACTGCCAAGCAACCCACACCTCATTTTTCTGGTTGTACTCAACTCCTTGCTTCTCCAAACCTGCTTTATTGGCAGAAGAGAGGAAAAGAGGGAGGATCATCCAGGAGCAGTGAGGCAGCTGATGTGACAACATATGAGAAAGGCACAAAGAGCTTGCGTGATCAGCCTTGTGCTCTTGCTCGCTCACTCTCTCTCCTTCATTCCCACCATTCCCAAGAGAATTTGAGAAAAAATGAGACATGATGCTTCCCAAGATTTCCGTTCATAGAATCGTATCATAGAATCATAGAATGGTTCAGGTTGGAAGGGACCTTAAAGTTCATCTGGTTCCAACCCCCTGCCCTGGGCAGGGACACCTCCCACTAGACCAGGCTGCTCAAAGCCCCATCCAGCCTGGCCTTGAACACTTCCAGGGATGGGGCAGACACAACTTCCCTCAGTAACCTGTTCCAGTCTCACCACCTGTTTTTTTCTGGTGTCTCACCATCTGGTTCTTCCTGGTTTTGACAGTTTTCATTTGTTGGGATTTCTGTGGAAAGAAACAAAACTTTTGTTTAAAAAATAGGATTTCAATAAGTACAGGGTTGTTGAATTTGAGATATTCCATTCTTACAATTTAGCCAATAAATAAACTTGATTTAAAGAAGCATTCAAAACATGAAAACAAAGCAAAAATGAAAGAGATCACCAAAACCAAATTTTCAGTGGTTAAGAGAAAACCGTTTGAGATTTCTGAGGAATGACAGAATTTTATTTAGAAAACCAATTTGGAGGAAATATTTGGATCAGCTCCACAAGCTTCTCAAAAATAAATAGTGGGAAGGGGAGCACACACTCTACTGTTATTTTCTGCCCTGCAAAGGACGCCAGGTTGTAGGTTCCCAGGCTTCTCCCAGCAGTTTAATTTTACAAAGCCAAGAACTGTACAAATAGCTTCTCCAGACAGAACTGATCAGGAGTTGACCTCACACCCTGAGCACCAGAGGAAGGCAGTGTCTTACAGTTAGGCCAGTGTGAAGGCAGGCCACTATCATAGCAAGGGAAGGGGAAAGGGCAGCCAAGACATCTGCTTCAGGACAGTTCATGGCACTGGACAAGGCTATTAGCCAAAGCCCTAGGGATTTGTCATTGAATTCATAGCTGTTGATAAACGGAGTTGGAAAAGGCTAGCATGTCCCTGATGTCACCAAAGCGACAGTGAGAATAAAAGAGGAAAAAGACAAGGAAGGAAGCTGGCAAGCACCACTGCCTATCTCTGTCCTTAGGTACAGGCTTCCCGAGAAGATGAATGGGCTCCGGTTCGCACGTACAATGAACGTTGCTGCCCACACGTAATTCATTGGAGTAAAATGAGTAAAAATCTCTGCAAACACAGTCCTAAGCAATTCATTAAACTACAGCTCTTAGCACAAGCTATTAAACAAGTCAATGATGTACACCAAAATAAATCCTTATGGTGAATAAGGCCAGCTGCGTCCTGGGCTGTGCTAGTAAAAGTGTACCCAGCAGCTTGAGGCAAGTGACTGCTCCTCTCTATTCATCACTTGTGAGGCCAGCTCCCGTGTGCTGTGTCTAGTTCAAGGCCCCCCAGTACAAGATGGACATGGACTTACTGGAGCACGTCCAGCAGTGCCACCAAGATGGTCAGGGGCTGAAGCACAGGACACACGCGAGGAGAGGAGGAGGGAGCTGGGACTGTTCAGCCTGGAGAAGAGACAGTGCAGGAGGATCCTATTGTTACGTGAACCTGCCTAAGGGGAGTTTACAGAGAAGATGGAGGCAGGGTGACAGAACAAGAGACAATATGTGCAAGTTACAACACAGGTAATTCTAACCAGACACTAGGAAGAACTTTTTTTTTACCATAAAGCTGGTAAGACCCTGAAACTGGGGCCCAGGGGGATAGGGGAATCACCATCCCTGGAAATATCTATAACTTGACTGCGTAAACCCTGAGCAACTGAAGTTATTTGGCTGTGCTTTGTGCAGGGGGTAGGGCCAGATGACTCCATAGATCCCTTCCAGCCTATGATTATAAAACTCAAAGCCAGCTCCTCCCAGTATTTTATAGCTGTGAAGAATTGAATGACTGTGAAAAATGAATAGCCAAGCTAACAACTTGCATTGTTCTCCCTTGTCACCACTTAAGAAACTGTGTTTTATATACTTGAAAGTTGTTCTGTGGCCACCACTGAACCACTGGAGACAGTAGTGCCTCAGAGAGGGGAGGCAGAACTGGGTAAGGAGCATGAGTTCATTGCTGTGGGCAGGCAGGCAGCCTATGCAACCAAGCTTTGCTCCAGGAGATCTGATGGAAGAAGAAATCTTGAACAAGTAAGGCTGTGCTCCATCAGACAACTAGTCTTTGAAGAGTGATCCAAAAATTGCACGAACTCGCAGCATTCCCTGCTTGTTCTGGATTTTCTCCCACTTCCCTGGCCACAGCCACCCTCTTTTGCATCTTTCTGCCCCTCTAGACAGTGAGGGAGGTTGAGATGAGCAACCAAAGCTGCTATGATTGCCTGCTTCTCTCTCCATTGGACAGTCTTTGTGTGATTCAAGCTGCCAACACAAAATCCAACTACAAGGAATTGCTCAATTATCATTATTGTTACTATCGTCGTCATTGTCATCATCATCATTACCACAACTGGTAGCCTTGTATCCAGCAACAGAGTCAGGATTTTTAAGATTTGCCTTTAGGGGGAGCCCTAAGGCACATCAGGGTTGACAACTTTTATTCCACATTTCTGACTGATGCAGACTAATGAGAACTGAAGAGTAGGGTCTTACCACTAAAGGAGAAAAATCAATCTGACTATGGCAGAGCTGCCAGGCACCACCACAACAAAAAAGATTTATGACTCAGACAGTCCAATTAAATTGTGCTGGCACTTTTTTTTAACCAGCCATTAGGTTCAATTTTTTTTCACCCTTGCATGAGAAGTATTAATTTATTACACTTAGATCTCCAGGACAGGAAAATCCCCCCTCCCTTTTCATAATTTTCAGGTTCTTTTTCCATTAGTTTGTTTTACAGTGAGAAGACAACAAATGAGCTACTTTTTCAGTGCAGCAATGAGTCTCTAACTGCCACCAGGGCCATGACGGATGCTGTGACAAAGCGTAGAAGAGTCCAAAGCCAAAGGTCTGGAGTCAGTCAAGGATTCTTGTCCGACCAAAAATCTGCTTCAAAGGCAGTAGCCACATCTACACAGCTGTGAAGTGGAGGAGGTTTATCTTTGCCATTGAGAAAAATGCCCTTCTTCTACCATGAGTCAAGGGCAGACTCTCCTGGGAAGGCAGAGACCAGCAGCTGCCTTCACAACACAATAGCCCCATGGTTTGCAGTACCTGGCTAATCAAAATTCGGTGCTTTGCAAGTGATTGATCTGGCCCTACTACAGCAACTCAAGCCTTTCCAGACCATTTTTGAAGAGTATTCATTTTAGAAATACAAGCCATAAGTACCATTACAGTTGTGTGTCAAGACCACACAGTAAAGTGGTCACTCACAGCACTTCCAACATGATCTGCAGCGTGAGGCAGGACAGGACGGGGAGCCAGCACCAGGAGAGACGGGTTGGCATCAGCTCAAGGGAAGCATCACAGCAGCTAGTGCAGAATGAGCACAAGCCCACCTTTCACAACTGGCCTCCTCCAGCTATACCCCTGGAGAACAACTGCTCTGTTCCCCTTTCCGATTTTGCAATTAAATTGGTTTGGGTTTTTTTATTTCCTGTAGCAAGGAATAATGAGGTAAAGATCTGAGTCCTTTCAAAAGACAAATATTTCAAAATAGACCCAATACTCATTTTTCAACTTAAAGATGAATTAGAAACAGTCAAATGAAAGTTGCCTGTCCATGTTCCAGATGCTTCTATAAATATGTTCAAACTCCTCTTTAAGACTCTTCCCTCAGGGCTTGAACACAACTACAACAGGGTTTTAAAACCCTGTTAAATTAGTCAAGACAAGGGTTTAAGACACAAAACTTGAATCCTAACCTTGCTACATCTGCCTTCCTTTACCCTCCAAAGGGATATAAAATACTGTTTAAGTGTTCAAAAGCCATCAGTGATAGAAATCCAGTCCAGAAACACCCTCTACCAATGTGTATCAAATGTTTAATATACAACTTTGCGCCTGATCCGAAGCTCTCCCAGACCCATGGAGTAGGTCTCAGTCTCTGGTGGCCTTTGAATTAGGACCCTAAAGGAATAAATTGAGCTGTGCAATGCCTGTCAACTCCCTAATGGCCTCAGAGAAGAAGCAATTAAGACTCTAATTAAAAGGCAAATGGAAGATTAGAAGCAGATAAATGTTTATAATCTAGATAAAGTACCCATACTGGAACTTTTGTCTATTAAAAGGGGACTTCACAAGATTTGAGGAGACTGCATACCTATGGGAGGAACAGTGGTATCAGGCACGATGTGTTTCCCTCAGGCACACTTTATCGCAGCAGTCCTGCAGTCGTTCTGTTCTCCACAACCACTCTTACTTCTGCGTATGGATGGAACAAGCCGTTCCACAAAGACAGCCCCAACAAATCTTGACTATTTCATCATACAAACTGTTCACAGCAAATACAAACACTGCTGTGTACAAAAATGCTCAGTCCATGAAAATACACCTTATTGTACCTCCCCTTCTTATGTACTCAATTCAGCGCCTCCTACCAGGCTTTCCATCTGTCATATGTGGTTTAGTGCATAATCTGTTACAAAGAAAATAATCGAGAGCCAAAATTACACCAGGTATAGCAGGTCCATTACAAATATGTGCTAATGATTTCATTTAAAAGATAACAGAACTAGAGCAGAGAGCTAGAGAGTCTAGTAAACGCACACAGATCTCAAGGCTGATCCTCTTCATAGCAGTGAAGACAGGGATCAGATCTCTCTCAAAACTCTTCATTACACTATGTAAATATCACGTCAAGCAGACCAGAACACTCAGAGCAAAAAAGTTAAAATATCTCCGGGAGTTCCCCTGGAATTTTTTTCCATAAAATTTTTTTCCATTTTATTTTTTTAATAAAAAAATTGCTTCTCCCTTCAGAAGCAAGGAGGTTTCTTGAGCACAAAACCCTGTTTATAATTTGAGGTCTGGATTGTTCTAGCATTGCCATGCTCCCCTCCTCCTCATTTATTTATATTCTCACTTCCTTTTAGGAGGCCCCAATAGGCACACAATCTCAATAATTCAAAATAGTCTTCTGAGGAGCCCAATAGCCGAACCTGTGATGCTGAAAAGGCAGCAGCCAAGTTTTACTGATGTCTACAAACCAACCAACATAAAATGCACAGAAAACAATAAATAATCATTGCAATTTCTATCCAGCAACTCATACAGCATCTTCCACTTAAGGACTGCAGAACAGCCAGGGCATGATAGGTTGGTGCTGGGAGTCTCCCATTCCCATGTTCTTCAGCCAGTTTTGTTTTCCAGCTTTATTTGGTGCTCCGCTGTGACATAGAAACCCCTGTGGAGGGAGCAGAAAATGACCGCATTCATCTTCTGGGGGCCAAAACAGTAATGTAAATTTCCAGTGATGCAATATCAGCAGCCAAGCTAGAGGTGAGAAATTACAGGCTGATTTGCACTGAGATGAAAGGGAATTTGTGTGAGGAAGACTGGTATGAGGAACTGCAACAAAGTAGAGGCACTTGAGAGGCATTTCGGCATAGGCTAGGAGTGATGTGTTTAACTTACTATGGCAATACCACATCTCACCCATTAGTATGGGTAACGTGTGTGTGTGTGTATATATATACACACATACGTGTGTGTTTGTATAAAACAGCTGGATGAAAATACATACAAAATATTGAAGTCAAGTCATGGTGTCTGTCCCTGAGAATGTGAGAGAGCTGCTCAGCTAAACTGGTTTCTGGTATGAGTTGTTTTTTCTACCATCTCAGCAATTGCTTTTGCTGAGCTTACCTCAGAGCCCACAAACTTTGGAAAAATGAAGACAGAACAAAAAGCAACATCTGAAAAAAAAAATAATAAATATCCAATGCTCTTTGTGCCATATATGGACCACTGCTTTGAGAGCATGATGGAAATGTGAGAAAGATTGTGCAGCGCATTGGTGCCAAGACACCCCAGGACAGCTGTTTGCTTGCCACACTGTGATCCAACAAACGCTGATGGCTTGGGACCTGAGGGAAGGGAGCCTGGGGAGCTGAGCAATCCAGAATGCATCAGTCCCAAATTGAGAATAGAGGCTCAAACTGTCATACTCTTCAAGCCAAGCTTTCCAGCTCTGGTTTGCCTCTCAGCAATCTATTCAACAGATACTGAGAGCAAAGCTACCCAGTTTTTATGGGTACCTTCTCTGTCAGGCAGCCAGACACGTTGCTCCCTTGTCACAGCCTGGACCCTCAGCAGCACATTGTGTTTCCACCCAGGTACCTGTGAGGATGTGAGGACAGAAAAAAAAATGTGTATTGTCCTGCAGGGATGCAGGGAGTATCACACCTGAGGGACCCTTGCAGGTCCAGGCAGTCATCGGACAGCTGGAGTGTGCCCTTGAGTAGCACCCTCCACCTTCATTTCCCAAAAAAAGCTAGCACAGAGCTATCACTGGCCACTGGGAGAGCAGTAAACTTCAGCCAGCTACGTTCCAGGTAAAAACAGCCCAGTACAGTACAGAGTGCCTTATCTCCACCATTCCAGCTATGTAGGACTTGAAAAGATAAGGAAAAATCAATTTTAAAGGAATTAAATATTTAATTTGAGGATGGACATAACTGGCTTAAATGGACAAAATACATAACATACCTGTAGGTTGTTTGAACAAAAGGAGAAGAAAATAGCACTGCGCAGGAACAGCTGTACTGGCAGAAGATTAGCACTCAGTGTAGAATTGGTACCGTGAAAGCAAAAAAAAATGCAGGTTGTCTCATAAATCCATATTGGCATTTATAACATGTGTTATAATGTCTTTATCATGAGATCCCGTGGCATCACACTACAACTGAATGATGAAGCCATGCTGATATAAAGAGAGTATTCCAAGCAGGTGGCAATAATATACAGCAACTGTATTTTCCATATATGTCATGTAATTACAGTAATCTCAGCCTAGAAAATCTTGTAAAAACTACTGGTGTAGTACCCTTCTGTTCTCCAGACTGGAAAATCTTGAACTTTCATTATCATGAGTCTGAAGGCCTGGTGCTAAAGGGACCCTGAAAAGAGTCGTAATCTGCCAAGGAAGAAAGGTAATCTCCTCAATGAATTTTGAACCACAGATTTTTAAAAAACCCCGAGTTTATAAGAGTGCAATAAATACCAGGGAAAGTGTGTGGGCAGAAGTCACTAAAATATACATGGTCACTCAAACCCCAGGCAAAGTAACAAATGAGTAACAGGGTCCTCTAACTCGTTCTATGGATGTGGTGTTACGCATGTGGGAAGAAAGGCTAGAGTAAAGTAGAGGAATTGATACAAATCAATATATACTTGCTAACATAGAACATCTTGTGGGCCCAGAGGCTGAGTTATACAGCAGTCAGTTGTCATTCTGGTTATAGCCCAGGGCCAATTAACTCCTCTGCTGCAAAGTCAGAAACCAATAATTGTGCTAAGAAACAGATGCTTTCTACAACCTGGCATAAAGTATTTGAAGGCAGATTATGTTTTATCTCATTTTTTTGCCAGTTTGAAAGTTGTACAAGTTTTTCAAGGAGAAGAGAAGGAAATTTGCTTGTGGAGAAGTTTGTTTGCAGCACAAACCCATTTTGATAGTAAAACACAGTGTTTTGAAAGGTATTGCTATGGGCTGCTACCCAGAGGGCACCTGTTTATGTTAAAATGCTGAGACCCTAAGATGAAGCAGTTGCCAGCGTGTGTGTACACCCTGAGTTCGCTGAAATCATCAGAAAGACTCCTGTCACTTCAAGTCAAGTCTAACTGCATCGTCACCAGGGTTTATTACATTTGCATAATCACTGCGCTGAGATTTTATTGCATCCAAACCATAAGATATTACACTAAATCTACCTCAGATGTTGTACTTACTCGGTTTTCAGTGCAGATTTTCTGCTTCCTCCCCCCTTTCTCATGTTAGAGTAATTGATGCAGGACCATTAAAATGGGGGAAAATATGTACCATGTGAGCAATACTTCAAGCCTAAATATGAATACTTCAAGTTCTAAATTTGAACTCCCAAATTGTGCACAATGCTCATTGTATCCACATTGGAATAAGATGTGGGGGAGTGAAAATGCTCGGATCTGTGTCTTTTAGCTTCATTTGGCTTTGGGTTGGTCCCACCCAGAGAGAAACCAGGAACAGACCCAGTGAAGAAGCCATGCTCCAAAAGCAAGACATCTTCAGTGGGCAGCGAAGAGAGGAGCAGAGGGCCTGAAGCTTCAGAGGTGAAACCTGCTTCAGAGCAAGACTAGACCTTTCAGCATCAGCCGGTGCCCAGCTCACATGCAGAGCCACCCTCTCCCAGCACTGCTGCCTCTGCCCTCCAGCCGCTCTCAGGTCACTCGACTGCCTGCAGTGGTACCAGCTTTGGGCTGAGCACGTCCCTTAAGCCAAGGCATAAGTTAAGGAGCTGTTTGCACACACCAAGAAAACAGCCTATCTAAGGCTGCTGGGCTGCAGCCTCAGAGGCCAGTTTGAAACCCCCAGCACAACTCAATGCCCTGGAAGGGGCGAGTTATCCATGCCGGAGCAGCATTGCCCCGCCGTAAAAATGGGAACAGCATTGCACAGCCTTGAGCTAGGACTCAGGTCAGGCCAACAACAATGAAACAGACCTTATGAACGCATCAGAAAATAGATCCCTGGGCTGCTGCACTACAGACAGACTGGCAGACACTGGCATGACCCAGATGAGACCCAAATTCCCTCTTACCTCACCCTCTGCCTCTTTGTTTCTACATCTGAAAAAGCGAACACAAAGTTCCCCTAGACTTCAACTGTACAACTCTGTAACAACTTAGACTCATTTTATAGGCAATTTGCATGGATGTGAACAATTACAGAGAAGGCACATCAACAGAGAATCAAGCCCTGCATCTAATGTTGGTAATGCACTTAATAATAACAACCCCACTTTCCTGGAAGAGAACATTAAACCTGTTCAAAATACAGTATTTTTTCCAAATGATAGTATTTCTTCCCTCCTACATCATATCTACCTTAATCATCTGACTCCCACAGAACTGGCTCGGCTTCAATGACAGTCTCCTCTACTTGTTTAAAAGTCATGTTATTTCCACTGCCATCAAAAAGGCATGATTTTCAAGTGAAGTTATTAAGTTTCCAATACAAGGAACATTGCGTGGGTGCTACTGATTCTCAGGAATGAAGAAGAGATTCCCTTACTTTAACAGAGGATTAGGTCTTCCTTCTCTCCAGGGCCAGGAGACATCTTTATTTATTGTAGTCTTTTGTCTCTCTCCCAAGAAGTGAAGCCCATGTCCCCCTGCCAGCCCAATGATCTAACCCTGGATCCATCAGAAAGAAACTGGAGACCTTTCCTCAGAGTGTCCATTATGGTGCTGGATGAACAGAAAAATGCTCGGTTATTTTAACTAGCTTGCATACATCCAAAGTCTTCTAGCCAAAACATAAAAGATGAAGGGTAGTATACGAACCCATAAGGCCATCCCACTTACCTATCTGCAAACCAGAGTCCAAATGAACCTGATCCATTAAAGCTAAGAGCTGTTAGGTCTGACCCACATGTCTGATTCCCACCCTGCTACTAAGGCCCTCATATGGGACACGGGAGAAAAATTTTGGACTACTTTCTGAGAAAGCTCAAGTGAAAAAAAAAATCTGTTCAATTCTGACCTACAGCTTTTCACCTCAAGCTTTGTATCTGTGCATTATGGACTTTAATCAACTTAAATGAGTTTTAACTAGTTTTATACCAGCCCCCATGTGTAAGTACGGACTTTGTCAAGTGACACCAGTCTATTAATTTTGTGACACTGATCTGAACTGAGAACTGAGAAATTAATCTCAAACCAATTCTGTGTTTTGTGAGAGTTTCAGCTTCTTTTCCACACAGACCTCTCAGCAGCTGTCAAATCACTGCAGGTCTTCATTTGCTGAACCCAGCCTCCCTGAAGTTTCACTTCATTAGCTGCCCCTTTCACAAGATCTTTCAGCTCTATTCAGTCCCTCTGAATTCAGCAGGATGAGCAGACAGAGGGACGTTCCAGCTGCTACAGTAGAAAAGGTTTATGAAAACTGTATTATGCAGCACCTACACTATTAATGAATTAAATCCTTCAGGTTCAGTCTTAAAACACTGCCACTGTTTCAAAACCTGTCAGAGCCCCTTAATCAAATTACAGCCTTCATTCAGCTCAAGATTATACCTGATGGTGTGTCAGTTTGACATACAGACATCTGTCATTCTCTGACAAGGAGAGAAAGAGAAAAGAACAGACAAAAGGAAAAAATAAAGAAAGTTTTCTCATCTTCCCCACTGTCCTCCCCTTAAGGCAGATCTGCCACATAGAGGCCAGATTTACATTCAACTCAGATTTACCTGAGCTGATCACCTCAAGCGCTGAATTGTACAATCAGTAGCAGGAGTGTTACCAAGACCAGGACCCGAAGGGCTCAGGACACAGAAAATGCACACACATCCTTCCTGAACATGGGAAACTTGCTCTGCTCTTGTAGCTCACATTCATGTGAGCTACAGTTCACAACTTCTCCAGCTATTGTTATTCGCATTCTAGGTTGTGTTCTGATGCTGGCAACCAACAGGTACACCCTGAGAGTTATGCCTCTCCGTGTTGCCATAAAACACTGAGATTTAGGACTAACATTTTCTGGAATCAAACCATCTTTCTCAAGTTCTCTGTGACAGGTTGTGAAGTTATACTAACCTAACAGGCAGAAGGGGCATGCCTGCTCCTATGTCACCCACTTCTCCACAGCTTCAGTTTTCCATCCTACAGCATTTTTGCTTAGCCTGGATGCTGCTGCTGCGCATCCTGGATCTGTGCTGCTCCTGCATTGCAGTCCTTCGGGGAAGTGCAGCATGGAAGTGGGTTAGCCTAGTCTTTGGGTTAGCCTAGAGAATTTGTCCCCTCTAGAGTATCAAAGCCTAATGCAAAACAAAGAATCAGCCCTCAGCCCCACCCGCTTAGGTGGTCATGGCCCCTGAGGTCTTGTCCCACTGAGCCATCCACTCTGCTCATGGGTGGCTCAGCCGATTGACCCTCTGCTTCCTCACGCTTGGCACAATAGGAACAGAAAAGGAAAATTCAGACCCGCCCTTTCTTCTTGTCCCCTGTCCTGTCTGGGGAAAAAGAAAAGGTGCTCTTGACCACTCAAGATGCAGCTCTCTACTTCACATTTCTCAGTGTATCCTTTCCCACAGCCCCTTCCTGACTGCAGCAGGAAAGACTCCTTTTCTAAGTGATGCTTTTCCCAAGAAGAAGTGTTCTCTCTTGGTCTCATTACTGTCTACACAGGGAGCTTCTTTTTGTCCCATCTCAGACAGATCCATCCTGCTGCAGAGTCTAAAGACTTTATACAGCACAACTAAAAAGTAGCAGAAGAGATCCATAGCCTCCCTGCATCAGGAAAAATATGTGTCGGATGCAATGGCTGGCTCTTTTTTATCTTTGATCCATGCTAATCCCTGTTTGTATTAAAAAGACAAGGTCAAAAATGCCTGTCTGGAATTTCAGATGAAAACTACCGAGTTTTAACTGTCATTGGAGTTTATTCTTCAGTATCTTGCCTCTGTAAAAACTGAAAAGTTCCATTTTGACCGTTCTTACCCAAAACAGAAACAGTCCACAGTTATTGAGGTCTCAGGTAATGAGAACCTTGAAAATAAGCACATGATTCTTATTCTTGCTGTAGAGATGTAATGACAAGTAAGATGTGCTTCTGGAAGTGCTTCGGCATTCGGCATGGATCGGACCCATGGTTTTATGCCCTGCTAAACTGCATTGCCCAGGTAGGAGATGAAGGACCAAGTCAGTCCATTTACCTGAAATGGAGGAGAATCATCAGCTGTGCTTAAGACATGTCCACATCTTTAGTTTCAGACTAATTCCAAGGAAATCGTTCCTCCAACTGAAATATGGCAACAATAACCTTAAGCTCTTGTGTGGAAAACATCTAGTCTGAATCAGAAGAGCAGGAAGCCTGTCTAGACTCTTGGATGATGACAGAATTAAGCTGCAGGAAGTTTAAACTATTGCTATATGATGGCACCAAGTTGTAACAGTGACCAGTCTGATTGCCTATTCACTTCTGTTTCCTTTTTTAGATGCCGCGTTCATGTTGGTTTACTGTGGGCTTGCATTCTCATCAGAAGGGTGAGGCAAACAGAGAGCAGGGCTCAGACCTCTCTCCGTGCAGTCAGTCCCTCTGTCAGCATCTCTCCCTGGCTTGGAGTCAAACTGACTTAAAACAGGAGATTAAAACTGGCCAGCTAAAGTTGTTACTGCCCCCCACCAGCCTCCTCTTCCTTTTGGTGAACATTATCACAGTTGGTGCTGTTTTAATGGACACCATTTCTGCTGCACCCTGTGGTTTCCCAGGGTATCTACACAAATTTTCCAAACCCCCTAGTTCGGATCGCATAAACGTGGAGTTAGTAAGTGGGTGCGTTGCAGGATTTGTGTAGAAGGTGCAACCCAGGGCACTAGCCTTTAGTTTAGGCTCCCCTTTGACTGCGCAGTGGAAGTGTCGGTGCCCTGCTGGGTCAGCACCCCCCCTCAGGTCCCAGAGCAGCTGATGCCAAGCTCAGCACAGCCTGCACCGACCCCAGCCACATGCCAGTAGGTGTAAGTCATGCAAAAAAAAAAAAAAAAGGGGGGGGGAACTGGTTGTTTTCTCAGACACACCTGAGGAAATGAATTGCAGGGAATCATTTATCCCTCATTGTTTTTCAAGCCTTCTTCCAAGTATGCAGTCAAAAGTGGCAGAGGCCCACACCTGCTGATTGCGTGGAGAAGCCATGGCAAGGCAAAACACCTCTCAGAGTCTTTCAGTGCTCTTCTAATCTTGGGTCTGTTTGTTTTATAGGTAACTTGTAAAATTATTTTTGCTTTCAGCCTAGAGCCCCAAGGCAGTCATCACTCAAAACTGGGGTGTACGGTTACTCCTCTCATCCTACTTCTTTCCCAGAAGCTTTTGCTCCAGACATATCAGGGCTCATGGAAGATCCCTTCTGCCTGACCCGTATTGCCCAGCAGTTCCCTGGGTCAGGGGAAAACCTCCAGCAACAGGAGGAGACTGCCTTTAGTGCTCTTTCACACCACCGAGGCAGTACAATGTATCACTAACACATCCAAGGATCTAGTCCATTAACTTTTAAAATTAGCTTACGAAGGGAGATGGAAGTGCTTGTGGGAAAATGACATTCAAAACTTCTTGCAAATCCAGACTGTCCTCCTCTAAAGCATCATACCTCATCAGTTATACTTGCGGCTTTCTCTCTTAAATATGACAGTGTAAAAAGGCTGCAAAGTGAATTTTGTTCTGCAGCTGCCATCTTAATCTCCATCTTTCTCCTGTTAGCAACAGAGCCGCAAGCTACAGCATTATTCAGGAGTTTTGCAGTGTCAGGGCTCTGATTGTGCTCCCTCTTTTGAGATATTTGTTCACAGCAATTCAGTTCAAGGTACAACAATAACCCAAACAGCAGCAGGCCAGCCTGAGCTGGCTTGAATGTGGCATCATATGTAGTGGAAAGCTGTTGTGGTATTGTTGCTAGGTATTGCAGAGTTCATGAAGATGAATTATACCTTTTAGATATGAATAACCCAACTCACGACATCCTCATTACCTTTGGCTGATTTCCTTTGGATGAGTTCTTTTGTTGAAACTCCATTTGTATTCCCACACTTGGATTCACAAACATTAATGTGAATCAGCAGTCAGAAAAAGAACTGGAGAAATTCCCCAAAGGTAAAGGGTCCTGAAGAGCAACTCCATTCCAACAGAGACTTTTGCAGCTCACTACCATTCAGACTTAAGCTGCTCCCCTCCAGAAGCCAAGAAACACAGAAGAAGGTATTTTTGACTTCTCGGAACCTTGGATTGGGCCATCACCCTGTCATTGGCTTTGGACTCATCAGCTGGCTAGTTTACAGCCCGTAGAAATGGGATCATTGGTTAGCCCAAAAGGCACACATCACAACTAGAACAGTCAGTTCACCAGGGGAAAATATCATATTTCTCTTTCTCATTATCAGTCAGGAAGGTGAACGAAATATTAATTGGCTTCTCCTTCCTTCCTCCTCCTCCACACACATCGACACACAAACAACCTGTCCAAGTTCACAAAGGGATTTGTTAAATGAAAGCCTTCATACTTGACCAAACTTTGAGGAATGCTCCCTGAAATACTGGGCTTGAAGCCTGTACTCAATCATGGGAGCAGCATATGATTAGCTGCGCTTTTATCCCTGTGCTGGCATCTGAGAGGATCATAGGTTTTTTTCCGTTAGTACGCCTGGTGAAATCAGAGCAAACCCTTTGCTCTGTGATTAATAATGTGTTAAGCCACAGTTCCAAATTATTTCAACTTTTCAATGGTTATGGGAACATTTACAAGACTGATGGCTGGACTGTATACTGCCAACAGGCTGAAAGAGCTATCATTTATTACAGAGTTTTCCTGCTGCCAAGATGTGTAATACTACCCCGGTAAACTATGCAGAAAAAGAATTATGAGTTTTGGTACAGCATTTTCCCAAATTAGAAATCAAGTGAAGCTTTCTGCACTACAAATGTTTTTGGTGGGAGGAAATGCCGTTAAACTTTTCCAAAAATTTTAACCCCAAATATTTCCATGCTGTGATTGTGCAACAGAATTTCGCTCACTGTGTTGTCTGATTTAATCCCATCATACCTCAGTATTTTGTGGTAATTTGTTGTTCAGGTTAATCATATGCTTATAACAGCCTGATCTATCCATCATTTCCTAGTTATTTTCTTGTAACAACTTCTTAACTGTCCCAGTGCCTCTCTGAAGTCTGCTAATTGTCTTCCCACTTCTGACAGTTAAATTCTCTTCTCCTCCCCTCGTATGACAGAACTAATTTTCAATTGATGATAATCAACCTATCTCATTAAGCATTTGAAGAGACTGAGGATTTCCAAGGCTTACACATCAAGGATTTGCTATTTTGGGTATAGGAGAACGACAAAATCACTGACCTCGGTATCGCCGTACATCTCTGCATATCTGTATGTGTGTGCGCGCCTGTGCACGTGCCACAGCCTCATGTTATCACAGCACCCGCAGGCAAAATCTCCATTATTCTCAAAGTAGAAATTTTTCATTTGTGATTAAAAGAGGGGGAGAGCTCCACTGCGCAGAGAACAGGAAAAGGCTGAGGAAGCACAACTGTGACTCCAGGAAAACACATTTGCGTTCCATAACGTGACCCATCTCATCCGCCTTCTGTTCCCAAAACAAGCTCTCCAGCTTTGTCATCCATACCCTGCTCTGCTTAAAGCAAAGGAGAGCAATGATCTTAGGAAAGATTTTGAGCTCTGCTGAGACTCTGGTAACAAGCGGAACCTTGCCTTGTGTCGAAATAACAGGATCTGAAAAAAAATGCTATTTCAAAAATTAGCTCTCCATGAAAACTGCCTCAGTGCTTTAGGCCAAAATATCCTCCTGGCTCACATCAAATGACAGCAGATAGCCAGCATGCCCCCAAATGACTATCAAAATGTATGCATCCTCACCACAGTAGCATTTCTTTGCTACACACCTTCAATAAGGCCTCAGGACAAGCCACTGTTCTCTGCCTCAATTTCCCCATTGGTAAAACAACAATAATGATATTTCCCTTCCTTTGAGACTTTCAGATAAAAGGTCACGGGAAACAAGAGCCAAACATTACTAATACTGTCCTTTCTGAGCCTTAATAATTTGTTCCCTGCTGAGCTTCTAGATTCCGGTGCAAACTTATTGGCATAATACATTCTGTGCTTGTATTGTTGTATTTGCATTGACCTCAATTTCCAGCAAAATCAGAATAAAATGTAATTTTAAAATTGATAGGAAACACAAGAAGCAAAGAAGCTGGGTTGTACCGAATGAGTATCAGCAGGTAATGCTCCATGCACATAGGACCCAGCACATGCCACTTCTGTAGTTGCTCTTAAAACAATGTCTAATGTCAGGGTTTGGGCTTTTTGGGGTGCAGCAACATTTTTCAATTCAGTTCCAGTGCTCATTCCCATGCTGGGAATAAGTGATCACAGTTTATTCTCCCATTTCTCTTTAGAAATGTGCGATTAAAAAGAGTGAGTCTTCATTCTTTGAGACAGCTCTGTCCCTGCTGATCTCAGATTAGCCAGGCAGGAGTTCAGCCTCGGGGGGTGTGATGAACACTTACTCACATCAGGGCCCAGGTCCTCAGCTGTACTTCAAGGAGAAGCATGGGGAAGAAGCCAAGGTGGCCCTATCAATCTGTCACCTGTCCCAGGAACACCTCCTGGGTTTAGTTAGATAATAAAATGCCTTGTGCAGAGTTTGTGCTTCTTTTATCTCTCTGGTTAAAAACATCTCTGCCTGGAGTAAGTACGAAGTGAAGGCAGTGACAGTTTATTTCATTTGGCAGCGAGGGAAAACTTATGTCATGGTGGGAGGAGAGAGAAGGGCTCACTGCATGGCACAGAGCTGGTTGGATTCGGTGTTTTCCTGATGCTTTCTTGAACTCCTCCCAAACTCACATGCCCTTCTTCAACCTGCCTTGTCTCCGAACTCTTATTCCTCCCCGGCATTGTGATTAACACTGTTTGAAGGAAGTACAGCTAGCTTTAAAGCCATTCCTGAACCCCCTACTACCCAAGCCTGCTTCACTGCAAGCACGAAGGAGAGAAGGGATCAGCAAGCTTTCACAGAGAGCAAGCCAAGTTTTATTTCTCTTTCCCATCCTGGAGGTTAAACATGCCTTAGGAACACAGCAGGAGCCAGAGGATGCTGCCTCACAAGCAGACATCTGCTACATTGCTTGGGACTTAGCAAGAATCCCATGAAAGTGTAAAACTGTGGAGATCTGAGTCAGGTCCACAGTCTGGAATAGCTATATCCTGGTGGAAGATGCTCCTGGTTTGAACTGCTGCTGACTGAGACTAGAATCTGGCGCCGTGCTTTCCATTTGCTATGGCATACATTTTTTAGAACCTCATGTTAAACACTCATATGCAATGTTAGAGACAGATCTCTTTAGCCGGAAATGCCTGGGGTGGTTTTTTTTTTCCCCTGTTTACCTCTGAAACTGGGAGCCTGATCTAGTTTATTCTCTGAGAAGCAGGATATCGTGAGAGTAAAGGATTTCCAGTTTTAGCCAAGCGCTCATTGTACAGAGCATATACCAATGAAGTGCTCCAAATTAGCAGTGGTCTGGCAGCAGTAATAAAAGCTGCGAGACTGTGTAATTGTGCTTGTCATGAAGAAGAATATAATCTGCAGCTGCTGTACAGAAATGCCTCAAATCTCTATGGGAGTCAGAAGAAAATCTAGCAAGCTACTACCCTCTAGCTCAAAGAGAGTTCAGGAAGGAATCATCTCCTTCAGATATTACACTCCTGCCGCAAACACACAGCATCCTGGGGTGTCTCATCTGCCCGCCCGCCCAGACATTTCAAAAGTTACTTTCGCAATAACCTCTTAACAATATTTTTCTGGGATTGTTTCTTTTTTTTCTCGGTTTATATAGATGCAGGCTTCAAAATCTTTGTAAGCTATCTCTTCTGGTAGAAGAGTGCCACCTCATGACTGATAGAGAGGAATGAAACAACCCGCAGCAGTAAAGCTGAAACCACTCAAGAGCCCGCAGCCAGGGAGGACTGGAACAGCTCATGCCCCCTGTACCCACCCAGCACCACAACACCCTGAGGCAAAACACTCCTTTGCCAAACAAGTGCTTTCTGATCATTGTTCCCGGAGAAAAAGCTTAACATCTTTGCTGAACCAAAGCCCATCCTCAGGGTTGAACTGAAACTCTATGATTCTATGATTAATTACTCGGAAGAAACAGACAACATTATGCAGGCCTTTATACAAGGTGCTGCTTGCTTCAAAAGCCCGGTCTTTTTTTTTCCAGACTCCTCTGGGGTATCTTGGGTACTCGCCTCTGGGAACTGCACAATTTTGAGTGCGAGCACCCTCTTTTCTTTTTTTTCCTCAGACAGCTTTCCACATACCCAGCCACCTCTTCTCGAGCTTGTTATTTTGTCCTTACTAAAACAACTAATTTTTCTCACCGCCTGAGATAATTGTTGTTAAACTAAGGAGAATTTTGGGGTCCTAAAAAACCCTAATGACTTCGTTCCTTCTGTGAATGAGGTGCACACATCAAAAAAACTCAGAATTTCTGCGCTCCATCAGCACTTGGAAATGTTCGTGGCAAAATCAGACACAGCATGTTCTCAAAGATTGATTTGTCTATGCTCCTCCCAGAAACAATTAGTTTAAATATTTACAATACATGAATAAGGAATAGACGAAAATATGTTTTGCTGGATTTTTGCTTCTTTTTTTTTTCCTTTTTAAATGAATTCAGGCATTGAGGAAAGTGCTAGATTGAAAAAGCTGGATCTTCAAGTGTGCTGTTCCTATTTTTCCCAGAATAGGAATATCAGCAGAGGAGTACTGAAGCTTTCCTATAATCCCAACTCTACTGCTGCTATTCTCCTTTATTGGACTCCTTGCTGAATGCTAGGCAGTAATTAAAGATCAGAATCAGCTTCTTCCTCACCTCAAATAGAACCAAAGTCAATTAAAACCAAGTATTAATTTTTCTAAAATGGTCCTTGATCTACTAGGAGGTATATTAATAGCACCTATTATCAGACAGGATGCCAAGCAGCTAAAATATGGATAAAAATTTTGACATAACTTGAATATTAAATAGTGTTTCAGAAGGGAAAGATTTTGCATCTCATTCCCTGAGGCAGTCAGTTTTTGCTCAGTCCTGCATTTCAAAAATATGCTGCTAAAGTTGTCAGATAGCCAATATTATTAATCTGAAAGCATCAACTCAATAAGTCTCATCCTACGAACTGAAAAAAAAGAAAAAAATTCAAAACCCACTTGCTATTCAGTGGGAGGATTTTAACAGCGCAGATGATTTTCTTTGCATAACTGCTAGAAGGCCTGCAAAAGTTCATCAAAAATCAGAGCTGCATGAAGTCTGTGATTGTCTGATTCTTCTGTTATGATAAAGATAACAATAGCTGAATCAATAAACCTAATTTAAATTTTAATTAAAGATTATTGTTATGACAGATGAATTTTTAAGCTTTCTGTGTTTAACAGTTTCCCTTAAAAAGATTTTTATAAAGGAGTTGACCAATCACACTAAATAGGAGCATGAACAAATCTTTCGTTGCCTAAACTCCCTCCCATTAAGAAAATGAAAGGGTATAAGGTCTACTATCCAAACCCATCATTTGAAATACTAACAAAACTAGCCCAGATATTCCTCCTCCTCTTCCCCCCAGAGCATGTAAGTCAGCTCTGGGACGTGTACAGTGTGGGGGTCCTTCAGACAGGACCAAAACACTGAGGCTCTTCAGCTCTTACACTAAAGACCTGTAAAACTGGTCGCTGGTGAGACCCCACCTGGAGTACTGCATCCAGCTCTGCAGCCCTCAGCACAAGAAAGACACAGACCAGTTGGAGTTGGTCCAGAGGAGGGCCACAAAAATGATCCAAGGGGTGGAACACCTCTCCTGTGAGGGCAGGCTGGGAGAGTTGGGCTTGTTCCACTCCAGAGGAGGGCCACAAAAATGATCCAAGGGGTGGAACACCTCTCCTGTGAGGGCAGGCTGAGAGAGTTGGGCTTGTTCCACCTGGAGAAGAGAAGGCTCCAGGGAGACCTTATTGTGGCCTTTCAATACTTAAAGGGGGCCTACAACATAGATGGGGACAAAATTTTTAGCGAGGCCGGTTGTGATAAGACAAGGGGTAATGGTTTTAAACTAAAAGAAGGTAGATTTAAACTAGATGTAAGGAAGAAACTTTTTACAATGAGGGTGGTGAAACACTGGAACAGGTTGCCCAGAGAGGTGGTAGATGCCCCATCCGTGGAAACACTCAAGGTCAGATCGGATGGGGCTCTGAGCAACCTTGTCTAGTTGAAGATGTCCCTGCTTGTTGCAGCGGGGTTGGACTAGATGACCTTTAAGGTCCCTTCCAACCCAAATTATTCTATGATTCTGTGAAAAACAGGGACATGCTTCGAGGTATGTGAGTAAAATTTCTCCACCTGCCAAGGGCTACACTGCCAACAGGTCATAGGAACTGGAACAGGGCTAGAGGCAGGTCCATGCTTAAGCCACCAGAGAGAAGAGAGGAGGAGCTGCCAGATGAATTAAGCACAGGTCCAACAACCATCACCAAAGGGCAGCACTTTCGAGGAGCTGAGCTTCACCCAAATGTCCGGAGAAAGGGCTAGATGCTGGTTTGCTTGGTTAAAGAACCAGAAAGCAGCTGTATCGTTATTAGCCAGTGCTACGGAGCTGGACTGATCCGGCTCTCACACAACCCCATGCCCAGCTGCTTTTTGTAGGCTGGCATGTGATAATAGCTGGCCTTCTCACATGGTAGCTATGACGGTTTCAGTGATGCTGTCAGGATTTAGAGCTTTCTTCTGAATACCACTGAGCACCTCTACACTAGTCCTCTTGGTACTCTTTCGGGTGAAATATAAATCAAAAATATCATCTCTGAAACTAAGATATCTTTAGAAAAACTGATTTCTTCAAGTTGTCTCTTCTAAAAGCAAGTACCACCTACCCACGTTTAGCTTGTTTTCCAGCCCACCTAAAAGGATACACTGTTATGAAACTGCCCAGGCAACCCCACTGAAATGTTTTGTTGCTAACCAAAAATCCAAGTGATTTTAGATAGAACATAATTTCTCTTTATTTTTGTTGCATTTCCAAACATCACTTCTCACCAGCATCTGCCTGGCAGAAACAAGTGCTTTATCCTGAACTCTCTTTCATCTCCTCCTCCGATTTCACAACAGCTAAACCAGGCTTCAGCAATGCCTTTAGCCACACACCTAGAAACAGCTACCAGAATACTTTGTGGGTGATTCACAGATTTTGTTGTCAAAAAGCTAGTGATCTTCCTTATTTCCTGAATTTTACAGCATGCCAAGCTGCGTGTTCACACTGTTTTGTCTTTAATCCTGGGTTCACAAACATTTCCAGAGTAAAATGTGACATTTTTATAACAAGCTCTAAGTCAGTAAAGTTCAGGATAGAGCAACCCTTGGATGTTCTGTTCTCTTTGTATCATTTTAAGAAGAGAAACAAAAGCCATCCAAACATGCAGACTCAAATTACGTGTTTAAGAAGTCGGCACAGCAAGAGGTGAAATAGATCACACGTATATTTTAATTAAACATTTATCTCACAGCCGTGACAGCACAAGTGTGCAGCAGGTACAAGCCATTACGGAAAATGCTTCTTTCACAGCAATCATCATTCCAACTAAAGGGGGTTTTCTCCCAGTCATCTCTTGGCATTGATGCTAATGTGGGATCTTAGCAATGCCCAAACATGCCTTGTTCAAGTTTCAGTCCCAGCTACTACTGTGTGCTAAATACATGTTCCTCAAGAGGGTTGCATGTGCTATGCATTATGTAGCATAGAGCAAATATAGCAGTCAGATATATTTTTCCACAAAAGATTGGCTATCTTAGAAGAGCTCTCACATAAACAATGCTTGTACCCCTTTCCAAGGCCAAATGCATTCAGGATCTATATTCTCAGCAGCTGAGCAGGCAACCTGCAGAGCTTCCAGCTCTACTAATGCCATCCCTGGTCATTGCCCTGAGATGATTGCTGCAGGTGCATCACAACGATTGCATCACAGAATCATAGAATGATAGAATGGTTCGGGTTGGAAGGGACCTTGAAGACCATCTAGTTCCAACCCCCCTGCCACGGGCAGGGACACTTCCCACTAGACCAGGCTTCTCAAAGCCCCATCCAGCCTGGCCTTGAACAGCCCCAGGGATGGAGCATCCACAACTTCTCTGGGCAGCCTGTTCCAGTGAAACATTGCATCTTGCAATGTTAGCCTGAACATTTTTGAGAAGAAGCAGTTCCCATCCAAACTGCATATCAAAGCTGGAGTTTTCAAAAAGACAGGGTTTTATCAAACTGTGAAGCTTAGAAGTGTTAGAGGATGCATTTTTCTTTTCTTCATTTCCTACCTGCAATTTATATCTATCCCTTTCCCGTATTCTGCCTCCCCAGCAAGGAGTGGAGAGAGAGGAACCTGCTTCTGTGGTGCTGATCTCATTTAGTCCTTGGGTTTATGCAGAACATAGAAGAGGATCTGTTCTACTGCTCTGTTCCCCAAGATGAGTAATGCAGCAGCTCAGGCAGCTCCTTCTTCACCCTTCTTTTATCCAAAACCAGATTTTCTGTGGCCCTCCACCTCTTCATAAAAGGTGAGGGAAAGAGCAGGGGACTCACAGCCCATGGAGGAAAAGGGTGTCCCTTTAGCTTCTCTCAGCCTGAGATCAGGCTGCAGGAAGCCAGATGTGGCAGAGAACCCCTTCACACCAGTGTGCAGCTGAGCATACCCCACCATCCTCTCCTCTCCTGGTGTTTTTATGAGATGTTTTTCCCCAGTAGCAGTGAATCTAGTGACTGAAGAGAGACCATAAAACAGACTAAGCCCAAAGTGCTTTCAAATGCCGAGGTAACCAAACTGGAATATTTGAGCGAACTATGTATTTCCTGAGGTTCTCCGGTATAAGAATTAAAGATGTTGCTTATGACTGTGGAAAAGAAATAAGAAGCCAACAGGAGCTCATGCAAAGTCTGTGATTCTTGCTGGCTGGTCATGCTCTCTTTGATGGAAGCAACCTGGTGAGAGAGATGGATAGGTGCAAAAACATAAACAGGACTATGAGCCTCAATGTACTGCCAGGGGTCTTCTCCACACCCCCTGCCACCAAGGATCCTCTCTGCTCCATGCTGTATCTCTGTCCTGGTGGGTTCAGGTTGCGCTGCTTAGAGAAAAATCCTACCAAGACCCTTCTCCGGCGAGGCGGCAGCAGGCAGCTCAGCTGGAGCCCGGTGCCTCTGCTGCCTGCTCCCGGCTGTTTGTCACGGAGTTGATGAGTAGGCTGCCTGCGCACCGCGCCAGGAGGAGAGCATCCCATCTGTGGGCCAAAATTCAGGAGGAAACCCATGGATCGATAGCAATGTATTTTTAAAAGGTCAGGACAGGTCTTCTGTTTACTCAGTACTTCCTATTTTGAAAGCAGAGCCACTGAAGCTACAACCGTGTACTGCAGCTTCTTTAAAACACGGTTCCCCTATATCTTCCTAGGTGGGTATCTGCTAGGAGAAATAAAGCGCTTGCCTGGTGCCGATTCAATGTCTGAGAAAGCACCGAATCTATAAATGTATCCCCACAGTCAAACACAGAGTCGGGTACAAAATCCTGGTACTTCATGTTCCAGCTCCACCGAATTAAGTCTCTCGTTTCCAAGGACTCTGAGTGCCAATTCTGGAACAAGCTTCTCTCTCTGGTCAGACACTGCTTTATTTGATATATTAAATTTCCCCAGATTTAGTCGACAGAAAAATGTAATCATCATCCATTTAAAAAAGCGCAGCTGAAAAAATGATTAAAATTCATGCACATCAGGCAGTTTGATTTGCTGGGCATGGCCTGAATATAAGGCTAAATGAAGGTTAAATATTGTCTGAAAAGTAATTGTACCATCTCTTTGAGAAGCGGTTTATTGAGAATGTGTATGGTACTGTTAGCTAAAAGTGGCAGCACGTTTGAGGTTGAATCAGACAAGATTTTCCGCCTTATGTGTGTACGATTCCTCAGACTAAGCTACATCTAACTGCAGTGTTAGAAAGCAAGAAAATAGACACAAAATGCTCAATGCAGTATATTTAATTCCTGATAGGAGAAATATTAACCAAGTAAATGAAACATTTCTAACTCAGCATTTTTCCATTGGAAAATATCATTACGCTGGCATTGAAATCTTCTACTGCAGTAAAAAAATGTGCATCTTTTTAATATTTTGAAAAAGACTAAAACGCGTCCACCTTTTTCTAATTTAGATGCTGCATTATACAACATATCACATTTGCAGAAGACAGAATGAAAATGTGTTTAACTTAAGAATTCTTAACTTTAAGAATTTAACTTACTATCAATTGCATTTTTTTATACTTGCTATTTGTTTTCACCTTGCTTAGAAAGAAATAGATTTTGGAGTGTCAGAAAGTCCCACTGACTTGACGCTACGGCTTCTCACCAGCTCAGTTTCCCGTGCATAGTCGCCTCTTAGGCAAACATGACCTAATAATAACACGTGCCTTCTCCCACAGGGGGTGTGATTTTATTACTGGGGGTGGTGGTCAGGCCAACAGCTCCAGCCCACTCAATGGCAACTTGCATTTTCTGATGTGGCGCTTGTCCCTGGTCCCGTCATCAGCTGTGAGACAAAGACAGCAGCTACCGCAAAGACCTCTGATCAGAATTCACAGATGGCGTTAGATCAAAGCTATAAAATTTCAAATATAGCGATCAGCTTCTTGGTCTGATTAAATAAGAAATACAAAAATAGAAATAGCAAATTACTCAATTTAGGGGGGAAAAAAACGCACCGGTTTTAACACTAAAAATGGAAAAAAAAAAAACAAACAACCAAACAAAAAAGCAATGAAAGTTAATTTCTTATATTCTTATGGGACAAAAAAAATCATCCCCACCCCTTCTTCTCTCACTCACACAGACAGTCCCTGCACCAGGGCCAGGGCCAGGAGTGGCCGTGCTGCAATGTAGCTGGGACATGGAGAAGACCATTCATAACCCACAACACAAGGATGTTGTGCACGGATTCCCAGGCACGCTGAAGCAAAGATACGGTGAAAATGCTTGCAGGCACCTGTCCAGTTTTTATTCCTTTCAACAGCTTTAGACATTGCTCAGGATGACATAAGCATCCAATTTCCAGGTGTGTTCTGAATCAAGTTATCAGAACCCCTGGGAATTTCCCATCACTAGCTCTGAAAGAGAGGTTATACATATTTATTGGGGTTTTACTGAAATAAATCTGAAAAAAAACACTGATTTCTTGTCAGATGTACATAAGTACAAAAAGGAGGGGGGAAATGTCTTACCAGAACACGGTATTTGCAACATTTTCCAGCAATGACAACTGATATTTTGGGCTTTACAAAAAGTGGCAAATTCAGGGTACAACATGATTTTTTTATCTTTTTTTTTTTAGCTTGATTAAAGAGAATGAATTAACTAATATGGAACATTTCTGACAATAACTTGGTGGCACTATGGAAATTTTATTCTAAATCTCTGTCCTTTTTTGAGGCAATCATTTTCACACCAGGGAGAATTGTTTAGTACAAATCCGACAGTGAAAGTCTAGATGAGGAAGAGAATATACAGCAAGCACATCTACCGCCTTTAAATCTCAGCACGTCCCTTGTGGCCCACCAAATAAAAGAGACCCAGCAAAGCTAGGTAATTTGCCAAAGCCCACACAGTGTCTGCAGGAGAACCAAGATATCAATCAGGAGTTCTTGACTCCTAGCCTTTTGCTTGTTTTTAATAGCACACATTGCTTTCTCATTCTCCTTAACACCTAAAAATAGCAGACTGACAAATCTCACACCAAATATATTAGAGACTAAAAGGTCACCTGGGCAGAGACCATCTCTCTGCCTTGTAGGATACTTAATGAACACAGGAGCAACGCCCAGATACAAACCTAGAAAGTCACTGTAACTTTTTTGAGCACCATACTGGTGCGCATTCATTTGATTAACTCAATATCGGTGCCATTATCACAGTGTTTAAGTAAAATTCTCTCATCTTCTCACCCTTGCCCCAGGCAAGGCGCAAAAGTCAGCTCTAAGGCTATGGGTCAGCACTTCCCCTTCTTCATAATTCCTACAGTAAACTAGTTTCATCGTGAACACTGACACAGAGGCCATAGAAATTAATCTCAAGGGGTACAAAATTTCCCTTATATTTAGGTTTGTTTTAAAAAAGTTCTAATCATACAAACGAACTTTTGACAAAGTAGATCAAAATCTCTACAGTGATAGTTCAGCAAAGGAAATTATGAATAAAGACAGGGTGAAAGTAATTTAACAGGAGCACCGCGTGTGCACATGGAAGTCTCAGCTCCCAGCTGGAGACCCCAGACCAAATTCTGTACTCCCGAATGTGCCCCCAGAAATGGGAACACCACTATTTTCTGGGCACACTTGAGTTCTCTGCTGCTGAGGCCTTACTCCAAACTGAACTGGGAAGCAAACTTCCCACGCAATGATTGAAAACTGGTCGTTCTTATGGGATATCCCATTCAACTTTTGCAGCGGAAAGTCTGCCTCGTTCTGCTAAGTCCCGGCAGAAAATTGCCAAACCCTGAAATCGGCTTGACATCGTGGCTGTCAGCCAAAAAGACGCAGACAGTAATGGGCTGTAACTCTTGCCCCTCTCATTTAATTTACAGTCCTTTTTTTATCACAGGAGTGGAATTTGGAAATAAAAAGTCCTGTGGTAATAAAGACGGCCCCAAATAAAACAAAAGTTGAATGAGGCTGTCCCTCTGTGTAGTCTGCAGCAGCCTGACCTGGAGCTGAAAAATCACTGTATTTTGGCCCAAATATGTATTTGATGCCATGATTCTGCAGTACCCTTTTGCCCATAACTTTTTTGTAGCATTTTGGTTTTGACGGCTCCCATCACAAAGCGAAATAATATATGGTAAGAGTGCATGACACAACATATTATTGTGTAAGCTACCATGAAATCTTAAATTAAGCGCGCTGTGAGGAAATGCATCAAGTCACACTGGGTCACCACACCAAACCCTTGTAGCACTGTAAGACAGTGCAAAGCATAAGCCTAAATAACAGTAGACAGCATGAACGAGCTATAACCTCAAAATAACTGCACAGGGAAACTTTTCAAGAGTAATGAATCTGGAGGTGGCATCAACTTTGTTATTAATTCTAATCAGTCAAGGGTGGGGTTATAACCTTACCCACGTACCGGCAACAGCTTAAGGGAATTATTCTGTCATTTTCATAGACTGCTTGGTGCAAATATTAAGCTTGATAAAATCTTTCATTCTAGCTGCAAGAAAAATTGCTGATGGGGTGCTATGAAATAGTGTCCATGCTCCCAGTCAGGCAGAGGGAGCCACCGCGCAGACCGTGCTCCAGAGAGGAACAACCCACATGTTGTCTGGAGCCAGGGCACGGTCCCACCTTCTTGTTGAAGCAAAAAGGACATAATGTCAGGGATGTGACCAAGCCCTCTACAGCCTAACCCATGGGCAGATGCCTCAGCACAGGTACCTTGTGGCAGGAGCCCAGCTGTTTGTCAAATTCAAAGCAGACAGAAAGTGGCTTAGCAGGCTGGCTCCTGATCTAGTTGCTAATTCCAGATACATGGAGCTAATCCGAGCACTGCCAGTAGGACCTTTTTTGTTCCCATCTGAAAGCAAAGCAATAAAAATGTTGCCATATCAGATTGGCTGCCTAAAAAAAAAAAAATCATTCTCCTTCACCTAATCCCCGTAATTTAGTTTGCCTCTTCCAGTATAACAAGGACCAAAATTCAACTTGCAACTCTGCCTGCATAGTTCTGACCCAGCAGTAGGGATGGGGGAGCGATAGGAACAGTATTTACCGTGGTGTGTCTCTTTCACAGAGAAGTGGCAACTCTTATGACACTGGTTACAGCCCACAAAGCCCTAACTGAACATTAAACATGATTAAAAAAACCCACAATGAAGTAAGATGGCAATTAATTTTACTTCTTAGGTAACTTTCCAAGCAATCAAGTATTTGCACAACACTCAGTCGTGATTCCCTAGCCTGTGCAAACATAAAACAAACAAACCACAAATATGTCATTAAGACCTAACAGAAAGCTGCAACATATACAACGGCTCATTACTGCTCATTAAAAATCCTTCCAGTTTAAAGGAGGGAGACAGCAGTTAAGGGCAACCATCAGAGGTCCCACCAGCTCATGGCGCATCTAAAACACAGTATGCAGCGAGGTGACCAGGTCCAAGCCCACAGCACTGTAGCCCTAATCCTGCCGCTGTCTTCCTCCCGTGCCAGGCAGCAGGGACACATGGTGCGGGGACCCCTGAAGCCCCCAGGATGGGTGGGATGGGGCAGCTGCCCAGCCCAGCAGGGATGCTCCTCCATCACCTCCTGCTGCCCAGCTTCAATCCATGCCCCTCACCACAGAACCTGAGAGTCCAGCCTCAAGGTTTTCATTGGGCTCTGACGCTCCTTCTCAAATAGACCGTTCCTTCCAGTTACAGTTTTAATTAATTTAGAATGAATTATTTGGGTCTCTTAATTTCCCGGCTTATTTTGAAGAAGTCCAATTAATGCTGAGCTAAGTAGCTCCAAAGGCTCCCCAGCTCTCGTCTGCCCTGAAGGGGTCCAATTAAAATGAGACACTAGTCAAAATGTCAAACCACAGTCATTTTTAAAGTCATTGTGCAACAGATCTATAGCTACATATAAACCACACAATTTCCGAATAAATCACACAATACTTGGAAACCTAAAGCGTAAAATGCCCTCACTCAAGATGCAGCCTCCCCTGTCAACCAAGAGCACGTTCAGAACTTACAACAAATAATAAAAGTCACATTTCTTTTCACAGGGCAATTAAAACCAGAGAGTATAATGAAACGTGTAAATTAGACCATAATATGTGATAAGGGCTTAAATGCAGGAAAGACAGCCCAAAAGCTCTGCTGACTGTGGAGCTGAAGGACCTCTGAGGCAGCGCAGGCAGAGACTGGTAAAGCCGTGCCATGCAGAGCTGCAGAGCTCCCTCTGTTCTGCTTCCAGGCACGCTGGCAATCACTGCAAGGGTCTCCACAACTGTGACGCATTTTAATCTGGAATCCTTGTGATCCACTTCTTACAAGTTTTTTTCTGTATTAGCTTTCTCAAACCTTTAGAGAGCATAATAAGGTCTCTCTCTCACACACATCCCTCACTTGATAAAGTCTTTTTCTTGATTTCAACTTACTTGCTTGAAAAATCCTAACTCTTTCATTCTAGCTCTGAAAGTATTTTGTCTAGCTATGGAAAAGAAATAGGTATTAAATCATTGTTGAATGGGAGACCAAATTAAAAACTGAGACAGGTCAAAATTTCAGATGAGGGTTTGGTTTTAATGAGGTGTAACTCTACCGTTAGTTCAATTAATCTTCTTGACTTCTGCAGAAAATTGCCCCCCTCTTTCCCACCAGTCAAATGAAGTTTTCCAACCAAAGCAGCAGGATCACTGAGTACTTGATCTGAGCAGAGGAAGGCAATACTGTTTCAAAGGGACTTCAATTTTTTTGTATTTAATCTCCTTGCCCTTGTAATGAAAACTCCGAATTTCCCACTCGCTTCAAAGTCAAATTTCAGCAGCAGAGAAAGGGATTAGAAAGACGTCAGTCTCAGGAATGGCACACCCCTTTGGGGAAACCCATCTGGGGGTCACTGGTCTCGGGGTGTCACAAAGGAGCTGGTAGGAGACCTGCCCAGGGGGGTGCCTGAGACATCAGGGAGGGCACCAGGACAGCAATGGTTGCTGCCGGCCCTCTCTGTCCCCAGCCTGCTGATGCCTTCCTCCAGGGGCAGGGAGATCCTGTCTTCTGGGTCTGCCCAGAAGAGCGCTGCAAACAAACAAATGACCTTCCTTTGGGGAAGCTGCTGCACAACTACCGCGTTTCTCGTATGTATAGTGCTCTGCGAGCCCCCATGTTCCTCTCCCTCTGTCATTTTGTGGGAAAGAAGATCTCCTTTAGACTAAAAAATCACACAGGAAATCTCACAAGAGACGATTTTTGTCATATGGCTTCATGTCCCTCCACCCTTCCCACCTGTGAAATGAACAGAAAGACGGTAAGCTCTTTTTTATTTCCTTTTGTCCGCTACTTGAGAATTGAAATGCAAACACGTCTTGTCCTGCAAAACCGAGAAAAAAGAAGGCTTCAGTGCTCCTGTCAGGCACAAGGAAAGAGAAATTAAGATCAGTAAGTACAATAGAAGCACACTCTCATTTCTGCCTGGCTGTAGCAGGTAGGTACGGTGCAGCGGTTTCACGCTAAAGCTTTCCCCGACAGTCGCCCCTCCGCAGGGTCTGGGGCGCTGCAGCACGCGGAGGGAAACGCTGGAAAAGGGCTGAAGTACCACAGTGTGGTAACAGCTGGTAAATGCCTTTCTGAACGTAACGTTACACGTGAAAAAGACAGAGCACCAAGAAACAGCAGTTTTCACCTGTCAGAAGCAAGCTATCTGAGCTTGGAGAGGAGGCACGAGAGAAGGAGGGCAGAATTATCTGGAGCAGTTTGCACAGCCCTGAAAAAGATCGGAGACATTAAACTACCAATGTTTGTTCTTCACAAGATTCTCCATGTGACTTTATCTGATGCCAGCAGTGCAGAGAAACAACGTGCATTTCTAAGGACTGCCATTTGTGCCCCTAAAATTAAACATTTTTTTTAGTTGCTTATGATTACCTTCTAAATAACTGATGTGGGGCAGGCTTGTCATGTACATTTTCCATAAGCCATCTGAGACTCGTCAGCGGGTGAGTTACTCGTTGATGAAATACAGGAAGAAGAACTGCATTTAATAAAGAAATGTTAATCTTTTTGTTCGCAGACTTACCATATACATGCTTACAGACTTACTATATACATGCACAGAAGGAAAGGGCATCAAGTAGGTTACACATTGTAAAATTGCTTTATAAACTCAACCTCATATGATGTCAAACCTATTTCTTTCCTAGCATATGTCTTTTTACAAACAATTCTCTGCCTATATGAATAAATAAGTAAGGATTTGTGAAAGCAGCGGGTCCTTATTACAGCACTTCTTGCTTCTCTGTTACAGGAATGACCTGCCAAGCTCGGAGTTCATACATTACGAGTGAGATCCTGTGGGGTTACCGTTTCACCCCTGTCCTCACTCTGGAGGATGGATTTTATGAAGTTGACTACAACAGTTTTCATGAAACATATGAGACCAACACACCAGTTTACAGTGCCAAAGAGCTGGCAGAGATGGCCAGCCGAGCAGAACTGCCCCTGACGTGGTCTGTTTCCAGCAAGCTGGACCAGCATGCTGAGCTGGAAACCGAAGAGGAAGAAAAGAATCAAGAAGACCAAAATGAAAGAAACGGTGATGTGGCCAACCTGGAGAATGAGTCCAAAGTGTAGAACCACCAGAGGCATAAGGGCCACACCACCTCTTTATCTTCTCCCTCTTTGCTCCCCTTTTTTTTCTCCAACACGCCTTTTTTTTTTCTTCCTTGTTATTCTTAATTCCAGGAAAATAAATACTTAAGATGTGAAATAGCCACCTGCCCAACTTAAACTCAAGAGATTCACAGACTAAACAAAGGCGTGGGTTAAAGCTGCAATACCCATTATCAATGGTGGAATCTCGACCCCCACCCTGGTAATGACTGCTGGCTTCCTCGGCACCCCTCTGAGTTCAGACCTCCAGGTTTATCCACAAAAACAACAGAAAAAAAAAAAAGTAATGGGAACATATACATGGGATTTAAAAGGAAAGTCTAATTAATGCTTATCAAAGAAATGGGCCTCGGCTCCAGTTTTTATGTATTTCAGGACAGTCTCACAAACTGGGTGACAAGCGTCTATGAAATGGGCCTTGCAGCTTTAAGACGAAGGTGAGCAGAGGGATCTGCAATCCAACACGATACTGTACATATGCCTTATGTAATTACTTTCTCTTTACATTTAGTAATAAACACCGCATGTACAAAAGTACTGTAGTAAAGAACTTCTAAATAATGTACATAGGTGTGTAATTAATGTAGGTTTAGAAACAGAGTTCTAGAAATATTGGGATGCAAAAACTAACTACCCATCAAGTAGGTATTTCTCTTCAAATATTTGGAGTGTAATATTGATTATTTTTTTTTCCCCTATATCTATGGCTCTTCTAGTGCATGACATTTTCTTCAGTGTACCAGACTGGCAGCTATTTAGAGTACCTCACTGTTTGCCAAACAGATCGTTTCGCTGACTCTAAAAAGCCATTAAGTCTGGGAGAGGGCAAGGTAGAGAAATTGTAACATAATTACTGATATACTGTGAAAATGTTTACAAATAAGGCAAACCGTTCCTGGTTATTTTTTTGGCAGTTCGACCTAAAATTTAGGCTGTGGCAAACTCACAGCAAACCAGAATTTCCTGTACACTCTGAATATAGCGAGCATGTTTCATGTGGAGGTATTATCCTTTATGTGCAATACCTAGGGAAACTCTCCCTTCTCCCCACCCAAACCATGGGATTTCAGCGGAGTAGTTTGCTACACAAACAGCACAAGCCATTGAAAACTGAACGTTGCACCTTAGCAAGTAGATTTTAGCTATACTCAGCTGGCAAAGAAACAGATGAATTTCATCTGAAGCCGTAATCAATGAAATCCATTTGTTGACAGCGCCGGTGCTTGGCCGGTCCGGCAGAGTCACGGGCGGTGCGACATCCCTGGGTATAAGCTTCAACAGGGTTTCTCAGCTAAACACACGGTTCCTGCCACCCGTGCTCAGGAGAGCGGTTCCCTGATGACTTTCTTCACCTTAGATTCGCTCCTTGGCTGCTGTAAATGCGTGTAAATCCTGTACATCCCGACTTGACGACTTTAAAATTAACGGGGCAGCGATAACTTGCATCGCTTACGCGGCAACGCTCACGCGAGTAGGGGAGCTGGTGAGCACGGCGACAGGGTCACGGACGCGCTCCCCGCGGGGCTGCTCACACGGTGCAGCATCGCCCAGTGCTAAGGACCACTCAAGTCAGGCCCAGCGTGCATAAAATACTGCCTGTTGAAAAAAACATTGCTTTCGGCGGGCTTTCGCTCAGGCCCATCGAGAGCAGCATTTCTGTCAGCGAAGGAGAAGAAGCTGCAGCCTTAATTTTGTTTTTTTTTATGCCTGCCTACTCCAGAAAGGAAGAATACACTGAAGAGAATCCGAAGCATTTTTGTACAGACTCATTTACGTTAAAATAGAAGAGAAAAAAAAAAAAATAATAACCTCAGGAGAAACTTAGTGGGCAGGTGGAAATTTTGCACTGTGATATAGCTTTCATATTAATTTCACACCGATTTTCGATTTTTTTTGCTGAAACAACTGCCCCTTGCTAGTTTTCACAGCGTGTGGCTAATCAGTGGGGTTTCTGCAGGTCCCGTAGCTGTGCTTCATCCTGAGATGGGCAGAGCAGGGTGTGGGGAAAGGGTTTTCACACCAAGGACTGGCAGATGAGGCCGAACGGAAAGAGGTTTTTGTTTCAGCTCTGAACGTTTTCCCTAGAAGGCTTTCACAAAGCAGCAGGATGTGAGGAATGGTGCAGAATATGGATTTTCGTTCCCCCCACCCGGGCTGGCTGATTCTGCCAACTTTGTGGTAAAGGCTACTTACGCTTAGCTTTTGTGAAACAGCACTCGTCTTTTGCTGCAGACCTTTCAAAGCCCGTTCTTCTGCCCCAGCATCAGCGGCTGCCGAGTGCTCCAGTTCACCCATCACAACCCGCCCGTCAGGCTACCCATGGCGGGTACTGAGCGTTTTGAAGGAAGGGGGGCTCCCCAGCTCCACTGGAAGACGGAAGCCCTAGAGCAGAGGAGCCGGGGGTGGGGAGTGCGGCACCGATAGCGACGAGCCGCCCGCGTGTGTCAGTCCTGGCTAAAGGTGCATGAGCTGAAAGCAAAGCATTCCTCTGAGGACAAACCTGCTTTTTGCTCTTGTAATTTACTGGGCCACCCTATTACTCATCGCTGCAGTTTAACAAAAGTTTGCATTAATTAGAACAGCAGCTCAGGGCCCTAATTCAACCTTTTTTGTGTCCTTCAGCACAAAAAAAAAAAAATAAAAAATAGACTTTCTGCCACTGGGGCATGCGCATGTGTAAGCTATATTTTTGTGAATAGGGCACTTAAAGCTTAAGGTGTGTGTGTTCGTCTCTTTCTCTCTCTCTCCCCTTGTATTTTACTGTCTTTGGTATTAATGTAGTATGGACTGTAAAGTTTATGAAATCTCAGTTTTGTAACATAAGCTTAAAAAAAAATAGAAGCCTCCAAAGCTTTCAATGGGGAAGCTTCACGTAAACTTTGTACTAGAATGTCCCTATCAAACACCTCTATTTTTCTACAATGATTGATTAAGCAGTTTAACAATGTATTTTGTGTCAATGATTTCAACTGAACTGGTAAAAAGACAATTAAGAATTGAATGCTGTTAATTAACAAAGGATTTTCAAGCCGTATATACTGAGTGGTGTTTTCATTAACAGTGAATAACTTACCCCGGGAACTTCATCTCCTAATCAAAAACAATATACTACGAAATATCAGTGCCATATGGGAATATTTTTGGCAAATCACACTTAAGGAACATGAATAATGCAACATCTTAATATAATTGACTACATAATTAATCAAGACCCATCTCTATGTACTTCATTAATACATTTTGATGTCTTTTTCTCAGAGTATCTTGTGATTTCCAGAAGCAAAAGAATTTGCAGAGATAAATGTGAGCTCTCAGTAATCTAATGCAGCTCTCAATTCCTTCTTCCAATGAACAGAAATGGGCTTTTTTCTGCATGACACACTAATTGTTTCTCCCCATCCAAGTTTCCAAACCAGATCTTTCAGGTGTTGATAATAGACACAGACATACTGCTTTTAATGGAGCAACACAAATTTATACCAGGTGAGAATTTGACCTTCAGCAAATACTTGAAACTCTGGCTTATTATTTAGCAGTAAATACCATCTTACCAGCATTAAAATAAATGTCATAAATGATTTCAAAATAGGCACACACACCAAAAAAAAGCAAACATTCTCTTAGCAGTATAAAGCTGTTATGATCTAGATCTTTGCCCTACAAAACCGTAGTCATTGGCATTGTGTCAACAAATTTAACTTCTATAATCAAAGCCGAAAGTCTGCTTCTACGAAGGGCCTTGCTGCAAGCGTGCAGGTACCTGCGGCGCATGCAGAGAGGATTGCACAGCCCCGTGGCAGAGCTCTGCGCACCCTTTGCAAGGCGGAGGAAGGACGTGGCCACCCACAGGAGGGTCCCCAGCTGCTCAGCCAGGTGGGACAAGGTGCTGACAAATGCAAGAGGAAAACGATTGATGGATGGTTTGCAGTTAACTTCAAGACAGGCTCTGGATTTAACTCTGGTGCAGGGAGGCGCCCAAATCTGGGGTTGCCCATGTTCCTCTGCTGGAGTTAAAAAGGAAACGCAGATCCTTCAAAACCAGGGAAGAAATCCCTCTTGTCTTTTCAGCCACAGGACAGAAGTTCCCATTTTGCTCAGCTGCATGGTATTGAGCTACTTAGGAGAGGGAAGTCCTGCTCTTTTCAGCCCAGGAGGTTCAAAGCCATTTCCCACGTCTCCTGAGAAACTAACCCTGCCATAACAACGACAGAGACCCAGCCCCTAGGCCAAGGGCTGACTGGCTCTTGAATAGCTCCTGCTAGCCCAAAGGAACTTTAAATCCTTCTGTTTTTAACAGAAGAGTGGAAAATTCCTCCTTCCCTGGGTCCATAGCAGCCTCCATCCTATTGATCAGGGTGCTCCCTGGCTAAATGGCAGACCTCATGCTGGGAACAGCATGGTGCTCAGGTTTCTCACCTCCTGAGCCAGCTGCCGTCTGCAGAGGTGCAGCACCATGGCCTTCGCCTACATCTCTGAATGCAACCACCTACCACGCCCTAGGAGGGCAAATCCCACGAGGCCTTTGTTTGATGCGCTCTGAACACCCTCCACCACACCAGCCTCGCCAGGAGGCGGAGGGAAGCCAAGGCCTTTTATATCACTCCAGCTTTGCTGTCAGATGAGTACAGCAAGAGAGGATGCACAATGTTACGCCCAGAAACCCTGGCCGGCAGGAGGAAGGTGTATCTATCTGAGACTCCTGTCTTTCGCAGATTAGAATTTAAGCAAGTGGTGAATTTATACCATTTCCTCCAGTTGTTTAATGTGGATGTGAATTAGATGCTGAAGGCTGAAAATGTCATTTGTCTATGGGGCAACGTGAGGAGTCAGGCACCTCAGGTAGGACATTTCTCAGCAGCTGCCACCAGAGCTTCTGACTGTGAAACATAAACTTCTTACTATTATGGTAATCTCTGTCCACCAAAATATCTTTCTTTTCAGAATATCAGCTTCCTTAACAACCACATCACCTCATTCGGCCTTTTTAGGCTATAAATCAAATGTAATAACAAAACCAAAAGTTGGCTTCTCTTCCACTCTCGATCCTTCAGCTTGTAAACAAGCTGTTTGGAAACATGCGTTGGGAAAGCAGGCATAAATTTAGGCTTGGCACTGTAATTAGTTGTTAAAAACAAGACCTGAAAGCTGGTCTTTATTATTCGCATTAAATGATGCTCTTCTATGCTTCCTGAGTGAATTTTAAACTTCTAGGATTTGGCTTTTTGGAGGGGAGGGGTGGTGTTAGGCATTCCAGGGCACACTTAATTTTGTGCATTTAGTTCAAGTTTACTTCTAGCAATTTCCACTTTTTCAGATCCCCTAGATTTCCAGAAATTATAATCTAGTGGCAACCTCAGTGTAACAACATATTTATTTAACCACTTGCCATTCTCCCGTTTATTGTCTGTATACTGATGCTCTAGTATAGTTTCACACAGATAGCACACAGACATGGTATCCAAAGATAGAGAGACACGAATATCTTGCTATTTCATCTCAAGTGTGAAATTTGTTTTCTATTCTAAGCAAATTCACAAATATAAACCATAGTTCTTTCCTCGTCTTCTCTAACCTGTGTGTTACCCACACAGCATAAAAACTTTAGTGTTTCAAATCATACTAGCTGCTTTGAGGGGTTTTTTTTCTTAGAGGGCAGGACTGGGGAGAGCCCTCTGCACTTTTTTTCTATTTTTTTTTTTAAGTCAAAGATGGCAGCTCCAAACTCATAGATGCAGCTCATGGGCAGTCCTCTGGAAGCTGTGGGCACAATCCTGCCACCAGCTTGCTTTGAAGTCTGTACCAGCCACTCTCCCAAGGCATAGAGCTGTTTTCCCTCAAATTATTATAGGCAGTCACTTGCATTTACTTTTCTGGAACACTTAAACTGGAAGAACTGGTGGAGAACTGTTACCCCACCACACTTGCCTCAGCGTGCTTTTCACAGCCTGTTGGACTGGAGTCCTCTGGACTTTTTCCAGCTGAGAAAAGGAGAGCGCCTGGCACACAGGCACAAATCCTCACAGCCGCCCTTCCTGGCCACTTCCCCAGGAAGGAGGACCCAAATTCCTCACTGAAATATCCATATTAAAGGATGTGTGATGCGGTGCTTGAGATGGCACCGTTCTAGTTCCGAAAGGATGGCAACGCAATGCACAGTGTTTGATCCACTTCACGTGCGCAGCACATCGTACACAGCCTTCTGCTGAGCTGAGGAAATGGAGCTGGAGCATGGCACCGCTGCCAGAGCTCTTTAAAACGCCTAAGAAATCTTCCTAAGAACGTAACTGTAATCAAATTAAGCTCAAAGTGAAAAGGACCTTTTCTAAAAAAGATTATGGTATCTTAATGAGAAATCTCTAATCTGAGAACATCAGTAAGATTGCGGGTGGGACACCCAAACTGTTACACTTTGAAGTCATCACAATGAATCTTATTCAGATGGTGATAGAAGTTACTTCCTTTTCATGGCAACATTTTTGATTTAGATGGATGGGATGCTAGAGCTAACCTCCTAAATTTCTGCTTGTGATTTTCAGAAGTCCTGAACATTTACCAGCTCTTACCAAGATCAGTAGGAATTAGGAGGCATTTCTGTGAAGGGAGACCATCTGCTCAGATGACGACTTAAGAATTGGTGCTGCCTTTTGCTCCTGCTTTTAGGCTCCCTAGGAGATGACGGAGTCAGGAGAGGTCTCCACCTGACTGAAATGCCATCCGCATCAAATACGTGCCAAAGTCTAAAGAACCCACACATGTTGCAGTAGGCTGTAGGCACATATTTTTAGGCACCCTAGGGATCACCAAAAGCACAGCCAAATGTGCTAAAGATGCTACCAAGAGTAAAGAATGACTTGACTCTCTTAAAGGCATGTGGTGGGTTGACCCTGGCTGTACACCAGGTGCCCACCAATGCTGCTCTATCACTCCCCTTCTCAGCTGGACAGTGGGAGAAAAAATATAACGGAAAGCGCATGGGTCAAGATAGGGACAGGGAGACATCACTCACCAATTACCATCACGGGCAAAATAGATAGGACTTGGGGAAAATTAACTTAATTTATTACCAATCCAATCAGAGTAGGGTAATGAGAAATAAAAACAAAATCTTAAAACACCTTCCCCCTAGCCCTCCTGTCTTCCTGGGCTCAACCTCACTCCCAGTTTCTCTACCTCCTCCCTCCAAGTGGTGCAAGGGGACAGGGAATGGGGGTTGTGGTCAGTTCATCACGTTGTTTCTGCTGTTCTTTCCTCCTCATGGGGAGGATTCTTCACACTCTTGCCCTGCTCCAGCATGGGGTGCTTCCCATGGGAGACAGTTGTCCACAAACTTCTCCAGCATGAGTCCTTCCATAGGGTGCAGTCCTTCAGGAACAGACTGCTCCAGTGCGGCTGCCCCACAGGGTCACAAGTCCTGCCAGGAGCCTTCTCCAGCATGAACTCTCCATGAGGTCACAGCCTCCTTTGGGCATCCACCTGCTCCAGTGTGGGGTCTTCCACAGGCTGCAGGTGGATATCTACTCCACAGTTAAACTCCATGGGCTGCAGGGGGACAACCTGCCTCACCATGGTCTTCACCACAAGCTGCAGGGGAATCTCTGCTCCAGTGCCTGGAACACCTCCTCCTCCTCCTTCACTGACCTTGGTGTCTGCAGGGTTGTTGCTTTCACATATTCTCACTCCTCTTTTCTGACTGCTGCCACCCAGGGCTTTTTTTTTTCCTTCTTAAATATGTAATGACAGAGGTACTACCACATTTGCTGATGGGCCCAGCCTTGGACAGCAGTGGGTCCATCTTGGAGCCAGCTGGTATTGTCTATCAGACATGGGGGAAGCTTCTAGGAGCTTGTCACAGAAGCCACCTCTGTAGCCCACACACACACCCCAAAACCTTGCCACTCAAACCCAATGCAAGGCATTTTATTGAAATTGGGTTAAGGCACAGCAGTGGGGCAAGAAGAGGACGCTTGTCCTATAGCTTCTGTAGGAAAGAACGGAAGCCACCACTTAGCAGACAAACCAGCAATCCTCACTTCTAACAAACTCAATACTAAAAACAGGCGAAAACAACATAATACACTTTCTAATCAAAAAGGTAAAATGGTTCATAGCAAATACAAAAGATCCCTGTAAATAGAAAGGAAGGAATATAAACAAGTGCAAAGTCTACAGATGAAACCCAACAGAAGTTTTGACCAAAGGGCAGGGCCGCTAGAATCAACAGTTCAAAGCTAAGCAATGCTGCTGTTTTTTTTTTAATTTTTCTACACAAGTATCATTTCTTTGACATAGAAACAATTACTATTAATAAATATAGGAAAGCACGAGCAAAACTATTGCTTAAAAAAGTTGGCTAGCTAGCCAAATCATCAAAATGAAATCTGTATAATAAGAAGAGATAAGGGAGAGAATTCATCACTTAAAACCCATTCAGCAATTTTTCCCCCCATGAAATACATTAAAGTAATACCAACAAGAGACAGCATTGTTTTAAACTTACTGAATTCAAAAGAAAGGAGGAAACTGTTCAATGCACACAAAAAATTTGTGCCTTTTCAAGACCCCGTCTTTAGGGGTTTTTGCCACCATCTACATGACAGGGAAGAAACTAGCTGTATGCTAGTTAGTACCTATAGTACCGATTGTAAAAAGCTGTTATCTCTCAAGAGGCACAAATTCAAAATGAATGTGAAGAAAAATCAGAGAAAGGTCACCTAATATGATAACTAATACATAGAAAAGGAGTTAAGCTTCTGCTTAGCCTTATTTCCCAGAGAAAAAAACAATAAAACAGAAACAGAAAAAGAAAACTACATAGAAATTTTCCTGAAAAACGGCAGAGAAAAATATGGCTTCATTTCATAAATTTAAATAATTTCCTTTTTCTTTTTTAATGATTGTGTTTGTTCTCTATTTGTATCATCACTCTGACTGATTTGCTAAAAATCTGCATGGCCAAAAAAATGTGACCTTTCAAAAGTAATTCTAGTTTTGTAAAGACATAATTCATTTTGGGTCTTTAATTATTGAGTAATCTGTGGATTAGTACTGATAATTAGAACAAGATCAATATAGTGAACGGCTTCAGAGAAAAAATTTTCAGAGGAAAAAAATATATCACTTCACAAATCAGAAGGAAATATCCCTTTCACAGTTTTTTCTCCTCACATTTCCAAAATGAAGTAATGAAGCATTTTGAGATTAGAACAAAATGTTTTGTTCAGCTGGAGTCTTTCTTGAAATAGGTTGAAAGATCCATTATTGCTCATCTTTGCAAAGAATGAACAAATTCACACCATCAAATTAATGTCAGTTTACCTACTGTAAAAAAGAATAGGTATTAATATTTTTTTTAATAAAATGCCCTGCAGAAGATATATAGTAATGAAGAAATCTGTAGTAGTGAAGCTCACCCTTACAATAAGAACCAGTCATTGCCATGATTCTGATTACAGCTAAAATTAAACTATTCCCAATATGACATCCCGAACATTTTCACAAAAATGGACTTGTAAAGGGTTTGGACCAAAATGTCAAGGACCCACCTGGGATTTGGGAAGTGTAGACTCAACTTCCTGCTGTAACTGACTCAGACAGAAATTTTTAATCTTAGATCATCTTAAAGACGGAGTTGCAGAAGCTTGAGCCAGATTTCCTTCCTTCCTCAGCAGTTTGCACCCATCAGGTTACAAATTATCAGTCAATCTGTTGCAATCTCTGAAGAGGTATCCAGATTAAAAAAAAATAATAACCATAATTGGGGTTAAATTGAAAAATTCTGAGCAGACTTACCATAAAATTCACAGGGAGATACAAAGACTTTCTTTAATCACTGTTTGAAACTGGAGCTCTGCCTCTAAAGGCTGAAAGGCAATACTCTATCCCGGTCTACCTGGAATGAGTGGATAGCTGTCTAAGAAATGAATGATTAAAAAATCATCATAGCTGACAGCTTGTGAGCTGAGGGAGAAAGGGGAAGGGTTACCGAGCACAGGGATGGAAATGCCGGCGTGTTCCAGCAACGGCCCCACCAGGTCACATCTGAAACACCGAGGAAGCACCAACTGCTTTTTTCTGCGTTGCGGCAGTCCCGCAATTGAAAAATGCCATTGTGGGGCAAAAAAGGCCAAAAATAAGTAAAAAAAAGGAGTTTAAAAAAAATCAGGGGGAGAGAACAAAAGGGAAAAAGGAGGAAAAGGAGGAGAAAAGGGAGGGGAAAAAGCGGGCTTGCTCCCACTTCTCCAAATGATGCCCTGAATATCTCACTAACTTGTATACTTTAGGGTTCTTTGGGGTAGGGTTTTTTTTTTGTTTTGGGGCTTTTTTTATCACCTCAGCCTGATAGCTGTGTTCTTGATGTTGCTCTTGATAAACAGCCTGAGAAGAGAGGCCCGCTTTTCCTAAGGAACAAGCACCTGTTTGATGGTGAATGCAGTGACTTTAGAGTGCCTTCAGCAATAATAAATAACTTACTATCAAGGTTTTTTCTTCACAATTCAAGTTACTAGCAGCAAATAATTGACACTTTTCTTGGAAGCCCTGGGTAGAGCCCTCAAAACCAGGAACATTTTCCTCTCGGCATGCTGGCCCTTCAGTAATCTGCGCTGCAGGCAGCCAGCTGGTAACAAGCCCTTGACGTGTCCTTCCTCTTCAAGTTTTCTATGTGGCACAGAATGAACCTCACCTGGGTACAGAAAGGAGAAAGGCTAACGTTTTCAAAATTACGTGCCCAGAAGTCTTCATGGTATGGATCAACAACGTCCACTTGACACACAAAACCACCTAAAAATCACTTTTCTGTTGTTTAGTGTGGTCATTTTACAAAAATTAACTATGAAAAATAATTTTTATTATCAAAATTATAAGTAATTTAAGTGCTAATTGAACTACCAAATGACAGTATTTTAAAGGTCTGCAACAGTATTTTAAAGTCTGCTGTAATTTAATATCACCAATGACTAGAGTCAGAGCCTGAAAGGCAATTACAATCAGCTTTTCTTCCATTTAATTCAGAAAACAGACAAACTTAATTCAGAAAACGGACAAAAATAAAGCAACTATTTTAGATAAACACGAATAAAGACTTTGTCTTTGGTTTAGAAACCACTTCATTCATAGTCACGGATTCCAAATTTTTCAAAGCCTGAAGTCTGCTGTATCATTCCCAGTAGAGTAAGAAATAATAATGTAATCAGCACTTCAGTTTTAAGGTGTTGGTGGAAATTTTATTCAGATAAAAGTGAAACCTTTCCCGTACCTCTTTGTTTCGAGACATGTTTATAACCTTTAGAAGCTTTTTACTGATAAGCAAAACATGCAGACAAAGACCTTTTTTCTAAACCGCTTCAAGGTACAGTCCCCTTTCTTTTTATTCAAATATCAAATACATTTCAGCTGCTTTTGCACATAAATCTCAGAAGTTGAATGTTAATACAATTAGGTTATCAAATTAGGAAATTTTATGTATTCTAAAATACTTACATAGAAGTTTATTAATAAATCAGTAAATATGCACATGCACAAATCATCTCAGTCAGTAAATAGGGAGGAATCAGAAAAAATTTCTGAAAGACACAGTTACCTACTTGCTGCCACAGAAGTGTCTGTATAGTTATTGTGTTAGGTAAGAGAAGATATGAGATAGGTATGCAAAAGTAATTGTGTGGCTATTAACCTACTTTCACATACTTTTATTTTTTCCCTAGAAACAATTTTGGTAAACCTGTGTGTGGGTAATGATGACAGCATATCTATTAAGAAAGCACAAGAAAATTCAACAACTAATTATATTTTTAAATAAAATATATATGAAACTACTGCTCTAGGAAATTTTTTTTATTAAAAAAAAGAGGGATACAAATAAATAAATTCTTTCCTCTGGAACAATAAACAGCTTTGGACATTGTCTTGTTATAATTTTCCTGTGCTTAATCCACCAAAATACCACTGTGTTCTTAGCTGGAAGGACAGCTACGGGTCAGAGCTCAGAATGCAGATCTGCTTTCCTTAGTTCATAGCCTACAGTTCAGGCTTCCTTTTTTGCATCTTTGGTTTTCCAGAGTATTTCTTACAGAATTCCAGGACCCAGGGGAAAAACTCATGCACCTATTTTGCATACAATTTTTCACTGGGCTTTGATTAATTGCAATATTAATTAAAGCTGGCTTGAGTATGACTGGAGCTGGGTTTTCTTCCCATCTCTATCACAGACAAACCAGTGGTTTTTCAAGGCTGCATTCACCTGCAGGTAGTGTACATCCAAGGCTCCACGTTTTGAGAAATGATGGATGTCGCAGCACGTGGGGGTGAACAAGGACCTCACTGCAGCCTCAGGTCTGGAGGTGGGCCACAGCCAGACGCTTTCGTTGACCCATGTTCTACCCACCTCAGCCAAAGGCAAGCCACGTTCCTCATCAGTACGTCACGCTTTACTCTTGATCGATTTGGCAATGATTTTATTGGGAAACTGACAAAACGTCATCTGAGTAAACGTGTCCAGTTTGCCTGCAAAATCACTTTCATCTGACCTGCAAAAGCGAGCGGCACGCACAGCTTAAACGCAGGCTACACTGCTCCACAGGTCTCCAAGGGTCTGTTCCTGGGGTTGCCTTGCTGGGACCTGAACTAGTCAGTTCAAAGCTGGTGCAACGCATGTAGGCATACGTCAGTCATTGCCTTTATGGCACTACAGGAATATGCACCGACATTAGCCTGAAAACAGAGGATACTCAGTCACAGAAATTATCTGTCAGGAACCTACGCGTGGTCAAAACTGATGAGGTTTGTGTGTTGTGCTTCCAGGTCACCTCTCTCCTATGAATGCGGTTCTTCATCGTTAGCCACTGGGGGTTCGTACCATTTCACGCAAACATTGATAATTTGCTGAAAGAAAAGAAGCAAGGTAGAAAAAAAGTGTCACTCTCCCTCTAACGCTTCTAGTAGGTGAAATACAACCTCTTTTGGTTTGTGCTTTTTCCATTATCCAGCATTACAAACTCCAGTGTTTAAAAAGGTAAAAAATTACAAGGTTATCTTAACAAGCACAACATTTAAATTGGTAAGATGCTTTTCAATAGAGCTTGTGCTCCTAAATTGCTAAGATGGCTATGAAAGGTCGGCCTCCAAGCACTGTCCTAGTCAGAGCTTCATTACTGCTACTAGGATACTTTAAATTTAATAATGTTGCATTAGGTTATAGGACAAAAGGATGAGGATATTTTCTACAGCCCTTATGGCTGTGGAGTTCTGCTTTGATTTATATCAGAAAAACAGCTAATAAACTGCAAATACAAAATTTTAAATAATGAGTTTTAGTGGGTAATGATCTGGGTTTCTGAGACATTTTGAAACTGCTTTTCGACAGTTTCATGTGGCACTTTCTCACATTGTATCAAAGTATGTTTTCTTTTATGCTTTCTCTAAATGTTACAACACTGGGTTATTATGTAGCATACTGTAATCAGGCTTCAAACAAACAGAGATTTCTTTAAATGTGCTTTATATTTAAGCAAATTTTAATTTACCAGGACTCAGTTTTTTCAGAGAACTCAGCTTTCCATTCCATACCCTGTCCCTTGCCTCATCAGTCATTTTGCTATACTAAATCCTCACCACCCACTGCACCACATCCCAAGGCAAATCTCTGCTTCTCATTGCTCGAGTTCTTTAGAATTTGCTTCTTCTGAAAAGTCCATAAGAATTAACTCTAACTGAACATTTTTTGATCATCATTTGGAGAGCGGAATAAATTGAATCATATTAAACCCATTTAAACTTTGAGTAAGTGCCATAAACTGATGCAGCGCAATCAAACTAATCCACTTCAAATTATAGCATTAGCTAATTTAGATGAACTTCCCAAGTAGACAAGTCTCAGCTGTAAAGCTAGAGACAACAGACAAACGTGAAGAGAAAAGGAAGCGATGCAGCATTATTGTTAAGTTGGGTAAGGCTTCAGTATCAGTGAACGTGTGGACTAACCAGTGTTAAGGTTTCTGTAAATGTCACCAAAAAAATAGAAGCTACAAGGAGGAAAATTAAAGCTATACATAAAACTATTGTGGTACTATATATGGAGAGTTATTCTCAAATGCAAATGAGGAACACAAGGAAGACGAGAAGGCTTTTGATAATTTACCCTTAAATTCATAACACAGAAATTTGCATTTAAATATCAATTTAATTTAAATTTTTGGGCCATATATCTGAGTTTTAGCGAAGTTGATCCAAGGGACAGACAAGGCAGGACTGGAGCAGAGAGGTAGGTTACAAAGTCTTCCACAGAGATGGCGGCTGCTTTTTTGTCCAAGGATGGAATGGGAGAAAAATGGGGGCAGGTAGGGAGAAGATAGGGGGTCCGAGGACAGAGGCCCAGTAATCTCTTACAGAAAGTCCTGGAGGGATTGAGATACACCTTTGCAGAAATTCTGAAGAAGCAACTCTAGAGATAGCAGGAGACACCCCAGAAGAAAGCCAGCAGGAGGGATAATTCAAGGCAATGGCAGTTTGGTGTTTCAAAGGCCACAATGTGCCTCCGATGTGAAGGCTGGAGGCAGATGGACCACCCTTCCAAGATTTGCTTGCAGAGCAACCTCACCGCATCCCAGCCAGGGTGCTTCTGCCCGAGGGCAAGAGTGGGACGAGGGACAGCACAGAAAGAGAAAGATGCCAATGGATACAAAGAGCACACTCAGCGAGTCTGGAGATGAACAGATGGAGGACGATGGGCGAGAGCAGTCATGCTGTGATAAAATGTTAAAAAAAAAAAAACACGGTGAGGAAGAAAAAGGGGAAGACGGAACAAAAATGTCTCTGAGAGATCAGAGGCAGGAGTCCTTTCAGGGGCAAGGGAAGGAAGAGAACAAAAGCAAAGATCCTTTTGCCTTTCCATAAGCTGTTGCTTTTGTTCCACAAAGTTCTAGCTGTTTTTCACCTTTTTGCAAACATTTGTTTCAAGTTTGCTTTACATATGACAGGGGAGTGGACTTCAAACCCCTTGATAGCATTATATCCCCTCTAAACTGAATATTCAAATTGAATGATTGGATTCAAACTATTTTTTTATAAAAGTCATGACAAGTAGATAAGAATTTAAGTGAATTCAATGTACCAAAATGAATGGAGATGCAAAAAAGCCCAGTCCTGGGAATATGAATCTTTAAAATACATACCAACTCCCACACCTGACTTCTAATACACTTTTTTTCTTAAGTTGGTAAATAACTGAAAATCAATTTCTATTATTTTATTTTGTTACCTAAACAAAGAAGAGGAGAAACAGCATTATCCATGATTCAGTCCCCTACTGGTATAAAGGAACTGAGTATAGTCACATACAATTTTATACGATGATAATAGGTTATTACTTCCTTCATGCCAAATTTTACGTCGCGTAAGATAACTTCTGTAAAAGGACCAAGGATAGCAAATAAATTAGCCGACTCTTCAGAGGAAATTATGTTGCACAAGCACAAGAAAACGGTTGCTGCTATGCAAACTAACCGCGAGCCTACACCCTCCAAATAACATGCATATTTTGTTACCGTAACACGCAGCAATAACGCTGTTTGTGTTTTGCTAAAATGTGCTGGAAGAAGAGCAAGATGGTCACGTTTTCATCAACATTTTCATTTTAATTCTGTGATCTTTTCAATAAGAATTGAAGGTATTGCGACACCAATTTAGGAAATTTTGTCTTTAAGCACAGGAGTGGAGCTGTGCGCTTAAGGTCATGGGTGGGCACAAATACCTTTCCCAAATTAGCATCTATGAACATTATAAGAGCTACTCAGCACATTGCGGGATCATCTTAAAACCATGTGGTTTTGTAAATGACACATCATTGAATTCCATTTAACACGGTGGGCTGTAAAGCTGTTATATCTCATCCTCGTTGAACAATAATAACCAAGGCATGCAAGTTACCGGTCTAATTCCAGAGACGCACTCAACCTGCTGCCTGTGTGTAGGTGTTTGCTGCCCAGGAGATAGCGAGGGAAGCCACATCTCCCTCCAAGGGAGGGATGCTCTCATGCAATGACCAGTAGCCATTGACAGAGCTGGCCGAAGTTGTTCTAGGCAAATGTGCTTCTTTTGCAACCGAAGGGAAAAAAAAAAAAATCTTGCTGTTTTGGTAAGGCTTGTTCTCAAGGAACAGAAGCAAATACAATGATTATTCATGTCAAATAATCCATTTCATAGTGGTTTTTTTTTTTTTTATTTTACCTTGGCCTCATTGTGAACCATGAAAATTGATGGGTTCCTTTAAATTTCTTAAGAGTCTGGTTGCTTGGAAGCTGAAGGTCCAAGAGACATGCAGGAAGGCCTTTATGTCATTTGGTGCCCTGTGCCAAATGTTCATGCTGTTGATGGTTAACAATCTACCATAATGGCATCCTGTATTTTTATATTAATATTGAAATGGAGAGAAATGATTTTTTTTTTTTTTTGTTAAATGTTTTTTCTGCAAACTGCAGATCAGGTCAAAGCTGCTCAAATGCATACCAACACATTTCTTTAATTTCCACTTTGAAGAAAAGAGGGAGCTATCAGCCAGACAGCACTTCTTTCAGTGGTACTTCAGGGAAAAAAACCCTGTTATCACTCCAGCCAGTCAGCATGATACCTTTTCCACTGAGCCTGCACTATTTTCACTACTTTTTTTCCCCTCCATATTCTTGTCCAGGCTCAATGACTAGAAAAAAATGGTTCCTGCCCATTGAAATTTCTAATTGCATCAGAAGAATAGATGGATTTCATAGGTTTTATTTCTTTCCCTTTTTTCTCTTTTTTTTTTTTTTTTTTTTTTTTTTGCTAGCTTAAATTCTTTGCTTTCTTTGAGGTTTATCCACTCTGCTTTCTTCCTGTCACGTTCCGTTCTTGACTGACGTGTACAAGTGTTTCTGCTTTCCATGCTGTATCAAATGCAGTCTCACTGCGGTCATCTGATACAGCAGTTCAGCTATTTCTGTAAGGTTTTTTCTCTGGCATGGATTTTGGTTAGTTCCAGAAGTCCAACTTGCTTATGGACCTCCAATGCACCAGCTCTAGAAACTTGCATTTTATATTCCATTACTCCACCAACATGACTGAGAAACATCCCCTGCAAACATATCTTACTATTTTTACAAATCCTTCTAATAGCATTACGCTCTCAGATTTCTTCCCCCGACGGCTGTGGCATTTTTTCAATGTCTCATTATTATTAATAGCCGTTCATCCTTCATATCTCTTACCTCAAATTCACTTTCAGTTATTTCTGTGTTGACAGTTGCAGCCTCTGCACTTTATCTAATCTACCGTCTTCCCTTTCTTGAATTATGTTCTCCTGAAGTATCAGGGACTGAGTTAGCACTTTTGTCTTTCTGCCCCAGAAATACAGCACAAATTCCACTTTCACCACTTTGTAGCAAATGGCTTTTTAAAGTCCTTAATGCCTTTAATTTTCCCAAGCTGAGGAATTCAGCCTTGTGATGTTTTTTTGCTCATGGTACACCTAGACAAAGTCCAGAACTCCTGGACGCAAGTGTACTTTCACTGGTTGCCCCATTTCTTCAGCTGGCAGAGTATTGTAAGCTTTTGCTTTGTCTCTTACTTGAGAGCAGTCACAAACTACAAAGTGCTTTTCCCCTGTTTCCAGAGAGAATGAGCGGAGATACCCATTCAGAAGAAGTAGAATGTTTCGCCTTATTTGCTTGTTGGCTTGTGCCCATAAGAGAAATTACTCAAACTTCATGAAGAAATCATAACCGAAAAGATGCAAGACGGAAAAAATCTTTTATAAAAAGCTGCCTTGCTGCAGATTTTTGCAGGGTGCGTAACGCAGGGACGGAAGTGAAGTAGCTTGTCTAAAGCTATGCTGAAAATCTGGTCCAGAGCTGGGTATAGAGCTTAATTTTCAAGAATCAGTTTAGTGCCTTAGCCCTCATCCCACACACACAAAGAATAAGCAGGAGTCAACATTGCTTCAGTGCAGATGGGAAGGGGGCTGCACATGGGAATTTCCCCTCCTTTCTCGTGCCTGGAGGCAGGTACCGCTCCAGACAGTGTTACTGGGAGAATGAAGAGGTTACATGACTGAAGCCATTTCCTTCCCTCCTCTTCAAACCCATGTTTAAGAAATATTCTCTCCTTCTTCTAAATTAATACTTGAGGGGAAATTGCCTTGAATGCACGAGAAACGTACTAGATTAAAAAAAAATAGGCCTGTTTAATAAATGCATCTTCAGTGTACCATACCAAAATAGATTTCATTAAAAAAATTCCCTTAAGAGAACATCTTAAAATGAAGTTAAAAAAAAAAAAAAAAAAGTCAAATGCTGAGGCACTTGTTTTAATTGGCTTTCACTTCTGCAGTCTCAATGCAAAGTATGAGGCCCGTTATAATTTGGATGGCTGGTGCTTCTAAACATAGTGTCAGAATTCAGTGAATGAAGAGAGGGGTGACAGCCCAGCACACCCGCTGCCAAGCGAAACAGCTACTCCAGCCACCCTGCAAAAAATCAAACACACACAGAGAGCGGTCGCTATAATTAGACACGAGCAAACCATGTCAGATGTGTTAACAACCCACTTTAATTCAAATATTTCTTAAGCTTTTTCAAATACGCCCTTCTACTGAGTTGGACTGAAACCTGTTTCAGATAATGATGAAGCGTTACCTCGTCAGGGTTTTCTTTCTAAACTAGAGGAAAAACAAGTCAGTAGAAATGTGCATGCTTAGATCTACTTTTTCCTCGTTCTCCTATTACCCTCCTAAATCCTTCTCTCTCTCATTTGGATTTTAAAACACGCCTTCTTGAACTCACAGCTGTGTGAGTTTGGCCAACAGTCAAAAAAAGGGACAAGGAGCTTTTTATGTAATACAGCTGAAGCCGAATGTGGATTCGGTGTTGAAGGAGAAGGTTGCAGGACAGGCAGGCTTTGACAAAGCCCTTAGATGGTCATAGATCTTCAGTATCTTGTCCCCAACTACAGCAAGCACCCAAGTTTCAAGGAGAGTAGCTACAGTAGAAAGCATCACGGGCAGCTTGTTGTACCAAGATGTGGCAAGGAAGTTTTCTCCTAACTTTCAATAATTAGGACTAATTAATGCCTCTAAGGTTGAGTCTTCATTTTCCTCGTCACTATCTGTTATTCATTTTGATTAATCACTATCCATATGCTATCTAATGCTTTCTTTTCAGTCCTTAGTTCCAATGAAAGTTATGGAAATGAGCAATATTGGCTTAGCAAGGCAAAGAATAGGAAAGCTTTGATTTTGTCAGTTTTAAGTTCAACTCAATTTCAATTTTGCAAGCAAAACAATTTAACAATACTTCACCTCACCGATAGAAAGGTGAGTAGAAAGTTCCACTGCGCCATACCAGGCTTTATTTTTAGTTCTTTTACATGCTTTTTGCCACTTCTCATTAAATAAACGGCCTGAGTCTTTTCAGTCTCTTTCCATGAGAGCTTTTCCATTCCCTTCATCCTTTCTTCTCACTCCTCTCTGAGTCCTTCGCCCTGGACTTTTTCGCTGAGCTGCAGATACCCAACTGCAGGCCACATGCCATTCAGTGAATTCCCCAGCTTGCTGAGGTGCCTCTCAAGTTTCTCACAGCTTTCATGAACTTTGCCCAAGTTTACCACCCGGTGTCATTTACGGGATTTGCCATTGTATTCCTCACCCTCTTTCCAAATGTCTAGTAAGGATACAGGTCTCCTAGTCCAGGACCTTTCACTTGTCACTTCAAATATTGTTATTGCTTTCATTTGCATTGCATTGCAGTAATTTCTACCCTCTAAAACAGAGTCCTGCCATCCCTCCCTGCCCTCAGGCTCCCATGAAGCACCTCCTCATGAGCAGAACCCATTTACGCAGGTGCCTTCGAGCCTTCTGTACAGAGCCAGAGATAGGCAGAGAGGACAGGAATCATCCTGTTCCCTTTGCTTTCCAGACGATGGGGCAGAGTAAAAGACCTACGCGCTTCTCTGTCAAAAATAGGGGGGGTTTGCTTTTCATTTAAATAAAATATGGTGATTACGGCTCAACTTTCTATTAGCTGGAGAAAAGTCAGAGCACTTGTATTACTATTTGTTCTGTTATCAGACACTACAATTTGGTTTGCCATTTATCTCTTCACCATCACTTTCGGTGTTGTTTTTTTGAACTTGTGCCACACTCTGGCTTCTTTCCCCAATCAACTGCACCTCTCCTAAGGAAGTTGAGAGAACGTCAAGCTTTTGATATCTCTTGAAACAAGCTGACCCAAACAAACAAGGGCTTGGGGTTTCTGGTCTGAATTTACACAGCAGTGAAGCAAAAGTCTGGTAGAACTATTTATGGCATTAATCTTCCTTTTCCATTTTAAACACGGATTGGGCCACATAAAAAATAATTTTAAATGGGCTTACCTTAATTTTCCACAAGCATTTTTCATCATGTCACAGAGAAAGTACCACTTATCACCTGAAGTCAGAAACAGAGAATGTTTTTGAGCAAAAGGCTCAAAACTTAATTAGACTGCAGGTGAAAATTGGTCAGCTCCCAATGGAAACATGTTGGGTTCAAGGCAGTAATTCCAAGACCAGTCATCAGCGCTAAGGACATGCCATATTCTTTTTGACTTAGACATAAACATATTTCAACTGAGAGGAGTCGTAGACAAATGAGAGAAGTCTGGACTTCAGCATTTCCTAGGTTAGACAATTACAGATTGCTCTACTTTGGACCACAAAGGATCGTGTTTCCCAAGTTTTGCCCTGGACAAGACTGGCCTTCTGCTTAGGGAAGTTCCGTATCAGTTCTCTGGGAACAAAGTCCCCTCAGACTTTTTACACCTGTAAAACAAAATGCTATAAAGACAAAACTGAACAGAAAACAGGGAAATATTTGAAAGAGAACTAAAAAGCATTAATGAAGCATTTACAGTGCTCAGAAATGGACTTGAAATGTGCCTGCACTGGCAAAATTGACCACACATGGAGGACCAGAGTCTCACCATTCCCAGTCACCCAGCAGTAGAACTAGGTTCTTCTCTAGCCAAGACATCTTCGGCAGATCTGCTTTCATGTAACACCCTGTCAGACAGGAAAGCGCAACTACCTCCACTTCAGAGGGGAAACAAGAGTGTGGAAAGTTTGTTGTAATATAAGCCCAATGCCTTCAACCTTAGGATGCTGCCTGATTGTTTAACCATTCCTCCCTTAGGGCAAGGAAACTGGGTCCTTTCGGTCTTCCAATGCTTAGTCTATTAGTTGTCCTTGTTCAAATTACAGCCAGCTACAGAGGTCATGAGCTACTTGTTCATACTCTCGAAAATTTTTATTTTCTGAGCAGAAAATGGACAGGGCCAAGAAGAGGTGAGCTCAGGGCAGCATAAGCCCTTACCCACAGAAGCGGATGTTCTCTCAGAAGACATGAGAATTAAGGATAGATGTCAAAACTTGTTTTCTTATTACAATTTCCTAAGAAACAAGATTTTTAGACTTTCTTACAGTAATCTTCAAAGTTTCGACATAAAAGATTAGTACGTAAGTTATCCATAATTATTTTTATTTCTGACCATGATAAAATGGGGTGACTGTTATCAATCCAGACATTACCTTCCAGAAATTACTTGTGCCTTTGCTTAACTTCTGAATCTACAGCTTTGAGTGTCAGACAACCACTTTTAATAGGAATCTACAGAGTTTCTAGCAGCCTTACAGAAACGGCACATGCATACAAGGAGCAGTGCAGGCACAGGGAAGCCATTGCACAACTGCAGCGAGACACAGGGCGTGCGACGCAGTCAGCCTTTGCTTAAGTGACTCTGCCGGTCTGAGGCATTCTGGACACCCTCAGCTTTATTGTACGTGCAGAAATAACAACACAACACACGAAAGCAAATTGGCCTGTACAAGTGCAGGAAATCTGACGTGCACAGCGTGTGCAACAGGCTGAAGACACATGTTGTCACCTGCCTCGCTGACGCTTTATTCAAGCTACTTGGGCAACTTTTTGTACCAAATCACAAGGCATATAGTTTTAATATAGTTTTTTTTAACCTTCATCCAAACTCCAACCTGGAGGCTTGAGTTTCTCTTCTAGAAACATTCAGAAGAAACATTCAGAGAGGAAAAAATGAGGAAAACAGAATCTGAGAAAGTAAAAGAGACTTCCCGGCCAGACTCCCCTGTGTACTAGCCACATCTGCTTGTGACTATCACAACAAAAAAGGACATTATGTACTTTATAGGACAGTTGCCACCATATATTTTTCTTTACTTAGCAGAATAAAATGTTACCTCAACAGAAGTGGTAATAAATGATATTTTGGACTACAATCATTTCTATTTTTCTAACTTTAAACACTGATGAATGATATACTTGTCCTTTCTGTTCTTCTATTTATCATTCTGTCTTCTACCCCTCTTTTTAAAAGTCTTAAAAGACAGTTCAGGGGCTGTACTTATGCTTGGAAATTATGAGTAATTTTAAGAAGAAAACATTTCTTCTACTGGATAATCCAACTTTCCTAAAGAGTGTTTGGCTAGAAGTGCTTTGTACCGTTTATAAGATTCAATATTTATTGCAGAATTCTTATTTTATTATAGTTGCTGGCAATGATCTTGTCAAAAAGCAAAGTTGTTGGTGGTGTCATTCTTAAGAAAGACTGCTTTAAGAAATGTAAATTAATTTTTTGCTTGTAACAAGGATTTTAGAAATTGAAGAGGACTTCTTCTCTTCAAGATAAATGGCTTTACAAAGATACTGAATGGCTCCAACTGTCACATGTATCTTACAGCAGGAGAGAAACTATTTTATTACTCCTTATTTGAGATGCCCATCTCAGTACGGTCACAGGTAGCAACACAGTGAGCTATTCTAGACTTCACAGTTGCAAAGCTGCAAATACTAGCTTAAAAGCTGTTTCTCCATTTACAGTCATTCCTAATACATTTCTAAGTAGCTCACTAAAAATTTGGTGGGGAAAAAAAAAGTGCAAACTGTGCTATAAAGTTCCTCTGGAAACGCTGCTTCTGTATAGACCTATTAGCTTTGATGGATAGTCTCTGGAGAATCTCACACCAGCAACTAAGCACCTTTGTTGCAGCTGTCTGTCATAACGCTGCCAAAGCAGGCACAGCAGAAGGGAATATGTTCCTACACCTCTGTCACAGTTTACTGCCCGGCATCTTCATTTAAACATGACTGCATTAGCAGGGTGAGCACAGGCCCAAGGTTCACTCTGGAAGAAACCTTCCCTTTGCCCTGTTCTGGTCCAAGAGTGACTGATGTCTGGCATGTGCTGTGGAGGTACCATCTAAAGACGGCATAACTGCTGCACGACTCACTAGCAGACTTTCATCAGAGCTCTTTGGTTTTCACATACTGCTCATCCGCACGCTCTAACATTTATTTCCACAGGCTGAAGGAGCCCGTTCACTAATCTGCCAAAGGAGAACTCAGTGCTGTAAGAAACCCAAAAGGAAGCCTCAAAGGAGCCTTACCTTGAGATGGCCCTTTCACAACAGACCGAAAGTTGCCGAGTGCTCTGTTTCCAGGGAGAAGGGCTTCCCAAAAGCAGACCATTCAGACAGGAGCCATGCAAAAGTTTTTTAGAAAACTTTCACAAGATGAATGGGGAGAGGAGGGACCTCCTGGCAATAAAATGGGCAGAGTTAAAATCCAGGGGACTGCAGAAATTCTCAGAGGTATTGGCTGGTTTGGAGGGCTCCCGAAATTACACTAAGGACCACTAATATCTACCTGACCTAGGTTTTCTCCTTCTGCAATGATCACCTGCAGGTGCATCAGTCTCTGGGAGGACAAGAATCTCACCACTCCCAGTCACCCCACAGTAGAATTAGGTTCTTCTCTAGCTAAGACACCTTAACCAGGTCTGCTTTCACATAACACCACGTCAGACAGGACAATTTCCTCACAATTTTTACTGCAATGAGTTCATAATCTTGGACACAGATGATGTGACACAAACATGGTATCACAGTTGGCAGGTAGATGGATAAACTTTAGTGTAATTAATGAGTAACTGCTTGGTTTCTTCCTCCTTTCCTCTACTCCTGCTTTCCTCTTTAGCTCCTCAGAACTTGGGTTCTGTGACGACTCCTCCTTGAAAATTAAAGTGGAGCACTTTGGTAATGTATCACCCCATTTATTGTCATCTGCCAGAACTAGAAAGTCTTGAGAAGAGGAATCCTTCGTGGAAAGGAAACAAAGCAGTGGGCAGACAGTGCAGAAAAATTTCCAAGGTTATAGTACTGAGGAGAAATATGCCAATGCAGAAATGCGATCCAAGTAGAGCATAGTTTTTCCAAGGGTCATCATGATACAGTCAATTACATTTTCTTCTCTGTGTTTCTTCTCTTTGTTACCATTCTCAATGCATGAGAAGCACCAGGGATTATAACCAGCCAGGTGAAGGCCTAAGGTTTGCAACATTGTTAAAGAAAAAAAAAGAAAAAAAAAAAAAAAAAGTATCTTCGTGTTTCTCAACCACATTTTCCATTGCACAGCTCAAAGACGGTAAGAACCAAATTACTACTTCTGCTCATGGAAATTATCACATTACCTCCTCAAAATATTCTAGATTGTTCCACCGAAGCAACATACGAGAACAGAAGAACAGCTATCACAAAAGAAAAGAAAGCCTGTTCAAATAAAATTCTCTTCAAGTGTTGAGAGGCGTATTGGGAATACACAGTTACAAGTTGCTGTTGTTTCATCAATATGTGCTAAAACCCACATCATTCTTGGTTGTGTTCTTTTAAGTCAGTGGTTTCTGTTTACAGCAGGTACATTTTGTACCTTTCTGAATTTAATTTAATAATCAGAGGAAAAGTGACTAAAAAAAAAAAAAAACAAAAAAAAAACCCAGAAAACAAGATGCCGTAAACATTATTTCATTTTATGACAAGATTAGTAGTCATAGATAAGGCTAAATAAATCACCTCTATCCTATGTGTTCCTATTTTCAGTCATTTATTCAAATTATTGATAACTACTGTAATTAGCAACTAAACCACTCAAATAATTTCCACTTAGAATGACTAAAATCACAGTGTTTTCCACTATGAGAAAAACATTTTCTTTAAGCATATGCTTTGCATTGTTTTTAAAACACCTATACAGCCAAAAAGCCTAGAGCCATAAAACTTTGGAACATTTGAACAGGAAACATTTTGACATTTGAACCAGGAAAAGCCCTTACTGAGATTAAATTGCCCGTGCTGTACTTTGTGAAAGAGGCAATGAACAGCAAGGCATAAAAACCACGACGCCAGTTCTCTTAGCAAGGGAAACTCTTGTCAAACTGGCAGAGATTTGAGCAAACAGGAAGCTTCTTTGCCTTCTATAGCTCAAAGCCACAAGCAAAACCTGCCCGGAAAGTGAGGTACAATGTTAAACTCACTACAGTCATGGCCCGAGCAACTGGTACTTGGATGAGAATAATACGTCTTGCCGAGGTTAATCCCTAAAACTGGACGATTTCATTACTGGATACTTTGGTTTTACAGCTGATTTTCACCCAGTATAAAGCGGCTAAAGTAAGAACCTTGGCACAACAAGCCTTTCATCATTACAAAGAAAAACTACTAAAACTTTCTCGTTTTAACAACATCGACAGGAAGAAATAGTGAACAGGCAGATTTATTGTTAGAAAGACAGAGACTAGATATGTTCACCTGAGGGCACAGAAAGATGAGAGAAAGATAAAACAAAATGGATTTACCATAGATGCCAAAAGCCCCTGATGAGAGACAGAGCACATACAAAGTATCAGAATAATTAGAACTGTGTAAATGCCAAAGAGCCTTTTCAACAATAACTTGTTAGATCAGAGCAGAAAATTTGTTTCAGATGAGTTAGCTTCTGCTTTTCTTGAAGATCCAAGCAATCAAACTTCATTCCAAATGTGCTCCTGGAAAGCAAGTTTTATGGACATATGCTCAACTATTTGCACAACTTGTGTGAATACTCGTCTTACTATGGAAAATATCTCGTCCTCCTCAGAGACAAGATATTGTTGCAGAAGCAACACTGAATTCTTCAAGCACTTCAAGTAGTGACAAAGAGTGAAATTCTGTGGTGCATCACAGGGGTAGGGAAGAAAGGCATGGGGCAAGGGGAGGACTGACTCTGCTTTAAATTTCATTAATTCATAGGCTGCCTTCGGTCTTCAAGGTTAAGTAAATTGGGGTGACTTCTCTACTTCCCAATGGCCCATGGTTATGGGCCATAAACTGGCCATTCTACACCATCTCTGTGAATGCCTTATATGCAGCGTGTTTTACTAGAAGCTGCACTTGTCATTGAAAGACTGCTGCAAGGGAGGATGCTGGGAAGCAGAGAGCACGAATCAGATGCATACCGTAAACCACAATTTGAACAAATACTGTCTCGCACCATCAAATCATAATATATACATGACAACTACCTTTAAAATAATCTTACAAATCTACCTAAATAATGGATTTTCTCAGGGTCTTTATGCTTCATTGGTAGATATTCTATATGGAAAAAAAAAAAGTGCAGGGTAGTGTTGCAATATAGATAAATGTTGACTGGAAATATGGCAGGGTTCTCAATTCAACTCATGTTTCCATCTCACGTTCCAAAAATCATGGTGCCCGGGTCCTGAATTTTGGTTTTTGTTGTTACTATCTCCTATTGTGCTTTTCTTCAGTTCCCAGTACTTTCTGCAGTCTAGACAAAGCAAATTTCAACCTACTGACAACAGACTTGCTTCCTATGGTTAGCTTTACAAACTTTTAAGTAGCTTAGTTTCCAGGCATCCACGGGTTAAAAATATCCTATTTTAAATACATCAGCCTTATTGACAAGCCTCTCGCTCCTTTTGCCTTTCTTTAGGTGACAAAAAAGACAATGAGAAAAATAGTAGAATGTTGAATGAAGTCAAGACTTTTCTTCCCTTTTCCCTTTATTCTTTTCTCCTTTTTTTAAAGACTAAATAAATAAGTAAATAAGCCTCAGGAATTAAGGTGGAAACAGGATCTCTCAGCATTATTCTCCCTTTTACTTTACCATTAATGTTCCTTTATATATAATTACTCACCTTTGAAAGTCTTTGCCTTCTCTTCTGCTGCATCCTGTCTCAGATTTTCATTGTGTTGTGGTGCTCTGAATGACTTATTCGTTCTTCAATAGTGTTTTCTATTTTTAAGAAACAAATTATGCTATAATTTTTATTCACTTCATGTTGCTTCTTTGTATTACCTTTAGGTTTTTTTATTCCACATCTCTCGTTCTTCTTCCTTTAACTACATGGTTTGTATTCAAGTGTTTGCTTTCAAGCTGTAACTAATAACATTTAAGGCCTATATTGTGTTTATATTGATCCTTTGATTCCCAATAAAAATAAATTTTTAAAAAATGTAGAAGCAAATGTATCTTCTGGCTGTTTCATTACTGCCAGTTTTTGCAATTTGTTGTAAAATATACCTAGAAGCCTTGGGTTAATGTCTTTCTCCTTCCTTTCCCCCAAAGAAATTATAAATCTGAGAACTTGACACTAGGTGTATTGTAAATATTGTGTGATGCTCAAATACCGTTGTAACATGATGCAAAAAGCTAGCAAGCAGATAGTTCATGATGATATTGTGATGATAGCCAAATAGCATGAGATTAATTTTTCAATATGTCTGAAAGGTGGGGTTTTTTTTAGCATTGCATTATTATTTAACTAATAACTAGCATACCTACTGCATTTATAGAAAACGCAGTGAAAATGAAAGTTGCTCTTAAGTCTTCATGAAATGAACCCCACCAATGTAAAACTGGTATGTGTCCATAGTTCCCATAGAGGTGAATCTGCAGGATGCACATAAGCTCCGCAGAGCTGCCTCCAGCCATCTGCACCATTTTGCCGACGACCTAGACATTTGAAAGCATCAAGCGCTACTAGAGAGAGTACCTGGACATTTTCCCTCCCTTTACAGTGACCTAGAGCCCTGCATTAACTCCCTGCTGACTTTTTATCTCTCTGCCTTCCCTGCCCTTGTGCTACCCTTCGGTTGTTTTCAGATTAATGGAAGATACTTGACACCCATTTCACATCACTCTTCTATACAAATGACATTAATCCTAATCCCTCTCATTTTCTAGGAAATGCTTCAAAGCCACAAGGCGACGCCCTTCTCCTCCTTTTGGATTCTCTGCCTGTCCAAATGAATCTTGAGCCCTTAGCGCTCAATAAAGTAATTTTAAGAGGTGGGGTGCACTGTGCCTCTTCTTCCTTTTATTTCACCTTCTATTCTACTCTGAAATCCCATGGAAGAAGGGATACCCCGTAGTAGTACGGGAGTAGGTCTTTGAACCCCTATGGAAAGGCAAAATTAGAATCCCACATCTCTCAAAACTCAGTCAACTGCTTTATTCAAGGATGAAATGTTCAGTTGTTACCTCAGACCTTTTTTCCCCGTGTGCCTGTCTGCAAGCCTGTACGTATAAACATTACCATTCTATCGTACCAGCGAACTACAGGATGCATTCTGACTCCTGAGAGTAACAACTCCTTACTACAGTCAAGTGACTGGAATGGATTTAACTGAAGAGAAAGACATGGCAATAGCTTTGAGGTATCAAAGTGACAGGGTAAGATTAGAAGTTTTCACAATTATCAGCACTTGATTTTTGCCTGTATACTTCATGTGTGTATTTTATTTCCTTTTCCATGGACTGAAGCCACCAGGAGAGGTTGACTGGAATGCTGGTGAGGACAGGACGGATGTGAAAAAGTGGAAAGGAGGAGGGAGAAAAGGAAGGGGGGGGGGAGGGGAAAGTGATAAGGGGAAACAGAGAGAAAGGAAGTAAAAAGAAAGAAAAGTAGTGAAAAATGTGTAAAGTTACATTAAAAATAGTGAGAAGTGGTGAAAATAAAAAGCATGTGAAAGAAAAGAAGTGAAAGAAGATACAGAAGTGGAAATGAGAAGATGAGAATGAAAGAAGAGAACGGAAAAAAAAACCTGTAAGACGCAAACATTTGAAAAGAGAAGGGAAAACAAAGACATAAAAAGAAAAAGAAGTGATAAGGAGTGAAATAAGAACTGCCAAAGGAAAAGTGAAAAAAAAAGAAGAAAGAAATGAAATAATAAAACGGAAGAGAAAAAGGGAGAAACAAAAACTGAAAAAAAGCAAAGCAAGAAAGGAGTGAGGAGAAGTCAAAGCAGTGACAAGCAGGAAAAGAAAGGGAAATAAAAGAAGGGAGGAAAAGGAAAAGACCTGAAAGACAGTGATAAGAAACCAAAGCAGTGTGTATCTTGGACAAGTGTCAAAAAGGTGAGGAAAGCAGCAAAAAGGCTGAAAGAAGTAGGGAGTAGAAGAGAAGGGAAAAGCAGGAAAGGAAAAGAAGGGATGAAAGAAGTCAAGGAGCAGTGAAAAGCAATTAAAGCCATGAAAAGCACAGGAGAGCAGGAAGCAGCATGGAAGGGAAAATCGGGGGGAAAAGAATACATGAGAATTGACAACATGAAGTCAAAGCAGGTAAAAGCAGGGAGAAGCAGGAAGGGAAAGGGGAAGGAGGAGGAAGAAGGAAGAGGAACCGGGAAAGAAGACAGATGGGGAAGGGTAAAGAAGTGAGGGCAGGGAGGCGGCGATAAAAGACCTAAAAAGTAGTGATAAGAAGCCAAAGCATGGAAAAAGAGAGCAAGGGAAGGGAAAAGAAGGGTAGGAAAAGGAAGTGAGGAGAAGACCTGAATAGCAGCAAAGCAGCGAAAAGCAGCAAAAAGCATTCAAAACAATGTAAAGCACGTACAAAGAAAAAGCAGTCAAAGCAGGGGAAAACAGAGAAAGGTGGGGGGGGGAGTGCAGGGGGGAGGACACATATCATGGACTCAACAAGGCGGGAAGAGAGGAGAAGCAGCCAAAGCACTGACAAGCAGGGAAACCCAGAGAGCAGAAAAGCAGCCGAAAGAAGTAAAGCAGCAAAAAGCAGGAAAAGGAAAAGCAGAGAAGGGAGGGGGGAAACAAAACAAAACAAAAACCACCTGGAAAGCAGCAAAAAAGGAGCGCATAAAGTGAAAAGTGAAAGCAGGAAAAAGCAGCCAAAGGCAGCCAAGAGCAGGGAGAAGCAGTGGAAAACAGGGAAGGGGCAAGCAGAGAAGGGAAGCAAAGAAAGGGGAGGCGGGAAAAGATCTAAAAAGCAGCAAAAAGGTTAAAGAAGCAACGTGAATGGTGAAGCAGTGGGGGGAGGAAGGGAAGGGCCTGCAAAGCAGCAGAAAAAAGAAGTCAAAGAAGTAACAAGCAACAAAAATAAAGGAAAGGGCCAGACAAGCAGTTGAAAACAGTCAAAGCAGTGAAGAGGCTGAAAAGCAGAGGAAAAAAGGTGAGGGAAACAGGGGAAAGCAGGGGGGGAAAAACCACAACCCAAACTAAAAAGCAGTGGAAAGCAGGGAAACGAAGGAGAAAAGCAGAGGGAAGAGCAGAAAAGCAGTGAAAGGAAGTCAAAAGAGTGACTAACAGGGAAAAGAAGGGGAGGGGGGAGACTGGAAAAGCAATGAAAAGAAATCAAAACAGGGAAAAAAAGTCAAAGCAGTGAACAGCGGGGAACAGGAAGGCAAAAGCTGGGGGGGTGTCAGGGTGGGAAGCAGGAAAAGACTTGAAAAGCAGCCACAAGAAGTCAAAGCACTGAAACGCAGAGAAAAAGCGTCAAAGCAGTGACAAGCAGTGAAAACAAGTCAAAGCAGTGACAAACAAGAAGAGAAGGGAAAAGAAGGGGAAAAGACCTGAAAAACAGACAAGTCAAAGCATCGTAAAGCTGGGAGAAGGGGAAAACGTAAAACAAGGAAAAGAAGTCAAGCCAGTGAAAAGCAGGGAAGAGAAGGAAAAAGCTGGGAAAAGAGTCAAAGCAATGAAAAGCAGAGAAAAGAAGGAGCAGGGAGGGGATAAAAGACTAGAAGAGCAGGGAACAGAAGTCAAAGCAGTGACTAGCAGATAAAGGAAGGGAAAAGAAGTTGAAAGATCTGAAAGGCAGTGAAAAATATTCAAAGCAGTAAGAAGCAGTGAAAAATAGTGACATAACTGAAGAGAAAGGAAAAACAGGGAAAAGAAGAGAAGGGGGAGGGGGAAGAGAGAAAAGGAAGAGACCCAAAAAGCAGGAAAAAGAAGTGGGGGGAAGACTTGTAAAGTAGTGAAAATAAGTCGAAGCAGTGACACGTATTGAAAAGAAGAGAGGGGGGGAAAGAAGTAAGAGCAAGAAAAGCAAGGAGAGATCAAGAAGCAATAACCAGGGAGGAGAGAAGGGGAAAAAGAAAGAAAAGACCTAAAAATGGGTGAAAACGAAGTCAAAGCAGTGGCAAGCAGGGGCAGTGGGGAAGGGCGGGCAAAAGACGTAAAAGAGAAGGGAAAAGCAAGGAAGAGACCTGAAAAGCAGAGAAAAGTCCGTAAGTATGGAAAAGCAGGGAGGGGGTAAGAATAAAAGCATGAAAAGGAAGGAAAAGATGAGGACAGAAAAGCAAGAAGAAGCCGAAGAGGGAAGGCAGAGGAAAAAAGTCAGGTTAATGAAAAGCAGGGGAAAGGAGGTCAAAGCCGGGGGAGGGGGGGAAGCAGGGAAAAAAATATCAAAATAGTGAAAAGAAAAGCAGCAGGGAGGACGGAGATGATAAAAATCCCTGAAAGGCAAGGAAAAGACAAGGACGGAAAGGCAGGGGAAAGGTAAGAAGGGAGAAGGTGGGAAAAAACAGAAGAGAGAAGCAGGTAGAAGACAGAGCAGTGCCAAGCAAGGAAGAGACCTGAAAAGCAGGGAAAAGGCCAGAGAAGACCACAAAAGCAGTGAAAACAAGTAAAAAAAGGGAAAAGACGGGAGAGGATATCAAAGCAGGAATAAGCAGGGAAAACAAGAGACGGTGGAAAAAAAAGAAGAGACATGAAAAGCAGTGAAAAGAAAGCAGGATGAAAAGCAATGAAAATAATATAAGTGGAATGGGGGATAGTGTGCAGAAACAAATAGGGAAAAGAACTTCAAGCAGTCAAAAGTAAGGAATAGAGAATTGGAGGGGAAAAAAAGCATGGAAGAGATGGGAAAAGAATAGGAAGGAAGTCAAAGGAGGGAAAAGCAGGGAGGGGATGGGAAAATGAGTGAGAGAAAGAAGAGACACCTGAAAATGATTTGAAAAAAGTGGAGAAGGAGGAAGAAACCTAAAAAGCACTGAAGTGAGGAAATGAAGCAAATAAAACACCTGAAAAGCATTGAAAAGAATGGGGGAAAAGGGGGAAGACAGAGAAAGCATTGAAAAGAAGAGAGGAAAGACCTGAAAAGCATTAGAAAGAAGAGAAAACGAGCAAAAGTCAGTGAAGGGAAAGCAAAGCGGGGAAAGCAACACAAAGCAATGGTGGGAAAGGAAGTGGAAAAGACAGGCAGGAAAAAACAAACAGAAAAGAGAGGAAGTGAAAAGAAGTCAATATTGTGAAGAGCAATGAAAAAAAGAGGGGGGAACCAACATGAAAAAGTGGGGAAAAAAAAGAATGGAAAAGAACAAAAGTCAAAGCAAGGTGGGGGGGGGGGGGAGGGGGAATCAAAGCAGGGAAAAGAGAACGGAAAGCACCAAAAAGAGAAGGAGGGGAACCTGAAAAGACTTGGGAAGAAGCCAAAAGAGCAACAAGCAGGGAGAGGGAGAGAAAAGCAGGGGAGGGGGGGTGAAAGACCTGAAAAGTATTGAAAAGAAGGGGGCGGGGGGACCAAGGCAAACAGGGAAAGCCTGGCAGGAAGAACAGGCAGGCAAACAAAAGCAGGGAAGACATGACAGGAAAAGCTGTGAAAAGACAGGAAGAGAACAAGCAGGAAAAGGAAAGAAATACAGCGAAAAGAAAAAGCAGAAAGTTGGAAAAGCAACAGAGGGAAGCAGGGGAAAGCAGTGGGAACAGCAAGGAAATGACAGAAACAGGAAAAGCAGGGAAACAAAAGAAAAAGGGGGGAAAATAAAAGGCTGGAAGATGGGCAAATGAGAGAAAAGCAAAATTTGAAAAGTATAGCAAAGTGGGGAGAAGGGTCAGAGTGGAAAGTAGGGAAGGGGATGGGAGCGAGAAGGACTGAGAAAGGATAACTTCTGGGGAGAGAAAAGGCTGTGCAATGTTGCTGTTCCTGAAGAGGGAAATGAACTACAGTTTCTACTGAAAAGAAAATGAAAAGGGTATTAAAATGATTTTAGCCAAAATTACTGTTTGACATTTTCTTCAGACAAAAACCTGTCATTGTCCCCATGAAAGAGCTCTGAATAGGGTATTTCTGTTTTTCAAAGCTCTGACTCCTGAGATTCCTGAATTTGTCTTCCCAGGTCACTGAGGTTACGTCAGGACGTGAACCTTCATCCTGTCACTACATCAAAGCGACCTCTACGGACGCATCTGATTTCAAGGCAGTGCCACAGTAATATTCCTACTGCTAGCACATTTTGTTTACAGAGCAAACGCCCCTTCACAAACACACAGAATAGCATTAGCTCTGTGTACTGCAGTTACCAGACTGATGTGAGACAGCATACATGGAGTACAATAAAGTGGGTTATTCCCAGAATAAACTTACGTACAGCATTTTTCTTGGAAGAAACACTAACTTAGCTACCGTACAAAAAAAGTGATAAAACTTACTCATACAACAAGGCAAACATTTTATACAGGCAGGAGACCAATTCAGGTGAAAATAAAAACACACCAGTGCTCTGGCACATTGCAGCAAAGAGGAGGAACCCCACTGGTACTGAACTGCGCGAGCCCTGCACTGGGAAAACAGGCGAGTGAGACTGAAACTTCGAAAACTAAATTCCCCTCAGCTTATTCTCGATGCCAAGGTTTCCAAATGGAGTTTCCTTTGGGTGCAAATTATGAAAGGGTTTGTTGCACATAAATGCAGAATAGCTCAGAACGCGCTCCATTCAGGACCAGCCTTTCTGCCTGCTTTAGGTAAAGAGAACTCTTCCTCCTCATCGTCATCATCCTTGCAGTCTCAAAATGATTAACTCGACCTACCAACTGCTAACATTTTATGCTGGGAAGGATTTGCGAAGGGAGCCCTGAATGCGCTACAAAATGGCCGGAAAATCTGAAGGAGGAGAGCGGCTTTGGAACACCGCAGCAAGTGGTACGTGAGAGACCTCTTCTACTGGTGAGGGGGAAGAGAGGTCCTGAGGAAGGCGGTCTGGGCAGAGAGGTTTTCTGCTTGACACTTTCCATCAGTTTCATCAGAACAAACAAGCTCAGCTTTCATTTTTTCATACATCATTTTCCAATCGCTAACCAACTAATTGTCTTTCGACAGACAACATGTGTCACATTAATCTCCTTTCCTCCCACTTCTCATGGGGAGACCTACAGGAGGTGGATTTGGTTATTAATTTCTATTGGCTCATCTATGCTACCGTCCTTTTTTTACTCAAAACCTTATGGAATACCCGTAAGATCTGAAGTTTCAAGAAATTCTTAAAATCCATGGGATTTTGCAAGAGATTCATAAACTAGCGCTCAGCAGGACTCATCTTTGTGATGATCACACAAAACTGGACTAGAGAAGCAATGTTTTTAGCCCTTTCCTCACTTGTAGTTATTTTTTAAGGGACCAGTCCAAGGGCTCCCTTGAAATTTAAGTCAAATTTCTTTATATACACACTGCAGAAAGTCAGCACAGCAGTAAGGAAGCCAGAGTTCTTTTTGAAAAACACAGAAGGCGGCTACCAAGCCATGTCTTCAAAATTAAAAGCTACTGCCATCCTATTGCTTTAAGCAGTGAGAACAGGCTGACATTATGCAGAAAAAAATAAATGGAAAAATGCAATGCAAACATGTTAAGACAACAAGTGTGTCCTACAGTCAAACATACCAACTTTCAACACCCTTTAACAAATAAATGCTTTGAATTAAAATGTTGGTATCGTACAAATTGTAAACAGCAATGCATACATGATAACAAAAAAAATAAAGCAATCCTTTAGACTCAAAATTGGTTTTTCTAGAAAGAATAAAACCGCTCATCTGTTGCGCCACTGGCAAAACAATGTCTTCCCAGAAAGTTTTCATGATAGCCTCTACCAGGAGGCTGCAACAACAAAGAATCCAAATGGCTAATCTATTCATGAGAACATTGCATATATTATAAAAGCACTCGCACTGGAGACCAACATGTTTCTAGGAGATGCTGCGAGACTACCTGACGGTCGCAATTCCATGAGATTTGTCCGTTTGCACGCAAAACAATGATGGAAGCAAACCACCAAAATATTTTTGTATTTTCTCTGTTAACTGAACCACTTTAAACTAAATTTGACATGTAAGATGCAGTGTTCTAGAGAATGTAATGTCCTTGTAACCAAAACATGTGCCAAGATATCGTGACAACTGTATTCCAGGATGCTGGTGTTTGCAGCAGTGGGAAGCAGAAATTCCTGTTGAAGCTGTTTCTATGGAGTACTTGGAGAATAAGAGCCGGACTGCACGACTTACCAGAGATGAGAAATGCCTCTTGCGAAGATGTACAGGAAAGAGAAATAGAAGAAAATGCCAGTGTACTACACAAGAAGTTTAATTGCATTGCCTCGTTTACCTAAAGCCACATTACATTCTGTTGTCCCAAAAAGCATGATCTACGTGCCGGTTTCTCAGCACTGGCTCTACTGAAATTCAGACCAACTTGCCCCAGCCCAGGATGCATCTGCGCTTTAGGACTATTAGAATTTGGTTTAGAAAGCCAAATCTGGTCCGTACTTTCCTCCTGAAAGGATTTATGGCATTTTTACAATAATGGTAGTTCTGTCTTACCAATAACGACGTTATTAGCCTTAATTTTCAAAACAATAGATGATGCTTTTTCTTATTTAGACTGAAAATACTGTGCCTGTTTTCCTTACATACTAGTTTTCTGTTTGAGGTTTGCAGCTTTTCATTATGACGCTGTTTATCATTATTTAGCTGGGACACTTTTCACTGTTGCTCACTGCGGAAAATGTGCTTTCTGTGAAACAGAGGAGGTCCTGCCTTAGGAATGAGGACCTAAAGTGGATCCACAAAAAAACATCTTTTAGGCTATACAGATCCTGTGCCCTTTATACTCCATGGCAACAATTGATTATTTTTTTTAAGGATGTCTTTGGTCAGTCTCACTTCCATTCTCATCCCACTAAACACACGTACAAGTTTTAGCATCACTCACTCAAAAACATACACTACTTGGGGTTTGGGGTTTTTTATTCCTACAGTTCTAAAAATCCATTTATAACATCTGCTTGTGGTTTGCCTCTTTTAAGGTCTCACTAGGCTCTGCTTTCAGCCCATTTTAACCTATACATGTCAGCCCTAATTAGTAAATAAATTAAAATCCCTTCAGTTGCCTACGTGCAGCCAATCCACCCTATCCATTACTGCTGCTTCTCCCAGTCTGATCTCTCCAGCATAGCCTTGTTTGGTCTGCTGTCTGAAATCAAATCCTCCTCCTTCAATTTAGCCTTTCTAAATTGCAATAAAACCATCCCAACTCTTCATTTATGCTCTTTTGCAAACTTCCAAATTTGACCCAAGTCTTGATAAATAGCCTAGATTCAAATCCACCTTGAAACAAAACACAGAGCTACATTCTAGACAGCTCTCACGTTAATTACTGGAATCCAACCTTCTGTGAAAAACGTATTTTCCACTCAAAATAGATCTGTTAAGCCTCATTCAGCATGGGCATGAAGTTCTTCATTTAGCTTCCATCACATGCTTTCCTAGGACCAAGACCACATAAAACATTTCTTGGTCCCACCTTCAGCTAAGGTCTGCACAATTCCACTCCCCCTGAGGGTATTTCTCTCCCCTCCCTATAGTGTTTCTCACAGTGGTCAGACTCCCTCCCACACAGAACATCCTTTCAATTCCAACCCTTATTCTCTTTTCTAGATCTTCAATCCTCACTTTCCCCCTAGAATCTATGAACATTGCTTAAAGTGAATTAAAATTTCTCTCTGCCATTCAGAAGGGGAGCCTCAACTTTAAAACTTTTAACTACCACCTATGTCTGGCTTATGAAGCGTATCACATTCTTGTGTCACGCACGGCCTCAGGGACAGTCGCAGTGACCATCTTGTGATTGAACTCTGTGATGCTCTGCGACATCTAGCATAGAACATAATAAACAACAGAAACTGCAAATCCTCTCAGGTCTAGGCAGATCATATATATTTGATAGGGCTGGTATGGAGAACTGTTGAAATAAAAACAAGGCATCTTAATCAATAAGGAAAAAATAGTTCAACTATCATTGTGAGGTGGAGAAATAAATACCAATTGCAAACTTCCCAACATGAGATTGACTACAATTTGGCAAGGTGACCTTCTTTGCGTGACAGATGGAAGATAGTGTGCAATTCTAATGTCCATCCTTCTAAGTAAAATAGATCGCTTGCCAAAGTCATGTTGGATCACACACAAACTATCCTCATGAGATCAACACTCAGCAAGAACTCTATTTTGTAGTCAGTCGCTTGTGTAATTTGGACTGGAAAGATACTTCCATACTATTTAGAAGGTCCATATAACGATCTTATTGAAATACATTTGTTCTATAAATAAACACAACATATTCACCGCTCTGTGTCAGAAGGTCAGAGTTTTCGATTACTTCCTGATTAAAAAAGGATGTTTCTGATGGGTTTCAACAGGAATTATCTTCAAAGGTATTTAAGATGTTTCAGTTATCAAGAATAAAATATAAGCACATTGATGGTTTAATGAAAATAACGATGGTAAAGTGATAAACAATGAAGACAAGTCACATCTATAGCTGAATCCAACCCTTCTGTAAACCAGTCCCGTTCAGACATCATTATACTTACAGGATGGAAGACTACATCCTGGAAGAGCAGCAGTTCTGAAAAGGATTTAGGAATCATGATGGATAATCATCTAAATTTACAATCTTTTAATGCAAATAACTGAGACTGAAAGATTTAAAAATGCAATCCTTGGAGGTATAAACAAACAAGCGAAGATATAAACTGAAAGGTTCAAGAATGTACCTGCACATACTACACGCACACAGCAATACTGAAAATACTACCAGATGCTGTATGCAGTTCTTATGTCCACGCTTTAGAATGGATTTCAAACATCTGAAGTTTCAGAAGAGCCGAAAAGCTTTACAGTTAGAGATTTAAAGAACTCCATCTATATAGGTTATTAAAGTTAACATATTTTTATGTGAATAAAGTGAAATAGTTTAAAACTAGAGTAGTTATTCATTATTCTAATAGGCAGCTAGCTATCTGATGGCCAGCAGCTGTAACTAAACCGTCCTAAAACTGAAGGAGGACTAAGAGTATGGAAAATAATCTAGCTGAATCACTCAAGAGACACAGAAAAACCCTCACACTTGAAGAATCTATATGAAAATCAGCTATCTTTTTCAAAAGTATGTTCTACTGCACCAAAAAGATATGGACTTCATGATGCAGAAATAACTAGACTGAATTCTAGGGATAATGGCATGCCAGCCAGATTATTTCATCACCACGGTCACTTCTGGCCTTAAAATCAGCTAGTCGGTAATAGGTAGAAAGCTGCAGTGCATATAAGAACATTCAAACTAACAGATGATAATATAAAGAACTCAAACTACAAGTACAGTCCATCAGAATCAAGCAGAGCTGTGTTCATACATCAATGATACCTTGCTGTTTCAATTAAAAACTCAAAATTATCTGTTACGCCTCCAACTTTTACTTTCATATTTTTAAGTCTGTTTCAATGTATCTGATATTTACATATTATAGTATAATTATACCTACCATACCATGGCTTGGAGTAGGTTAATTGCATAGGAAGATTTACTATGTTTACATTTTTTCTTAAATTACTCTTTTTTTAAAAAGCACAGTAAAGAGTCTGAGGACAAATTATTCAACTGTTTATCATACATAAGACTGCATGACTATAATACAAAGGGCTTGTCTTTTCATTTAACGTTACAATATACACAGCAAGTCCGGACTAGATCTTACAATCTGAACACAGGTATTTAACCTTTTCCATGCTGTTTATGTTTACAATGCACAGAAGTCCTGTAACCAAACTGTGTAGTAAAGCACACAAAACTGGACTGTAACATAACACAGTATGCAGAAGCACTGGATTTTATGATTTCTTCTTTATGTAGATATTTTTCTTTTAACTGCTTTATTTTTTGGCGCTTGCTAAGGTGTGGCAACCCGCACACACAAAAATTACCCAGATTTCATATTACCCTTATATTCCTAGACAGCAGTAAGTACTGGATTCCTTTTTATATTGCTAAACTCAGCATCCTGTTTCTAAGGTGACAGTCTTCCAAATCCTGTAAACTTCTCTGAAGTACTGAGTTTAAAAATTAAAAACAAAAAAGAAGGAAAAAAAACCCACTTTCATCCACAGGGATTGACGTGTCAATACAAAAGAAGTATGGATTGCTTGATTCAAAAAAATCATGATTTACAAAAAAATGGTAATCCCAAGTATTCATTCCGATTTCCATGGTAGTCAGCTGCTGCGTTGCCACTGTAAGTATAAAAAATTCCACCTTTTAGTGTGAAAAATGAGATAGCCACATGGAATTGACCAGTATGAACTCTGAATTTTCTGCTAAATTAACTTTTAAAAGGGCTTACTGGCAGAGGTAGATCACTGCTTCTGTAATATGGGCAAACAATGTTAATCTGGGATGGGCAATCAATGAATTACCCTTACTCTTTCAAATGGTTTTCATGGAGCTTTTTACTTTTCATATAAATAAATCTCTTAATGGGCCCATAAATTTTGCAACTGCCAAGCTGACTGTGTTATATTAAGGCAGCATTACCCAAAAATTAGGCACCTGTTAAATACAGCCTGCTAACCTCAGGTCTCATGTGAGTGTTTTGCTTTACTCAGACTATTATTTTGGACCTGTTCATGCAATCAAGGTCTTGCCTTCAAGTTTACAATTATGTTAATAAGGAATACAAGAATCAACTGCTGGTTTCATAGCTTCTGGATCTAGTGTCCCTTTTACCTTCAGAAGCCTGAACACATTTATAATGTAACAGATGTTATAGTCTTGAAGTAGATGTCAATCTATTATGTTCAGTACACAGATTGCTGTAAATGTATTGGCTATGAATTCAACAACAGTTCCAGTTTTGTTTAAGCAATAGTACAGCCATAATTTTCAACTGACATTTAAAAATGGTCTAGTTACACCTTGTGTCAAAGTGCAGAACTGCTACATTATTGGTTACAGACATCTATGTGCTATAAAAACAGCTTTGGTACAATAAATTATCAAAAAAGAAAATAAATTTTTGTAAAATTCACAGCATAATTGTGAGGCAAAAAAGCAGTCACATAAAATTCTGCATTTTTAAAAATGTTCAGGATGAACAGAAGACGTCTTTGTGCAGAAGTAATGGTGGAGAAACCACGTGCCGAGAAAAAGCAAAAGAAAAAAGTAAAAAGCAGGAAGGGACACAGTTGTAGCTATTTCCATCAAACGCAAACCACTACTCCTGTGACCTTCAACCAATAAGGAAGTCAACTTTATGACACACGCAAAGTGACCTTGCAATACCTTACAATAAGTGGGTCACAAAAGTCTATTTTAAAAGAAAGGCCTCTTGAATTACCCATTCTCTGTGTTTTCAGCATTAAGGACTGTCTGCAAAAGCATGTCCAAAAGTGATTGCATCTGAAATGGCAGGCTCTTCTAACTTAAGAGTCCAAATCCATAAGGCCAAAGGTTATCCCAAAGACCACCACTTAGACCTCCCCAGGACTGGCCAGGACCGACCCGTTGATTGCTTCTCAGTGCACCTCAGTTATGAAACCAGTCATATTTCAATACTAACTGACTGTGGTCTCCAAAATATGAGACCCACAGATTCCCAATTACAATTGCTGCTTTGATCCTCAGTAGATTCAGAAAAGGAGAGTTCTGATCACCGCCACTTAGCATGCTTAATGTGCCTTACAAACTCCATTACAACCGTCCCTTTTTACAGCTGAAGAATATATATTTGTGTAATCTGAAGGTCCCTCTTTCTTACAGTACTGCATTTCTGTGCCCATGTTTGTTTGGGGAACTAAAAAAAAAAAAAAAAAAATATATATATTACTCACTCCCCTCCCACCCAAAAACTTCAAAGGGCCTTTTTATAAATCATGTGCAATGCCTTTAGAAAGACACTAGTTTGCAACTACAACTAACATTTGAACAATAACCCCTGTTGAATGAGACCAAATAAAGCCCCTCCCCCAAAAACCAAACTATGACTAGGTTGTGGCAAGTTAAAATGGGGGAAGCAAAAGATGAACACCACTAAGCTATCCATTAAGGTGGGTCCGGACATGGCTCTTAAAAAAAAAAAAAAAAAAACCAACCAAAAAAAAAAAGCCCCAAAAACCAACAAAAAAAACTTCATTGTCCCTTTGCAATCTTTTCAAGTTTAAAAAAATAGTCAGCTTTGCCCTCCAGTAGCGGTTCAGTGAGTTTATCTCCTTCTGATTCAAGCAGCTTTGCACTTTGTTTTTGGAAAAACACCACTTCTATAAAAACACACAAGAAACAAACTTAGTTTCAGTTTAGTCACGAGCTAGCCACAGGACTTTGCTGAACACAAACTCCTGTCATGGGAGACTCTTCTCTATCAATTCCTTGCCTCATTGCAAGGTGTCCTTCAGTCATGTAATGAGCAGGACCTGTATTAGCAGAAAACTGGTATGTTGGATGTCCAGCTATGCCAGTTTCTTGGCGCGGATTAGAGTAGACTGTTAAATTCATGTCCATAGCTCCATTTTGTCCAAAGTCCAAGGTATTAGCAGCCACTGGGCGGTTCTGATAGGCCTGATTGCCTTGGTTACCAGTAGAGGAGGAAGATGTAGAGGAAGAAGTAGTTGAGGAAGACAGGGATGTCATGGAGTGGTGACTGTGGCCCACCTCCATAGAATCCTGGGTGGAGGAGCTGTTTGTTGGAGAATTGTAGACTCTCGGCCTGGTCCGGCTACCCAAGGCTTGCTGTCCATGATGGTGGTGGTGGTGATGATGGTGGTGGTGGTGGTGAGAGCTATTTCCGTGATGATGATGTAATGCATTCTGTTGTTGAGGGGTTACATGAAAGGTGGTTTCTTGAACTGGATGGTTTTCAACAGTGACCTGTGTAGGAGCTTCAGTGGCTGTCCAACCAATTGGAGGAGGAAACTGTTGTCGAACCTATGTTAATATGAAAAATAAAAATTAAAATGCTTACTCAAATCTATTTGCAATATATGAGAGACATTAAGTTATTAATGTTTATGCCAACTTTTAAAAATGTTAACCAAACCTTGCAGCTGCAAAATTATTCTAGAAATGTGTGCATGTAGTTAAAAAGCATTTCTAATACACTTTTCTAAATACACCTTAGGAAAAACGCACTCACATTCTGCATGTTTTTTTCACATAATTCAAGTAAGTCCAATATGTGACCTTACTGTCAAAGTTATACAAGCAGTTTTACATAATAGTAGCAATGAACAACATAATATTTGTACACACCTATAACAATAAGGCCCTGATCCCTGACTCAGGCCTCTGGATACAATAAGCATACTAAGCTAAATTAGTAAGTTGTAGTTCATATCTTGAACGGTGTCAACAGCATCAGAGAAGTACTACACACACCTCTGGAAGAACACAGCTGTTTAAAGTTTACTCAAATAGCAAGATGAGCTTCAAGAAGGCCAAGTGCCAGGTCCTGCACTTGGGCCACAACAACCCCATGCAGCGCTACAGGCTTGGGGAAGTGTGGCTGGAGAGCCGCCTGGCAGAAAAGGACCTGGGGGTTCTAATTGACAAGCGGCTGAACATGAGCCAGCAGTGTGCCCAGGTGGCCAAGAGGGCCAATGGCATCCTGGCTTGTATTAGAAATAGTGTGACCAGCAGAAGGAGGGAGGTGATTGTCCCCCTGTACTCAGCACTGGTGAGGCCACACCTTGAGTATTGTGTCCAGTTTTGGGCACCTCAATATGAGAGAGATATCGAGGTGTTGGAGCGAGTGCAGAGGAGGGCAACGAAGCTGGTGAAGGGCCTGGAGAATAAATCTAATGAGGAGCGATTGAAGGAGCTGGGACTGTTTAGTTTGAGGAAGAGGAGGCTGAGGGGAGACCTCATCACTCTCTACAACTACTTGAAAGGACATTGTAGAGAGGTTGGTGCTGGTCTCTTCTCACAGGTAATTAGCGATAGAACAAGAGGGAATGGGTTCAAGCTGCAGCAGGGTAGGTTTAGGCTGGACATTAGGAAAAAATTCTTCACGGAAAGCGTGGTCAGACGCTGGAATAGGCTGCCCAGGGAGGTGGTGGAGTCACCATCCCTGGATGTGTTTAAGACTCGTTTAGATGTGGTGTTAGGGGATATGGTGTAGGGGAGAACTTTGTAGAGTGGGGTTGATGGTTGGAGTCGATGATCCCAAGGGTCTTTTCCAACCTAAATGATTCTATGATTCTAAGATCTAGCCACACACACCAATTTGTTGCATAAATTAAATTGTCTACTTGGGAGAATTTATATTTTTATCTGTTCTGCACTAAAATAAAAATATTATTGTATTATTTCTAGATAGTAAATGAGTTGTTGCTTCTTTCCAAGAAGCAGTATTGAATAAATATCACCAACGATAATGTTGATGAAGTACTCGAACACCATAAACTGGAAGAACTCCAGTGGGAGACCACAGAAGTATAAGCTAGTTTTTCACTAGGTTGGAAGATGCATACTTCTGTGTACTCTTATGCCCTGTGTAAAGTGAAGCACTGACAGCTCCACTTGACTTATTGTTGCTGATGTAAAAGCTTCACCCCTGCAGAATCTATGGAAATTTTTACAGCTACCTGCAGTACTTTTGCCTAAGTGACTTACCTAACATACAAAGGACTATAAAAGAACTGGGGGTAAAAAACAAACCAAATCTGATGGCTAGTTCCATGTCTAAACCACTTCAATCTTGAAATGAAAGTGTTAATTAGTTTTAGGGATTTAATACTCTCAGAAAATTCATATAAATCAAACAGACAAAAGCTCTGCTTAAGCATACCTGTGGGCTGTGTGTTTCACAGTCCATTGCTTGAACAGCAGCAGTGAAGTGTCCACCACTATGTCGATGCTGGTGTGTAGGGTCTGACCGTGCCCTTCCACTGTTGCTTGTTCCAGAAGATCCACCTATAAAATCATAACATGCACAATAACTTAGAGACACAAAATTTAAAGCAAGCTGTAAAACAATGACAGCATGAAGACATTTAAACTGCTTCAAGGTAAAAATACAAGACCCATGATAAACACTCACATTTTTGCTCATCTACTTTTTACGGTTTTTTGGAGCTGCTACCTGTTCCAGCTGATTAAAATAATTTTTCTGATGAGCATGACTGACATATTTGTTTTTTAACAAAACCAAATAAAAACAACAAACAAAAAAACGACAAACAAACAAAAAACCCAGAGAACATTTATCTGGGAAAGACTACTTTGATGTGATTAGGAAATACAATTTTGTTATCTATTAATGAGAAAAACTTACCTGAGCTTGAAGATGTACTAGAGGTGGTTCCTGAAGACTGTGACTGCTCCATGGCAGGACTCGTAGACACACTGTTACTTGTGTTTGTACCTTCGTCTGCTGTTTTCTTAAAGAAACTATGCTGTAGGGCGTAATAAGGTTGAATTCGTGTCTTAGGGTCATAATCAAGCATCCTTAAGATGAGGTCTTTGAACTTCAAGTAGTCAGCTACAGTATGACCCGATTCCCCAGCACGACGTCCACCTGGTCCTCCTGTTTCAACTCCTAGTATATTGTGAAGTTTACGAGTTCCAGGCGGTTTGTATTCCTGTTGGGAAGTTAGAAATTGCTTGAAATCAAGTTATATATTAAGCCTTGGATGTGCATAGTTCAAACATGCCATAAAAGGAAGTAAGACAAATAAAAGTAAGAAACTATTCAATACTACAGAAAGCGTTATTTAATCAACCTGTCTGACAACATGGGACAATAATAACAATAAAGCTACATTTTCAGTAAGGCATGATGTAAAACAAAGTAACATCTTGCCTTTTTTTTGAAGAAACAGTCCATATTATCATCCAAGTTATGTAACCTACCCTTTTTCCATCTTTGGTCTTCTTTAAGTTCCAAGTGCCCTCTGGCAACTTCTCAAAGAACTTTCTTGCTTTTGGTGCTTGGTCAAGGATGTGGGTAGGTGGTATCCCCAAAACTTCCACTATTTTATTCATTTGATCCACCTGTTCCAAACAAAAGAGTATTTGTGAAGAACGTGACAGACAGCTAAGCAGTGTAACAGACTGAGATTCTACTCACACGGGAAGCAAATGTTAACTACCCAGATAAATTCCAAAGTAATTATGAGATTATAAGAAAAATCCAATATGTACAAAAAAAATTAGTGAGTAAGGAATAAAAGGGGGAACCCAGAAACAGAAAATTATTAACAGGCAATTTACAGTTCTGACAAAAGACATTGCTGTCATTGATATTTATTCGTTTTGGAATTACTGTACTTCCCTAATTTATGCATTACAACTAAACAGATGAAATTCATGATGAGAATGAACAAAACAAATAAAATAATCAAATTACTATTGTAATATAGCTGCATACCTCATTTGCCCCACTAAAAAGAGGCTCTCCAGTGTGCATCTCAACTAAAATACACCCAAGGGACCACATATCAATTGCAAGATCATAAGGCATTCCCAGTAGCACCTCTGGTGATCGATAAAAACGACTCTGGATATATTGGTATATCTGAAATAAAAACATCTAAAGGTAATACACAGCACCCAAAAAGCACCATTATGATTCTGTACTACAAAACAGAACTACCATGAAGTACATTTTTGGTGTAGGGAAAGTCAAGGTATCAGTGATACTAAAAAGTATCTATGCATTACATTAATAAAGATATGGAAATGTTAATTCTTAAGAAAATACCAGGATTCACACTGTCTCGCAAACAAACAACAAAAAAGTGCAGATTCACTCATGATAACAGTATTTTACACTTTAGGGTTGATGAGTGTAATCTCATGCAATTACAGGTAATCATACAGAAAATTTTAGTCTGTTATCACCCTTAGAAAAACTATTCCACAAGCCACATCAGAATCACATAACGCTTCAGACAAAACTGACAGTAAAAGATCAAAAGCCACAATTATGATGTGATGAAACGAGATGAAATTATCAGGTGATTCCAGGAACTAGAAAATAACACATGGGAAATAGCAACCTCCCTCCACCCCCAACTATCCTGCTTATTTCACAAGACAGATAATTCTATCTTAATTCTAAACTTGGAGACTGGCTTAAATGTAGGCATATTAAAAAAACAAACAAACCAACCCCAAAAACCTTAACAAAAAAACCCCAAACCAACTCCAAAACACTTAGCAAAAAACAACCAAACAAAAAAATACCCCAAACAGAACCATACTTTATATTCCAAGTAACATGCAATTTTATCCAGCACTTTCACCAAAGATACTGCTATTTCCTTACTGCTTTTTACATTAACTTTAATGCATAATTACACTAGGTTTTTGTATTTGTGCTTCTCAACGTCTCAAAAGTATCTTATTATTGACCTAAACAATCTAGATCCCATTTCACCTCCCGGTGTCTTCCTTCACCCCAGGCTGAAAAGTTTCTAGTTTATAGCAAAAAGTCCTTTTATTAATCTAAATATATGTCTCACCACTGCCTTCAATACAATATTCAATATTCTGATCAAAACCTATTATGGGGAAAAGCGACAAGGTGCTATTGGCCAGTCCCAACTCCTCAAAAGAGAAATGGGGGACTTCTGTTAAAGTTAGTCCATGAAGTTTCTTAATTCTTCTCATATAATGATCCCATCTGCAGTATTACGAGTTGTAGTTCATCTCTTTTGCAGATGTTGCATATTTTTGGGAGGTTTTTTGGTTGCTTTGTTTGGTTTTTCTAACACAAAGCTTTCTCAAAGCAAAAAGACATCATTCACAAATTTATAGCTAAAACTGCCAAAGATACAAAATGGACAAGGGAAGGCTCAAAATCCTTTTTTCAAAGAAAAAAGACAGAAGTCTAACTTCTGTCTATAGAAGCCTTCTTTACCTCTCTAGCTAACCATTTGTTTTCAGTGCAAGCTGCTAAAGCAAAGGTACCCTGAATAGAAGTGGTCATTTGCTCACACAGATATAATTCTTTCAACCAGGAAAGAATCTATTTGTACCGGGACTATAAGGTGCAAGCTGAACAGGACATCCTGATAAACTTTTCAGTAAGCAAATTGTCAGTACAAATCAGACGCTTGAGGAATATGACTCAAAGCTCTTCCTAAAGAAAACAGGCTTTTGCATCCAAGCAGAATTATGTATTGTCTTAAAATGTTAATGGTTATTGTATATATTTTAACACTTCTTAAAGCAAATACAGAGCTAATTGTCTATGCTGGACTGACTATACTCAACAGATTCTAACAGCTCAAATAAAAAATGCACTCATCTTCAAAGTACATGAACAACAAGACACAATTGCAAATTACGGACCTATCCTAATCTGAGAACTGTTGACAGAAAGCAATTCAGCCCTTCGCCCTGGAAATGCTTTGCACATATGCATCTTTACTCATGGTAATACCACCACTAAACTCAATTTAGTCTTTTGACAGTTGCTAAAGTGTTTGTAAAAATGGGTTAGTTATAACCAGTATAACCAGTTATAGTGCAGTGCAGTGCAGTGCTCCTGCAATGTCTCAGCTCTCAAATATCTGATCTCCAAGGCACACTAAATAGAGGACATGAAGTGGAAGGAGTAATACATATGGAAAAGAAAATTTTTAAAAAGAGTATTTTAATAGCACTGCAGACTTCTACAATCAAGTGCTGATGCATTAACATAACCAAGGAGAAAAGAAAGATGGAAAGTTTATCACTATGGTGAAAGTTTATCTACTATGGCACTAGAATCCATATTTAAAGCTCCTACGGACTGTTGATCTCTAACACCCTATGTAAAATTAGTCACTATTTCATTTAACTCATCATTAATAAAGTTTAAATTAGCTATCTAGGTATTATCACTTAAAATATTAATTTTTTCTTATGTATCCAACAGTAGCATAAATAGAATTTTTACTAATACTCACCCTCTGTCCAAGTTGACACGAACTGCCAAAATCAACAATCTTGATAGCGCTTCGTTTGGGGTTACAGAGCAGGATATTCTCAGGTTTTAGGTCACAGTGAATGATACTAAGTTCAGGAGTCGCCAGAAAAAGCAGTGCAGTGCACATTTGCTGTGCAAATTTTCGTGTCAGGTTCAATGAGACACCTCTGAAGTTGGTGTTCCGCAACAGATCATACAGATTGTAGGACAACATTTCAAAGACTAAGCAGAGATGGTTTCGGAACATGAAGTGGCGCTTCAAATGCACTTTAAAAAGGGGAAGAAAATAATTAACACATATCCCGTGTGGTAAGTATTAAGTACTAATTACAACACAATGCTTAAATATTTTAATAAACACGTAGGAAGCTGACCTGTGAGTAAGACAATAGTGTTACTTTCCCCCCCACCCCCCCTAGATCTGTGGTTATTTACAGAATACCGCTGCTATGCCTAGGGTATGGGGAACATTTTGCACACCAGAGGCATGCTCAGGTGTACCTCACTAAAGCTGTAATAGACAAAAAATTATTTGGAAGATAAAAAGATATTTTTTCAAAATAAGCTATCACTCTCCTCTTAGCAAAGTCAAACATACTTGTGCATAAATAAAAATATCAGCAAAAAAGACAAGAAACGTAAACTGTGTGTAATGTAACCTTTGTCACAACACTTGATCTTTTTCAGGGGACAGTTCATTTCTCCTAAAGCTAAAATTGTATTCAAGTCCAAGCAGATTGGAAAAAAGTGCACATACAGTGGCAATCTCAATCATAAAGCAGGTATCACACTTCAGACTGAATTATTTATTAGGGATTTCCCTTACACTTACAGAGAAAATATCTGACTGTCAGATTAATTTAAAATATACTAAGACATTACTGCAATTTATAAGCTGTGATTTCAATGGATTACTTCAATTAATAAAACTGATCAATATCCCAAAGGCATTATATTCATTTCAGTCAGGCATAATCTCAATTTATGAAAGCAACCAATCCAGTCCAAATCAAATAATTTTTTTCCATGAAATAGTTGAAAAATTCATCACATTAATCTTTTTAGAGGCAAGCAGGATTTACCAGTCTGACAATCATTCAGGTTGGTTACCACAAGTAAAAGAAAACTGAAATAGGAGAAATACTTCAGCCCTCAGATAAAAAACACACTCCACTTCAACAATACAGTTCCCTTTTTGTCATAATATCTTGAACCAATATTAGCACAAGGCAATTCAGGCTTTCAATTAAGGTCATTACTTGGCGTCCTATGGATTTTTTTTTTTCTCCATTATCATAAGCCAGTTCTTCATGTGTACCTTACAACTTACCTGTACGATACCATTTGCTTCCACCCTGATGCCGGTTCTTGCAATACATCATTGTCTAGACCTTTCATATTTTCTCCTCTTTGCCGTATTTCCACTATCCTCCCACCATGAAAGTATCAGCACCTTTTCATGCTCTTGTGGTCTTACTACACTCGATTCCAATCCCTACCCACACCACCTAAGCTTGCTGGACCTGCCAACTTGGAAAGAGGCACCACTTACTCCAACTGATCTGTAACTACCAGCATGCTACCATCCAACTAGTACCACTTGCAGCCACCACATAGCTCAAATAGTCTGGATAAGAGCTGAACTTGCCACATCTTTCCTTCAGTGAAGTCATGATATTTGAACATTTCTCCTCCAGTCTGCCACCAATTTTCACAAAACTTGAAGACCTAAATGCTTTCCTATACTTGTGTTAGATCTGAAGACGACCACTTGGAAGGTTTAAAGGTACTAGAGGACATCTGACAGAAGCGTAAGCAGTTATAAACTCTATGTCCTCAAAAATCAGGCTACGTTGCATTTAACTATGTTCTCCCTGAAGTCTACATTTTACATCACACAGTATGTTGTAATACTTGCAATGCTTTCAGCCTTATTCATCTATTCTCAGCATCATCTATCTGAAAGCCTATGAGAGGTTGGACTGTCCACACATACAACAGACTTATTTTTTACAGTAATATGCTGAATGCTTCAATTAAGTCTTGTTGCAGAAGTATGTTCATAAGCAACTGTTCCTATATTTACAAATATTTTACAGTGAAATGCCTAGAGATCTCAGTTTTTCACGGCCAGTTTTTGTACAGCATGCAATACAAGGTATTCATTCAAAACTTTATCTATTTGGGTTTTTTGATCTTTACTGATGCTGACAGGTTCATTAAATACTGTGTTAAATAAAAGGGGAACTATTCAAAGCTACTCAAACAGATTTGGAAACAAGCATAAAATCACCTGCCTAAGCAAAGGCACTGTTCAAAATTATCAGAACTTTTTTTTCCTTTTTTTTTTTTTTCAGCACTGCTCTCTATATAAAGCCATCCTGCCTTAACTCACAGAGGGAGATTATATGATGTTTTGGTCCATTTCATTTTACCTGATATTACAAACAGACTCTAAAAATTTAAAATTCCAAGAGCTTATTTGATGATGCCTACAGTGTGTTTATTTGCTGCATATTAATCTGAAACTGGTCATGCATCTAATGTTGCTGAAACATCTTTTTGATACAGTGTGCTGTCGAGTTCAGGTTTTGTTTTATGTAAAGATGTTATTAATAAATTTAAGTTAAAAATACCTTACATTAAATATGCATGCTCTTATCCTTGACAGGTCTGAGATCATTTAAGATATATTCAAAGTAGTGAAAGAGATGCAAACTACAACAGATCACAGCTTCTGTGGAAAAGCTGGTCCTTAGCAATTTCTTCAGGTGTCTGTATCATTAACTGGAAAAAGAAAATTCTACAAAAGATCTCAACACTACAAAAGTAACAAGTCTGTTATCCCAAATAATGTTTTATATTCTTCTTCTGGATCTGGTCCTGATGTAAAGGAAACTGGAAAATTTGCATTACATAATATTAATAATTTTAAAAGTTGTATTATTCTTTTCATTTCTTTAGTACCAGAAGCATCTTATGCTATATAGCAAGATCTAAAATATTCATAATTTGATTAAATAAAAATTAAGAATAACTATTCAAATACCTATATAGTACTTCATCTCAGTGTCATGTTTGTTCATAAGCTCAAGCAGTCGCACTTCAATCTGGGCTTGGTTTAAGAAAGCCTTCTTGTTTTTTATTATTTTGATAGCCACCCACTCCTGTTCCACTCGATCGTAAGCCTTTACAACCTGAAAGAGGAAAGTCAAACACATCAGTAAAACCTACCGAGTTTTCAAAATACACCAAAACTCACTTTCTAATCTTTCTTCACTTTCTGAATTCAGAGAAAATATTTTTAGAATTTTTGTTCTTTCCAGTTACATTTCTTAAGTTTCTTCTCTTACTTGATACTACTATAAAGTCACAATTGATCACGTGACATTTATTGCAGTGATGACGCAGAACAGAACTGAGGCTTCACTGAGGCTTCACTAAGGCAAGTGTTATATCGAATGCAATTATCAAATCACCAAAAACAATGCTGTAAAATGACTGGCAGAATCCAAGAAAAACCAACAAAAGCAACAAAAGAAAAGCTCCATCCTCCTTCCAGCCATTTTCTCAACCCTTGGCTGTAGCTATGAAAAGTCAAAACAAATGTTACTAAGTAACATTTGTAATAGATAATCCTAAACACTAGACTGTTGTTTTAATTTAAAAACCCAAGCCAAACAGCTAAAAATGTGAACGGGTAGCAAAAAGCTGAGGATTTGCTCATTACAAAATGCTTTACCAGATCTACATACTGAAGCATATTCAAATGTTATCTGTATCAACAAGAAACAGCACAAAATACGAGTGCCTTGAGCAGGCACTCAGTATAACAGGATTAAGAAAATTACTTTAATTTTAAAATGAAACAGGAATACCACTTCAAATGAAATGCATATTACGATTCACATGAATGACAGGTTGCTCAGCTCATTCACATTACCTGTCCAAAGGATCCTTTGCCTATTAAAGAGTCAATTTCATAACGATCCATCCACTTCTCCCCATTTTTTACAATGTAGTCATAGTTGTCATCATCATAGCCATCATTGTAAACTTTTCTCTCTTTTTTGTGACTCGAATCATCTCCTTGGCCCTGCTGATGCCGCCGTTTTTTTTTTGCATAGTAAACCTAAATGTGAAAAGCAAGAGCACTTTGTACAGCATCAGTTCAATAAAGAATAGAATCAGCTATTATAATCTTCATATCTAATCCTGAGATTTTAAAATGCAACTTCTACTACTGGAAAAACAAACAATCCTCTCCTGCTATCCCTCTATTTGAAGTCATATCATTATACCAAAGCAAAGTCTTGATGAGTAATTTAAAAACTCAGAAAGTAGAGCTAAATAAATGCACTAATAACACTGATCCCCAGAGTTCATAGGTGCAAAAAGAAAAGATACATCACAGTACACTATGCACACAGCAAAATTAAAAATGATAAGTAGCCTGGAAACAAGTTATCGGTTGCCTTTCTACAAGACTGGAAAAGAAGAATTCCAAGGAAGTCAGTAATCACTGCAGAAATCCCTTCACAATCCCTAAAACTGCCAAAGAGTTAGAAACTAACTGATGCTTTTCTATATTAACGACCTAATTTTTATATTTTACATTTGCCAATAATATTTAATGAAATAATCTAGAGAAAACACAATTTTCCTTAAAAGCCTTTAGACACTTTCATAAAGGTTTATAGCATGAGCTAAAAGAGCGTTTGTGCCACTCACTTCTTATCATGCAAGAGCAAAGCTCAACATTTGTTTATAGAACAACAGAAAAATAACTTCCGGGATAAAAGATTTCCTACGTCCTGGACAGAAGGCAGGACCATGACATCCATGATCCCAAATGAGGGGTGAACAACAGACAGAGAGCTTGTTTTTTTCTTATCTCTTCACAAGATAATTCAGAGAAAAAATACTTAATAATGTACTGTAAACAAAAACTTCACATGGATACATATTACAAAGATAGCTGGAACCATTACCTCATTAATATGCTTGTATGTTTTGATCAAATCTACGGAGAGTTTCCTCAATGGAGCAGTGGCTGGATCACGGAAAGTTTGGGGCATCCGCCTCTGTAATATGACCATATCATAACTTAGAAAAAAAAAGCTAGAACTTTAACGATATAGTTACTACACCAAATCATGACATTCCTCACAGAAATGAGCTATTTCATTGCAACGTTTTTTTCTTTAAGCCAATGTTAAAAAAAGGAAAACAAATATAGGAAACAAAAGAAAATAAGAATATAGGTAAGTTACTTTTTAATGTATTTAATTTGTCAAAAAATAAAGAAGTAAATCCCAAGATTTCTACCTCTCCTCCCATTATGCCTAACAGGCTTAATTCCAATAAACAGTTTTTCCCTCATTTAAAAATACAGCTCCTTTGACAACAGAGATTCTTGCTGACATTACTCCTCTACCTCCTGACTGATACATAAACTGTAACCATATTTAATGTATAGCTGCCTTAAAACCACAAATGGAAGTTAACAGTAGTAACTACTGGAGAACTGAGGCAGTTTGCCACATTTAAACTGTATTAAATTCCAAATAAAAAAAAACCCCTCAGGTCTGCCATGCCTTGCAATATTCAGGCCTAAATCTAAATCCTAAAGAAAATCTAAAGAAATATAAAGCAGGCACATGAACACCATACCTACTTTGAAAGTTTTAAAACAATGTCCCTGAAAAGGTAGTTATGATCCTCATTTGTTTTTCCCACAACTGACTACATTTAGAACAAAACCATCTTCAACAGCAGGCCATTTTTTTTAATTGGTTTCCTGAAGAAACAGGACTTATTTGCATGCCTCTTTTTTTTCTATACACCCATGCACCATGTAAATTCTGGATCTACCAACCAACTTCTATTCCTCTTTAAGATTCATTTGAAATCTCAGAAGATAAAGCTCCTGAAAAGATAAAGTTCCAAGTGGCAAGCTGGAGGTGAGTAGTATCCCCGGTGAAAGCAGAAAAAACTAAGTCACAAACTACTTCATTTGGCTACTGCTGACTACCGGCTCAGCAGACACTTAACAGCACAACTGTCCCACCAGACAAGCTCTGGCAACTTCTCTGTCTCACCCGGTGAGAGCGTCAGCTGGGGAGCTAGGAGAGAGAGTGGCGAGGTCAGCGTGACTGCTCCCCTCTCTCCATTCCCTCTCTTCCCAATGACAGAAACACACGGGGCAAGTTTAAGCGATTGCATTGGAGAAAAGCTTGTTTCCTATATGCTAAAGCTTCTTCTGCTTCCTTACTCATTATTAAGAGGGTTAGATGATCAAGCACCACCACACTCAGCCTTACAACCCTCATCTCTCATTATCTCATCTCATGCCATCAAATATGCTCACACTCATAACTCTCTTCACTTCCAAGTGTTTAATTTCATCTGCTGCCTCTTATTAACAGCTAAACCGATATGCAGCCTCCTGCAGAGCTGAGGAAAGAGCATAAGCCATAAACAAAAATAATGAAACTGATTTTTATATCAGTATTGCTAAACTAGTAAAGGAACTGGAAAAGCATAACTCTTCTCTCTTTCATAGTATTACTCAATACTCATAAGGGTGGCTGTGCAAAGAGCTCATTTTTTTTTGCTCAGCGTCAAAAATCACGAAGTGACCCCAAAAAGTTCTCACAAATGGAAGCGATAAAGACTGTTTGTACTTCTGAAATTGGACCTGAACTCAGGTACCCAAACAACCATACTAGAAAGCTAAGCTCAGGCTCTCTTCTTGGTGGGTGCGCAGACCGCACAGGGGAGGGAAAAAGAGAGTGCGAGCAAGAGCGAGAGAACAAACAAAGCATGAACAAGGGAGAGAGCTGAAGGATGAGGGAAAAGGCAAGAGACTTACAGTGAGGTTACTGCATCTGCGTGAGGCTGGGACTCCCAACAGGTACAACATTCACTGGAGCTGAAGGCTCCCGAGAAAGGGCAATTCAAAGCTTTGATGCACATCACTCCAAATATGCCCACCTAACGTTTTTACACCCCTGCAAGCCTGCTGACTTGTGGTCTTTTTGATTAGGGAATGCTTCTCAGAGACAATACAATACAGTTAAACTTCTCTCGGGGAATTTTAACCCAAGTCACGCCTTAGGTGTTTGTTCCATTCCACTTTTGGATATGCCCACTACTACCAATTTCCCTTAAGTAGTTTTACCAAATTAATTCCTTCATTCTTTTTATTACAAGCACAACCATTTTGTAACCATCAGGAAAGTCTGTTTTAAAGTTTCCTAAACAAACTACTTGACATTCACAAAACATTTTTCTTTCTTCCTTTCATCTGTTACACAAATGTGAACCATTAAACAAATCACACCTAAATATGATCTCTTCTGGTTCTCTCCCACGGTACTGTTAAACAACTAAACCGCATCTAGTCCTAATCCCAGCTGTCACTGTTACAGGCTTTTCAAATGCAAGTATTTCCTTTACATTTCTTAATCTGACTTAAAGAGTTTATTGGAACACCAGTAGATTTTACTGGTAAAACTAACCATGCTGCGGCACAGGAATACTGGCAGGGACCAGTCTCTGTCCTAGGCTGACATGCCCAGCACAGGGTCTCCGTTACGCAGGTTATGAATTTTGAGGAAAGAGTCTCAGTGTGGAAGAAGTCCATAGTTCAGGTCAACCATTCAGACATAAAGTTGCTCTAATTTGGCATGGGAATTTGTAGGACAAGTATTCATGTTTATTTTCTAAGTCAAATTTGCTTGCTTAAAAAAAAATCCTTTAATTTCAACTCTGAAATAAGCATCCTGGCGAAAAAAAAAAAAAAAAATATATATATAATTTGTTGCTATTCCCTAATCATAAATAATTGAAATTCTGCAGGCTAGCCCTATGTTGCTTGCAGTCAGTACCTTATTTGAAAATTGTGCTTTTAATTGTGCATTTAGACCGTCACAGATTCCTGAGGACACACTTTAACCTGTATGAACTTTTTAACAGGTACTATTTTGCTCTCCTGGGTTCATAAAGTTTTGGGTGGGAGAGGAGAAAGAATTGACCTTTTCTTCCTCCCCCTGTTATATTGCAGAATTTGTAACATTCACTTCTTTTTCCAAGATACTTTTGAAGACTATTACTGCCGCCTTCTTGATGACAGAAGACTATGGAACAAAGTGCTCATTATCCGTTTTATACCGTAACACTCTCAAATTCTTTATCATTAGGGTAATACTGATTTCCCTCTTGGCTTCAAAGAATGCTCAACCACAAAAAAAAAAAAAAAAAAAAAAAAAAAAAGAAAGAAAAAGAAAAATCCTATTGCACAAGCTTCAGTCTCTATCTGGTGGCCAGACAGCAACACTGCAACCTCAGATCTTCCCAAAGAAAGAACACAAATCAGAAGATACGTTTGTTTTTCAAGACTGAGACACAAGAAATTACTTCCATTACAATTATATACGTCAGTAAATACCCATCACATTCTGGCTGGTCCACATTTATGCCTCAATGGAAACAGTACAGCTACCTGGGATGCTACCATAATGAAAATCACGTTGCAAGTAAGGAATTGAAATTTTATTTACTTTACTATTACCCAAACACACGTGACACAGTGCTGAAAAACAACCTGTTACTAGCCTAAACAAAGAACAGAGAGACATGCATAAAGGCAACCAAGAGCTCTACTTGCATGTAGTCAACACATTTGAGACAAACCACATTTAAAAGAAACTATGACTTTTTAACTCAGTTATGTTACTTTAACTAGCATAGTCTTTGAGCTTTAATGAATGAAGGAACAGATAACATTTCTTTCTCTCTCTGGACATATGCTTTGTTATCTAAAAAACAGATGGCACTGTTCCTTACTAAATGTGTTTTATTTTGATTATGGGAAATTCTGAGCACATATATATATATTCTGTTAATGGAATGTTTTAATGCAGATTTGTTTTAAAAAGAAAGATACACCACCATCCACATTCATTAAAAAAAGAAAGAAAGAAAAAAAATTCTGCTTGTGTATAGTGTATGTTCCATTTTACAAACAGAATATATGATGAAGATTTTTATAATATAAGCGTAACTTTTAGCAAGAATTTAAATTGCAATACCTATTTAATAGGGTCCCATATCAAAGAACTGAATGGACCAGCCTCATCTCCTGCGTCCCTTGCTACTCCAAACCCTTCTTGTATCACAATAATATAGAATAGGAAGTCAATGCTAATCCCATATCATGGTGGGCCGCCACATAATAGATGGTGCCTCCAGAGGGTCAACAAAACAGATGTTTAATTGCTATAACCACAAACCACAGTAACACTTCTCCATAATATAGAGCAAACTTCAGATTTTTAGAAAAATGATCAAAGAGGAAAAAGCGTATGTGCCAGAGAACAAGAGAAATCCCACACTATTCTTCAAACTGACTGTACTCAGAGCCAGAACTATATGCAGGTAGGGACAGAATTCCAGTCCAATTACTTTAATCATTTACTTGTGTTCTGTATTTCCCTCCTATTCTGGATTCCTTCCCCAAATAAATAAGGTTCTTGAATAAAAGTATTAGTAAGAAACAGGTAAGTTTAAAGTTAAATAAATCCATAAAACCAGCAAGGAAGCAAGGGTCATCTGCCCCAGAAAGGGAACGAAAAACCCCACTCTGAAGTTCTTGTTGCCAGAGCATAAACGTATTTTTCTAAAAAACGTCCCAAGATAAACGGAAAGTGAGAGAAATGCTTTTACTGAAATGAACTGCATGCTCACATTGAGCACAAGAGTTTGGTGAAGTCTGATGATCACTAATAATGATGTTGCTGATTAGGTAGCCAGAGTAACTGAACTAAGGATTTGCTACTGCCTGCTAGAACACATTAATTTTCCAATGATCTAGTTGGAATCAATAAAATCTCTGGCCAACATCTGGTCAGTAAAACCTAAAATTTCGCAGGTGATAACCAATCTTAGACACATATAGAGAGAAAGATGTTTAGCAGTCAGCCCAACCTTTGAATTCCAGGTGCTTCATGAAAGCTAAACTGTTGGAATTTGTTACCAAAATCTGCCCAGGAATCTCACCTCAACTTCCTTGTCAGGTAAAGGAATTTTCTAATTTTTTGTACTTAATTGAAAAAAGTTTCAGGCAATCTGAGTATCCATGATGAAGATAAACATTAGCACAGCACAAAAGAAATGCTTGTTTGAAGTTGTGAAAACTTTCAAGCTCTTATCTTCTATTCACATCAGGCTATGTTGAACTCTCAAGATGCAACCAGTTGAAAAAGGACAAAGAAATATTACTGCTTGTTGCTGCTAAAGGAAAGAGGTCTTGCAGATCTTATCTTTTCTATTCACTCTAGGTCACACGCTCTTAAAGCTTTCCTGAAGCTGGCTCTGGCACTTGTCAGAGAGCTAAGACCACAAAAGCAAGAGCAGGACCCCATCCTGCCAGCAGGCCCGGCACTTGGTGAATCACAATCACAGACTTCAAGTAAACCCTTACAATCCAGCAGTTTTCGGGAAACAAAAGCCTTAAGCCTGACTACTGAAGGGAAAAAAAAAAAAAAAAAAAAGAAAAAAAGACAGAGCTAGAAGTTTTAAACTGTAATTTAAAACCTCATAAATAAGTGAAAAACAAAGCAATCTGGTTGGCTTTGGCAAGAAACAAATAACAGGAAGATACTTCAATGATGAGATGAGTAAGTTTTGGCCGCCATAACCAAAAAGCAATAGGTGCAAAAGAAGATGATATAAATAATATTTTAAGGGTAATGTATAATATAAATACACATAATTTGTAACTTTAATATAAATTGTCATTACTGTTTCCTAATCTTTAATCTGCTATTGCAAATGATTCATAAAATACCAGAATTTGGTCTGCAAGCCATTACAAATCAAAATGCAAGAAGGACAGAGTGGGAATAAAAACAATAAATTAACATTCAAGGCCTAGCTTCCCCATTATTTGGTTATGAATGAAAATCATTATGGAACTTGAAAAAGACAATACTCCTCCAAAAAAAGGGTCAGTCTCCAGTAAAAAGACAGACAAAAAAATAACCTGATAAAACATAATAAGGCAGATCATCTTTGCTATTTATCAATATGACATCACTTACAGAAAACGCCGCTGTTCTACATGCTAAAACTTAACAGCTACTCTTAGCAACTGACAAGCAGTATCCTTATGTGTCTTCCTGCAGCCTGAAGAAATTTACTGTCAAGAGAGGAACTACTTGATATCTATTATTTCTATAACACTTCAGCATCCCCAAAGCTGAGGCTTCATCCTGGGTTTTGTTTTCAAGCATGTACATTTTGTCTGGATTTGGACAAAATGCAGAAAAGTTCAGCAAACGTAGCAATCAAGAAAGTACCCTTTGTAACCCTTGTATTCTCGATTCCGCCAATGAAAAGATTCACTCAACGATACACTAAGCTGCTCCGCAAATTATTTAACAGAAGCAAGTTTATTGAAACGATGGGATATTTCAGAGAGAAGAGGGCAGGGCTTCATAGAAAAAGGCAGTTTGCCCGGGCAGAGCACCGCCTTGAAGCAAGGCTGGCACTGCAGTACGGCGCTCTGGCCAGCAGATGGTGGCTGGAACTCGGGAAAGAATTTTGCCTGGCAGTCCCGGCATAACCACCGCCGACCCGGGGAGATTCCTGCTTCCTTGACCCATCTGGCTACTGAATCAACAAGGTAATGGGAGCACTCTCAGGAGCAAAGGGGCTGGCAACTTGCTATTAATCAACTGTTGGATGCTTGCACCCAAATGGGCTACTTCTAAGCTGCTGAAACCGGTAAGCACCAAAGTGGACCCAATTGTCCTGGCTGCTGATGACTGCTGTTGCATTAGGAAATGATGGGAAACTGAAGCTGACTTCTTGTCTGTTTGACTGGATGCAAGACATTCCATTAAAAGGATCTACCCTTTAAGAATTACACTTTCTGTATCTGCCAAAAGTCACCTTTTTCTTCCTCCTATGTTTTATGGCTATTAGAGCAACCTAAAAAGCCTTCTACAACATACATTCAGCCTATTCCTTTGCTGTCCAAGTTGAAAACATGATCTTCTTAACCATACATACTTGAAAACATAGAAGTATGTCACCTTACGTGACTGAAGAGAGTTTGTCATTACTAAAAGGTTAGTCTGGTGTTACAACCTTTAATAACAGACAAACACGCAACAGAAAGAACTAGTGGTGGGATTCCAACAGAGGAATGAACAACCACACAAGGACGGTTCAGAAAATGATCTCTCCAAGAGTTTTTCAGAATTGACATATACAGGACAGAACTGCTTTTACCAAGGACAGAGAGAAATAAGTTGCAGCATATTCAAGGCAATACCTTGAATAAAAAGGATTCCTGTAGAAATGTCATAAAGAAAAGAACCGTAAGATGTATGTATCATTTAGACATGAAAACCTAGATGGTATGCAGATTACATGTGGAGTGAAAGGCAAGATGGTAGTCCACAGCAATGGAGAAACCTAAGACAGCACAAAGCCTTCAACAATAAAGAATCAAGAAAAAAAGGGTAAGAGTTATGTTTTAAGGGCTACTGAAAGAGAAAGAACCAGAAAATTTTCTTGCACAGAGACAATGTCTAGAGCAGATGATCTGACTCAGTAGCACAAAGATGCTAGCTGGATTTGGTTTTGCAGAGAAGATTAACCAGAAGAACAGTGCAAAGGCAAAAAGCAATTGAGACTCCCCAACAGAAGCTCATACAGAACCTCCATACCAACCTGGAATCTGGTGAGAACGCTTTATGGGACTTGTTGATGGGAGAAGCACAAGAACTCAAAGGAGTCACAAAAAGCAAGTAGTCAGAAGACTCCAAGAAGCTGCCCACCACCAAAGTCAAGGGTACTGAAAGCAGCTGATGAGCTGAGGACTTACGCAGAGGACTGTAAGACTTCAACAATGGAATTACAGTAAAACAGAAGACAGAGGCTACAATGCAGAAAAAACACGACGCAACTCGAAAAATAAAAAATAGTCTTAGTGGTGCAAAGACAGCTTGATTGCCATTATCAAGGTGGCCAGCTGATCATTCCTTCATATGGATAACTTTCCGGAGCCAACCATAGCTTTTTCCCTACATTTATATCCTCATCTCAGTGTGTTGCATTCTTTGGTCAACAATTCTTGGCTCTTCTTCGAAAACTATTCTTCAGCTACCATTTAAAAGCCATTGTGACCACAGAGAGTAATGGATGGTGATAATCATACAATTCCTTGATTTTGCTGTTTGTTTTGACAACATGAACAACTAAGCACTAACATACACTAAAGCTCATAAATGTGATGCCAGATAGTAATGCTTAGAGTCTCTTGAAAGGTTTAAGGAACAGAGCAACTTTTCTTAATTGGCAGACTGATTCACTAACCTCATTGTAGAGGTTCTGGGGGACCTTTAACCTAAATAAAAGTCACAAAAAACACCTTTGTAGATTTCTCAAGCTTAATACTATTACATATGAGTAGATTTACTCTTCCTACTGACTGGCTTTCAAGAAAGTAAAAACATTCTTTGCCAGCTCCATTCACTTTGCCATTCTTCACAGAGCCCTAGTCATTACAGATCTCCAAATCCTAGTATCAAATATCCTGGCACTTAGTTTGACCATTCTCATCCTCTTTAATCCTTCCCTCTTTCAGCATAAGTGCCTTCCTACAGAGCAATACCAACAGAGCAGCTCTTGATGGTACCGTAGATTTTTCTATCAACGCCATACTGAACACAAGAACAGACCTGAATTTGGTAGCAGCAAAAGACTTCACTCTCCATCCTCATTAAGTGGAACGTGCCTCATCAGCGTACACCAAATTTTGAAGCTCTGACTTACAGACTTAGGGATTTTAAGCTTTGAAACCTATCTGTGTTCACATCTCCATAACTGGGCTGTGCCATTTTTAAGAAAGCAACAGAACTGTCTCCTACACAGGGCAATACTAGCTTATGGCTAGCCACCTAGCATATTAGTTAGGAAGCTACTTCAGCAGTTCTAGCAACTCAAAAACAGTAAGGAAGAAACACAGATCTTGACAGTTCTAAAGCATCCATAGTCATCATAATCCCTGTGTTCATTTTACTTCCTTGCAATAGTAAGTAATAAATTAGTAGTAGTAAAATCCCAATGATAGCATAGCTTTAGATTTTGCTTGTTTTTAAAAAACGCGTATCTTCCTTAATAAAATGTATCTTTTGTGAAAACCTATTTCAAATACACTAACCAGTGACTCTGAATTAGAAAACTGTCCATTAGAACACGTAATAACGCAATCACATTCTAACATCAAACAGCCCTAAAAAAAAAAAAAAAAAAAAAAAAAAAATCGAACAAATATTATTAAACTCTCTTTCCAACTCTCCACTGGACAATCTTTCTCCCCTCTCATCTCAAAAATGTTAGAAGTAGAATAATCACAATAAATATGTACCAGATCTTTAAAAACAATTTCCAGAAACTTATTCATCCACCCATCCTAGAAGAGTCAGGAGTTAATTAGTTAAAAAAAAAAAACAAAACAGAACAAAACAAAAACAAAAAACCAAGCAAAAATACAAACCACCCCCAACCCCACAAGAACATACGCCCTGATCCTGTAATTTATGGGTGTATAATATATTTAGAGAAAGAATTATTACATCTACACTGACTTCTTTGTTATGACTTACCTGGTTTGTTAATAATGGAGGTTGCTCAAGCTGTTCAGCATATAAGGCAGAAGAAACCTGTTGGTCATTTATATTCTGCTGCCGACGATCACTGTACTGCTGATGCGAATGGGACATCTGTCCAGCCATCTGAAGGCCAGTAGCATGGAATGAAAACGATGGTGCAAGCCGAACAGATGAAGGTTTGCATGCTGAAGTCTCTCCTCCTGCAAAGACAATGTGAGTTTTTAATGCAGTTAATAGCTTTAAATTATTTACCTCAGTTAGCCTCCATCTCCTAGCTTACAGAGCTTATAAATACACAAGAGTTTTCATACACAACGAACCCAGAAATCATTCTCATGGAAAAGTTATCTAGCTGAAGTGCTTCCTCTAGTTGGAACTACATGGGTCCTTTCCAACTCTAACCATTCTATGATTCCCATTTCACTGTGACAACTTATTCATTAACCGTTTATTCCTATTTATCCTTAACATCCCTTTTCTAACATCTTCACTTATATGTCATAGTGTCATAACTCAAATGGAATTCGACAGGGGTTATTTTCAAATATAAGAATTTTGTGTATGGATTCCATGAAAGCTAGAAAAAAACCCCAAGTTCTGCTTTTCAAGGCTGCTCACAGCAACTTTCTGTACCAAAAGAAAAGCAGAGCTAGTGCCCAGCCTCAGCACCTCATCTTCCCTGGCCTTAATGTTTACGCCTTCCTACAAACTGCTTAGCTCATTAGACTACATTTTTAACTCCCACCCTTCTTCTAACACACACTGTACTTCAACTCAGCTTCCTGACTCCTACTGCTGAGTTTCATCGAGTTATAGGTAGCAAGCACCATAATTTGAATTAATTCCTTTTTGGGAAGGTGAAATCAGACTGCAAGAAGCAACTGTGACACAACTGCAAAGCAAGAGACAAACAAAATACTTGGTGTCAAGTTGCAGAAGAATGGCAAGCTGTATGGCCAAAGTACTAGATTCCACAACATCCTGAAAAATGACAAATTCCACAGGCACAGAATCTGCCTCTAACTGGGACAGATCCAACTCTTGTTTCAGACATCTGTCAGATGGCATTGAATTGGTTCGTAGTCTACCTGTATCTTCACTGTCCTTTAGCAGTGGCGGACAAATTAAAGTACATTTTCATTTTCTTTGTTTTCTAATGAAAGTTTAGCATGTTCCACATTTAACATTCATCCTTTTGCTTTTTGCTGACTATGCCGGAGGGGTGAAATTCTCTAAATGGATGCCACGTTGGCACAACATAAGAGACAGTGCAGGATGGGACAAGTAGCCAGGCACTCTGAAGCCAACATTGCCACTGAAGGAATACGTGTGGAATCAGAAGCTGAAATCTGGAAGCCTAATTATTGGTAAAGATTAAATTTATAAGCAAGATGTGAAATAATCAAGCACCTTAACTAGCAAGGGAAATCCCCATTTCCTTTACAATCGAAACCTTGCAAGAAAATACAATCAGTAGAAAACAGTAGATGAACACCGCCCATCAATTTTACTTTCTTAAAAATAACTGACTGATCATCTTGCCACCTATTCTAAGTTAAGAAAAAATAAAATATTGAGAATGACACTGCATCACTGACTCAGTACCTATCAGGGCAGTAAAAGAATCGCATGGGATGAAATCAAACACCATTTTACATTTAGATCATTTTAGATAAATATATTCAATAAAAAAAAGCCAAGATAATATTCAAACAGCTCTAAATAAGAAGCCTACATATAGTATAGTCACTATTACTTTAAGAAGGGAGAAGTGAAATTCTGCAGAGAAATACCTACTGACAGACAACTGGTATTTTTCTCCAGTGTTACAATTCAGTACTACTAAAAGGCTAACAGAACAAACTGCTCCAGAAAATGAACTGGTTGCCCACAAGCACCCACATATTTTCACAACAAAAAAAAATCCAACAAAAACTCCCCAAACCCTTCATGAAATAACTATGATATATGAAAACTTTTTTGTGTGTGCATTATGGTGCCTCTGGTAACATGATAAAATATCAAGATGACCTTACAAATGGAAATAAAATAAAGAAATTCCTGACCTAAAACCCATTATCAGCTAAGTCAACTTAACATTGCACAAAAAATTACTTTAACTCTTCTGTAAAATGTCCATTAAAAACTGCTTTGTGATTTTAAAGGAAATACAGATCCTAGTAAACTCTCAAAGTGAAACTGTCCTCCAGAATTCAAACATAAAGTGAAAATATTAGTTAAACATCTGAGTGTAAACTTTTTAAAATACTTGCATCATTTTTCTGTTTTCATTCCAAGTAACATCTTATGTTCACCTATGAACTGTGCAACAGGTGGTCATCTTCTTTTTTTAATTTAAAACTATGTATCATGAACTTTGCGAGTTCACATTTAAATACAGGCGGAAAATATGTGCAAAGATTCTAATGCATCAGCTGATCTCTCTCAAAGATATCATGGTTATTTTATATATTACTGCATCTGTCAGATCATGTAAAAACTGTATACAAATATTTTTTTCTCACTACTCTATTTTCTTAGTATCTAAACTCCATTTTTACTAGAGAATCAGAGTTGATCTTCCCTCTGCACAACTTGGGAACTTTAGTGTACATTTACTTTTCAAGATATACTGAACACTCCTGTAAGAGTGGGTGAACACAATGTGAGACACTATTTCGTATATCTACTTTCTGCTCTTTTAATTTCTGCTGATTTTCTGCTTAACCTGAAAAAAATAAAATATTCTCACTTAGCAACATCATGGTGACTGAATTTAAAGACAAAACAATATTTAAATCAGATAGTAAAAAAAAAATAGCACCAATTCTAAATTCTAGAGCCAATTACTTTAAAAGGTTTAGTTCTTGTATTTTTTTACCCCAGGCCATTGTTTCCCAATAGCATACTAGACATGTAGCAAATAAGATAACTTAATAAAAACAAATTTTATTTTAAAAAATTCTGCACTTGCACATGTCCCTAAAAAAGCAGAAAGCTCACATATATACACTATAAAATCCCAGTAGCATGGAGTTCTCATTTACAATTTGACTTCATAGTATCTTCCGACACTCACTCAAAAGATCACAACAAATCTGAGGATGAACTGAATAATGCACTACACACACTTTTTAAAAAAATAAGAGGAAAAGAAGGAAAAGTGGAAAAGATTAGAAATATAATTATCTCACAAAAGAACAGTCATAATACTAATGTTTCACTTCAGGTTTAAACTTTTGACACTTGCACACCCTTTGTCTCTTGAGTCCACTAGGCAGGACAATGAGGCTGTAGCTTTCCTGGTCTTCCAAACTGATGATGGTCAATTGGACCAACTCAGTTAATTCAACAGCAACACCCCAGAAAAGAGCTTCATAATTTATAACAAAGTGATCAGACTGCAGAATCACAAAGAAAGTCTCTCTAAGAAGCACAGTTTGACAAATAATTTATTCTACTCATTCAATGTAACTTTTTTTTTTTTTGAAGATTCTATGTTTGCGATTAACAGGCATCTACCTATTTGCTTGGAGGTAAGTCATACACAACCTGTGATGTCAACATACATTCAACATAGATGAATAAAATTGTATCCAACAAGAAACTTTTTATAAGCCATTGTTCTTTGGTACAAGTTTTCATCTTTACAATTTCTTACTGTCACTGAAACCGGAGACACACGAGTTCACAGACTTGTCTTGCTGAAAGCAGTCTTAGCTATCAACAAAAACAAGTTATGTTCAAGATATGGTCCCTGATGAAATACCTGCCCTTGCCACATTTCGGACTTTGTTCCATGATACCTGCAATCCTACCCCAGTACAGCTAATCCCAAGAGAACACTCATAATTTCTATTATGAGCCAAGAAACACCCAATGACAAGTTAGGAAGGAATGAAGGGAGAAAGAAGAATTGGCGAGAATAGCAATCTTGACCTCCTTTGGTTTTAGGCTGAGGAGTTAGTCAGCTATAGAAATAGGAACATTTGTGTAAATCAATTAATTGAGGTTCCCAAAGCCCCTCATGGCCGAAGCTCATTTGGAGAGCTCTAGACATTCAAAAAAGTAAGTGATCTACTGACCACCATGGGAGTACTAAAATCCACAGGAGCTCGTTACCACGCCACAGCCATAACTTCTACAGGATAAAACCACCTAAGGAACAAGGTCTAGTCAATCACCAATCCTCCTTTCTAACCACTGTAAATTCAAATGATTGCATGTTGTGATTACACTTTGGGAAGGAAACAAAGTGACAGAAAAGAAAAAGTATGCCAAGATCTCTATGCATGAAGTGCATTAAGGGAAGCGATTTATCTTACGCAAGGGTCTTATCTAACGTGTTAGTTCAGGGAATGGCATAAAAATATACAGGTTTTATGTATGCATACAGTTTAAGTTTTTGCAGTTTACAACAACCTCATCACAGGCAAATACAAGTTTAAATCAGAACTTGTCATAAAGGTCCAGCTACAGAAGGCATCCCTTATTTCAGCCTTGAGAGTGTATGTCCCTTTCCTACAGTCATGAATGTAACAGCTCTTCTGAAGTGAAGCTGTTCAGAATACTGTTTCATTAATGACATTCCATACAACATAATATAAGCAAAATATAAATGGTAACAACAGTAACTTCTTGACTTTTGTAAACTTACTGTCTCTGGAAAGTAACAAGTGAGGAAGTAGCAAGCATTAATAAAATCCTACACTACCGTATAAGCAAACCACTGTTAACTATAAGCAGAAGAAAATCCTTAAAAGGGGACCAATACCATAAATGTGATGACAGAGAAAACTTAGATTATAACCTCAAAAGAGGTTCATAACTCAGAACTATCTGAAAATACAGATACTGCAAAAATCGATTGCTCTATCATATGAAAGAAGGTAGGTTATATCTCTTTAAAGCATCATCTTAACACAGTGGAAGAGCCTAAGTTCAAGAATGTATTTCGTTATTTGGTGAGGATCGCAAATACTTATCTCATTCAAAGTAAGTTTGTTTTAAATGACTTTTCCAAGTATTAAAGAAACTAGTAACTCAAAGTAGAAAAATCACTTGAAATGGTAGTTACTGAACAGTATAGGAAAAATTTTGTTACAATTTTGCATCAATTTTTAAAAACTCAATGCAGTTTCAAAATTCAATTTCCTACTTCATCCATTTTAGATTCTGTTATTCCCATTTTGACATCAGTCTACATAACTCATTAAAACATTACCTCTTCCCCAAAAAAGTATCGTAAGGTAACCAAGTGGTGCAATGCATTGCTGGCCTTCTCCTTTCAACATAAAGCAAGGCACAAATATTCACCAATGGACTGCAAAGAGTAGCAGATGACAGAGTGCCACCTCAAGAGTGGATCACTGTTCCTGAAGAAAATTGTGCACTGTGGTCATTTAAATTTGGTACCTAAGAATTTGAAAATTTCAACTGAAGTTTTCCCTACAGCTGGGCCATTGTAAAGTTTTGTTCTCTGGACAAGACTGACTGATGTCTAGTAAAATTAGAAGCTGTGCTACAGCCTTTCCCACAGTCACTGACTGAGCACTGGCACAGCTTGCCCAGAGAAGCTGTGGATAACACATCGTGGGCAATACTCAAAACCCAACTGGGCACAGTCCTGGGCAACAGGCTCAAGGTGGCCCTGCTTGAGCAAGGGGGACACTGGAACAGGTGACTTCCAGAGGTCCCTTCCAGCCTCAATGATTCTGCGATTCTGTGCCACAAATGTCAGCACAAAGTAAATGACAGGATTGATTCCTTTGAATCAGGGAGTTGTTAGATCAGCCCCTCTGTCATGTGAGACTGCATTTGGAAATCCCCATAGCAATGAGATGGTTTCTCTGCATTTCAGTCACCCAACTCATTAAATACATACTCTGCTTCTCAAGGTATTTATCCCTCTTGGTCCTTCTGTCATAGTTGTACTGAAGTATTCTATTTAAGTATACTCATATCAAGGGACAAAAAAATGGGGTAAAAAAAAAAAAAGGGGGACAAACTCAGACATTAAAATCTTTAGAACATTAAAAGAAGTGACGTTTCCTTAATATTTCTTCATACCTACTTATGTCACACTTAAAAATTAAACCCAAAAAAGGACCATTGTAACACTTCTGACGCCATGAGTTATACAAGCTTGCCTTCAAGACTGACAAAAGCATCCTCCACTGCAGCAGCTGATCTTGGTTTCATGACACCAAGAGACAGAGAGTTCCCTACTAGGCAGCATAACCTTTGCAACAGCTTTAAAAATACTTCACTGTCTATTGACTGTTGTGCAAGATGAAGCAGATAAAAGCAGTGAAAGTCACATCAGCGTTCTAATTCATACTTTAAAAAGTTCAAATGTAGTCCTTCCCCATGTTTGAGAACCTATCACTAACCTGCTATCTGGGTAACTGATTTCCTTAAAAATTATAACAACTTCATAGCCCTTTCTGTACCTAAGCCCCCTGTATCTGGCTTCCAGGCAGTGATTGCTACTTCCGCAGAGCACTTTGGCTGTTTCCTAATAATGTCACTGTCCCCATTTTCCCACTTCTTTGTTCAACTCAGCTCAAAGAAGAGGCAGAATTTCTTATCGGATCCATAAATTAATGACCGGTAAAGTATGGCACAATAGCATTTAACTGGCAGAAATAATGCAGAACTAAATTGGAATCAGTGGAAATATTCCTTGGGGGTTTATCCTGCACTGTGGGGTCATCTCATCTTGAAGTATGAAACTTTCTCCTCTGCACAACTCATCCTCTTCCGTTCTCTTTGCATTGCTAGCACTTTTCTTCCTGTTCTTCAACATTTTCCCTGTAAAGATCATTGCTTTGACCCTAAATATTTTGAGTTTCCTTTCACCTCCTCTCCCTCCTGCCCCATCCTCCCCCTTTCCTTATTCTGTCTCTGCTATCTACTATTTGGCTCATTCAGCAATGTGCAGAGGTGTTCCATCTCAGTCATATGTTTGCTGCTGAATGAGAACCTGCCAGAGAACAAGACCAGAAAATAAAAGTGTGAACTGTATCATTCACCACAACGGGTATTGTCACTTCCACATTCGAGTTCAGGAGCTTGTGGGCCTACACCACAGACCAAGTATGGTAGTTCTTAGTACTCCATATGACTGGTTCAGACTTTAAATCTTTTTATTTTCAATCCCTGCTATGCCACCACAGATGAAGACTTCCACCTTCTTGTTATATTTTTTTTCTATATTCAAATTACTGAATGTGGCAACAGCTAAATGTCTCCTCAAAGAAAATCCTGTATTAGTTGAGGAACTGTACAGCCCTCTTCCTTCACGTAAGACCCACCTTTTTTTGCAAAGTCAATAGTTTTACAGAGTTCTGGTCAATCTTTTTTTTTTTTTTTTTTTTTTTTTCCTCCAAAATCCATGCTTGGAAAAGTTCTCAGCAGCAATGAGCATTATGATACCTCAGCTATTACACTGAGTGTACCTCTAAGAAACGAGTTCGGAAAAGCAAGACGACTGATTTCTGCATTGCATTAATACCCAACCACCTCTGCATGGTATTAGCACATCCTAAAACAGGCAGCAAGCAATTAGCAATACCGACAAACACTTGTATCTTGAGAACTCTGTTCAAATAAACCCACATTTAAGACAAGTTAGACCTACCCGAATTCTGTCTGAGCATAATAAATGTCAAGCACTTGGGATTTTAGAGTTTAGAACAATCATCTTTCAAGCAATAAGAAAATGCCAACCTGAACTCTAAGTGAACTACTGCCCTACTGAACATTGCGTTGCCTATTGTCCTCATGCACTGCATTTAAAATGACTGCATGGAAACATGAAGGTACACGGACTTCACTCAGCTTGCTCTGGAATGAGGAAAGTTGTGAGCGAACACAGGGAACAAAGGGAAATTACCTGTAGCAGCTACTGTAGAACAAACAACTCCGTTATAAATATCCCACACTAGTTCCTCCTCTGGAAGGAACTGTAATATTGTGGAGGAATTATATCATTAAGAATGGCTACTTCAGAAGCTATTCTACAATAACTATTCAGTCAACTTCCCTGTACAGAAATGCCAAATGCTACTTTCTCTCAAAGCAAAAATCAAGCCCTAAACTTAGAAACAACCACCCTCTCAAGTCCTGTTCACTAGGCCAATCCACCTGGCCCACCGAATCCTCCTGCTTGTGCTCTTTCCTAAAGGACAGAGTTGCAGAGATGATGAAGTGCTTATGAGGTGACACAAAATTACTTCTGGGTGCCATCTTTCCCAACAGTTTGCAGACCTTTGACATGACTTGTCTGTCACATGTCCAGTCATATGGCAGAGATGGAGCAAGAAATCTAGAGAAAAGACAGGCCAAGCGTAGACTTCATTAATGTCTCTGACAGTGTTGTGCCTGGCTTGGCTATCCTCTTCCCTGGATAAGCTGCAGCAGGAGATGGACTTTGGACGGGACTTGTATGCACACACTTTATTGCTTTTGTGCAGTAAGGCCTGTACTCAGGGGACACTAGTTCTCTCTACTGTAGAAATACAGTGGCTAAGACCTGTGATGGAGAAATTGTGGTATGTATCTCTCCCAAGCCACTTCAAAAATCTGGTACCAGAAAGACTAAACGCCACTGCTCCCTGTAATCCTCCCACAACAAGAGAAGGAAATTTCTCAAACTCATGAGCAACTTCTGATTTAATCTACTGGCAACACCATATAAATGTATATTTCATTAACATATAAATATTACTTTGAGTGCACTCTGGAGAATCTTAGAACTAAGAAAATTTTGTGAAACTACTTTTTTTCATAAATGAAGCCCAAGATTGCTAAATTTCTCCACTAAAACCCAGAGGAAACACACATACTCTGACTTTCAAAGTCAAAATCTTAAGCTCTGTGAGAACTCTGCTTTCACATTTCTATTCTTGAGAAGCAGGCTGCCTAAGAGCGCGTCTGAAAAAAACCTACAACCCCACAAGTAAACAGTGAGAACTGAACCTATGTACATGCCTTCACATAGACCAGAAGCCTCCACCTAGGCATACACTGGACTGAAAGAACATTAAAATTGAAGAGTATTGTGCAGAGAAGTTCGGAAACACCAGAATACTTCCACAATTTCAGTGTAGTGCCTCTATGTAAATAAGTTATGATACTATTTAGTTACATGAATACCCGCTTTATTTTAAGGGACAGAATGGAAGTAGCGTTCACTGAATAGGCTGCCATACAATAGAACTTTTCATTTTCATTGTATTTAACATAATATCCCTTGACACTCCTTAGACTGTGCTCCAAATAAAATTATTACTGTCTGCATATATATTCTATAGAGTAGTCATTGTTTTTGTGTCTATGTAATTCACAAACAACAATCTCCTTCGGCAATGTTCTTACGAGACTGGATTTTATCCTGTTCTGAATAAAAACAGGGAGACACAGGTTAAATGCAAAAGGGTCCCGTGATTTTAAATTTCTAATTTTGTACATATAGAATTTCAAAGATTTTACAAAGACAAGGAACACATACTAGTAGGTAAATCTCTGTTTCACAAAGCTCCACAGAGAAGCAGCTTTATAGGTTAAGTTTCAGGAATTTGGGAAAAGTAAACCAAATGAGAGGTCTGAAATGGATGTTCATTTCTGCTTGCAAACAAAACCAAACAAGAGGTGGTACGTGATTCAAGCTGGACTAAGGACTGAAAAGTAACATAACTCTTTCAAGCAAGGGGGCACTAATACAGGAATTACTCATATATCAAACCAAAGATCCATTCGAATCTGTGTCCTGCGTCTGAAAGTGGCCAACAGCAGTCACCTTGGAAGAGAACAGGGCAAGCATACAGCAGTAGGTGCCTGGCATACTCATCTACTCTGCAGTCCAGGAATTACATGAAGCAGAGACTTTGTGATTAACGTGTGTATATATATGTTTATGCATATATACATATATATCATGCATCCTTTTCTTCCATGGACCTCTTGAACTGCTTTTTTTGCCTTTCAGCTTTTAGCATCCAGAAGATCGCAGGCAAATGACTCCAGAGCTTACTCACTGGCAGGAATCAAGCACCCCCCGCTTTTGTTTGTTGTGAACTTGCCCTTTTCATCTGATGGCCTCTGCTGAACAGCAACAAAAATTAAGGCTGCCCTCCTGCAAAGAGGCAATGATACTGACATGAAGAAATGAATGAGAGGCTTCACATCAGCAACTTTGTTTATTCTGCTGCCGGGTGATTGGTTTGGGTTTGGTTTTTTTAAGCTCCCTTTTGACACACTGCCTTCATCTGATCTTCCAAAAGATGATATTCTAGTATTTAGAGAATAAGAAACATTCTCAACTGTGCAACTGTATACAAGCCAACACGCTTACTAGTGAAGGTTTGATCTTTTTCTAATACATATTTAATATTCTTCAGAAAATTTCCCACCACATTGTAACTCCGTCCAATTCTTCATCATAAACCTGTTGCTTGAGAAACACTTCAAATTCAAGTACTTTGGATGATGATTCAGCCCAACATGGTATTTATTATTATGCCAAATGGACAGGTGAAACCAAATAGCTCATCAATCAATACGTAATTATTGAATATTTCATAAACCATATTTAAAGAAGAGGACCACCAACATTTGCTTAAAAACTAAAAAAATTAAAATAAAATTAATACTAATTAAAATAAAATTAGTATTTTATTAAAATGCGTAAAAGAATAAACCACTTATTTTTTCAGAGGACACCAACGCTGGTGAAAAGGTACCAAGGGTAGGGTTCTAATACTTCTTTTTTCTCTCCCCCTAAAAATTTGTGTTTATTTCATGATTTTATGCAATTACTCTAAGGTTACGCAGTTTATAAGTTTTCTAATTTAATGAAAACCCTGACATTTAAAAAGGGGGAATAGAAAGACAGGGGAAAATGGAAATCTACGTTTTTTATGATCACGGTGAAAGTTCATAACAGCTCTTAAAATAGAAACAAAGAATGAAGTATGAATATTTTTCCTAACAAAGGTTTGAAAACAACTACTTAATTCCAACTATGTAAGCATATTTAATCCAGGTGAAAGGCCCACACCTGTCCTTCAGTTCCCAGCGCAGCCTGTGAAAAACACTAACACAAACTGAAAACACTGTTTTTATACAGAAAGTTCTGTCAAATTTGGGAAGTAAAAAAGTGTAAAGGAGAAAACTACTTTATATGTCATGGTGATCTGATAATACACACAACAGAAATTAGTGACGTTAAGTTTAAATTAATGATTTTATGAAAGTTGTCCCATTAAACATGCTAGAAAAGAATCTCTAAGCTCACATTTCAGAAGTCTTCAAGCAAACTTCACTTCAAGTACAAATTATGTTTTATCTTAGTTTTTAGCTTCTAAAATGCACTAGAAATCACCGAGTTTCCCTATTAAAAGGAAACGTTTGCCTTATTCAAAAGCATTTAGATTTACCTCTGCTATCAGTCTTCTAAAAGGCTTACAAAATAGTTGAAAAATCAAAATTCCACCAAAGTGAAAATCAGATTTTATCATAGGCTGCGTTTTAACAGTAAGCTTTGGTCTTCATGATGAGCATGACTTGTAAATTGCTGCACACTATCACTCTATCTATCTGAATTAATGCGCTCCAATGTTTAGTTTTAAAAAACAAAACTTGTTTAGCCCTAAGTATAAGCCCAAAATCATGAAAATGCTGTCTGTTCTCTTGGTATTAAAGTACCAATTAATCCAAATTTGCAAAAATAAAAAAATAAATATTTTGTGCATAGGTGTTTTTCTAAAAATATTTCACCAAAAATAGGTGTCCAATAGAACCGCTTTTACCAAAATTTCATTTCCAACTGAACTCAAAGGATTCAAAATCTGCTGACACCAGGGTTATACCTGGTCAAAAATATGCCAGTGAAAGTAATTTCCACTGTTACTAGTAAATGCTAGGTGGTATCAGACCTCAGACACATATTGATACCTATGCTAAGAGGAAGGAGGGCGGGGGGGGAAGAACACAGATCCTATGTAGATGGATTTACTCAGTTAAATAATTCATTAACCTTACAGTCAGTTTTACTGAGCTGGACAGAAAGAATCTGAGTAGTTATGCAAAGAAAGCCCACAATTTGGACAGCTAAGGAAGACAGAGGGAGGGACTGGGGAAGAGGAGGATTGAAGAAGATAAACTAATCCATGATTGAACAGGGGAAAAAGCAGGTTCAGAAAGCAGCAAAAAAAGGAACAGATGCAGATTTAAGCAACAAAAATATTTTAAGATCAGATTTCTCAATATTCTTAGGCAGGAATGATATCTAGGACAGAAAAAACCCTAGCCTCAACTGTTACAGCTGAGGTGGGGTCTGGGGTTTGGTGGTGGTTTGGATTTTTTGGGCAAGGGGGGGGTTCTTTTTTCTGGGAGGGGGAAGACACGCGAATACACCATTTTTAAAAGGCAAGTGTGTGTTCTAGAAATAGATTATTCTATATTCACACCAGCTACAGATACTTACCTCAGATACAGAGGTTATTGCATGTTAGGAAGTACTGATACTAAAGCTGACTTTATTAATGTTCCATAGCCACACTTTGTGCATAAATCTGGTTACTTCCATACAAGGCACTTTTAATTTAAAAAAAAAAAAAAAAAAAATTAAGCAGGGAAAGAGCCAGAACAGTCCTCTTCCATCCAAGCAGCGCTCTTTCCTCGTTTCAAGCTACTCCAGTGAAGAGATATATATATAGATATATATATTAATTAACGCAGAGTATATATATATATACACACACATTTTTTAATACACGCATTTATTCGATTCGCTCGGCCGATGCAGAGAGAGGGCGAGATTGAACAGCAATTAAACCCTCCTCTCGCTGGCTGCTCTAAAACCTGCGCCCGCCCGCCCGCAGTACGCGGGCGCTGCTGCAGCTCATTAACTGCTCATTTATCAACGCCGCTCACCAGGCAACACAATGCAGCAGAACGGCGCGCGGAAACCACCCCGAACCCCAGCAACAGCGGGTAATTAGCATAGCCTACCACCAAAACCCCGCCGCCTGATTGGCCCAGCGCGTCGGCCAGGCGGCCAATCAGAGGGGGCGATGCAAATCGCAGCCCTCAGTTGCCAGGGTAGAGCTGCTGCCCATTGTCCAATCGGAAAACAAGCAATAAACAAGAAATGCAATTGAGCTTTGTCACATTTTCAAGTTGCTGTTAACACTTTCAAGTTTAAAGCAAAATTAGCTCCATCCGCCGAGGATTAGACTCATGTTCTACATTTCGCCCCCACGGCAAGGGCAGGGCCGCGCAGGCATGATACAGGGGGATTAGGGCTCGCAGCCCGGCATTAGGATTTAAACTTGCCTGCCCGGCACCGCACGGCGGCCCCGCCGCGGGACGGAGCCCACAGCGCCGGCCGAAGGGCGAATGCAGCCCCCCATCACCGCATTCAAACCCGCTCCGGTCCCACAGCCCTCTGCTGGGATTCTTCAGAGGGTTCTTTACACAACGGTTAAGAGCAGGAAAAGTTCCCTTTCACTGGCTCGGTTAGATCACCTTATAAAACGATGTGGGCTGCCATACAGTATCAGACAGTACATGCTACTTACAATCTATCATCCCCTCTTTCACTGGTACTACATTTCTGTTGGTTTCTTAAGGAAGAGGAGGACGACTACAGAAGGAATCTCCGTCATTATTTACCCCCCTGACAGGTTTTAAGTAAATGAGTTTCATCTCATTTGACCAACCCAAACCACCAATACAGACTGAACATAAGAAACTGTAGTATTCCTATGAGAAATACGCAATTTTTTCCCCACCCATTTCAAAAACTAAGCTTATCTGAAAGACTGTTTGCCGTTTAGCGTCTCTGCGTATGACAATGGGAATACACGGAGGCGTACAGCACCTCCTGACCGTCACCCTGCTCCCAGCGCTCCTCAGGAGGTTCCCTTCCCACACACAGATGTGCATTTTGAAAACCGGCATCGCTCAGCCCCCTGCAAACGAAGCCTGGAAACGCAAAGGCTGACAGACTTACTCTGGAAGCAAAACCGCCTCTCCCTTCAAAAGCAGAACGCAGCTGCACGGCTTCCCTCTACGCGGCAGCGGAGGCAAGGCATGATCCTGGGCATGTTCTTACTTCACTTTCCACAGCCCGACAGCGATGTGGAAGTGCTTCAGCCACTCACTCACCTGGGAGACCCATGTCTGAGTGTTTCTCCTTCTCTAGTGCTTGCAGAAGGTGCCTGACACGGGCAACCGATGTCTCCTGTCCAGGTACACACCAGGTACAGGATATAAAGCAACGGTGGCGGCGGCAGCCTCTGTGCCTCAAACCCTCAAAGGATGGTGACACTATTCTGCCCGCCGATCGGCGCAAGGAGGGCCATGACTTTCTGTCAGCCGCTAACCTGGGTCACTGCTGAAGAGGAGAGAGGCTTTGTATTTCTGTATCAATCCCTACAACGCTCAGAACTTTTCAGATCTGAATCACAGAATCTGCTTTTGAAAAGTGCCCAAAATACCAGTTCTACCGCTTGATGCTAACAGAAATTAAAGTTTTCCTGGCTCCCTCATTTAGAAAATTTAACGGCTTCATTTTGGAAATTTCATCAATAGCAAAACCACTAAAATATTGCCTTATATGTCCTGAAATATATACAATTATCTCAGTATGTGCACCAACCCCTCTGACACATACAAAAATCAATTCCATCTACTCTTTATCTCATGTTAGCTTTTTAAACTAAATTACTGCTTTTTGATTTATGATCATCTAGCAAAGCCTGTAACAGCGCAGCAACAACAGCAGTAAGCAGGAGCAGAGTGTTATCTGACCATAGGCTTACAAGATTTTCCAGCCTGGGCCAGTACTTTGCAGCAGTAATCCTTCTCCGAGTCTGCTCAACTGTCCTCTCAAAGTAATACTTTTATCAGCAGTTAAGTAAGAGTTTCTTACACTGGTGCAGTGCCTTCTCTTTTCCCCACCTCCAAAGAGAATATAAATAACATTACTTACAATTTCAGTTTACAGTGCAAAACTAATTAAGGACTGAATACAAATTACCTGCTATACGGCAACACATCAAACCATACAATCTGTACAAGAGCTGAAAAACACTGAATATTTTGTCCCTAATCAATACCTGTGGCTAACAGCTAGCCTAACATCTAAACTTCATTTTTCAAATTCCACATGCATTTCCAGCTGAACATAATAAAAGGTTAGCATAAATATCTGAATCATTTTTAAAGCTCTCCTTTAATCCATTGTACAAATACATATATATTAAAAAAGGAATCTTTTCCTACGCATAAAAACCATCAAGGGAAATAGAATAATTCAAGTCATTTCCCATTTGTAGTTACTGAGGCACAAGATATATTTAAACAGTTGGTACAGAAAAAATGGAAAGCATCTACCATATCAATGTACAGCTAGCATGCCAAACCATTAATGTAAGAGCTAAACAAGGGATGAATACATCATGTGCAATAGTCTCACATGATATAAATTATTCAATACCTGACCAAAGAAAACAGCTTTCAGGAGAGAGGGGGAGGATCTGAAAGTACTTTTGCAGTTTGAATAAATAGAGTATTATGAATTGATGCAAAATCTTTCTAACTCTACACCACAGTTAAATAATCACATGTATTTTCAAATTATTTCACTATGTTACGTCAATCCAACCTGCATTCTGATGTTTACCATAAAGGCAGATTTCATCTGATACAGCGATGAAAACTTTAAAATAAATTCAACCGTAAAAATGAAATTTCTTGGTACCTAGGCAAGCACGTATCTTCAGAATTTATGCTATGTCTACTCTTTCTACTTGCAGGATTTGGAAAATGCGTAGCCCTAGTAATATTGCTAGTCTTTTTGCTTTACTAATTTCAAACTGGCTATACAACACTTTATTTGGCATTGTTATGCTGGCAAAAAATTAACGTATCATGAACTTAATTCATGTCAAGCAGAAGCCTTTTGTAGACTTAGATACACAGATAGAAGACTTTTTAAGTGACAAATTGAACAACAACAAAAAAATCTACCATTATAAAGTACACTTCAATTATGGGGAACCTGCTGATGTAGTGATTCCAGGGAGTGCCTTCAAAGGCTGATTTCATACACTATATTAAAGTAGTTAATTTAACTCAAACAGAAGTTTATAGTACATACTTAGTTTGGGCAACTAACAGAGCAGTTATGTTGCATTTGGAGACAGTACACTGGTTTTGTACTCTGTATTAATAACAGAAATTTTGATACAGTTTCTAAAAACCAGAATACTTGGAAACTCCAAGGCACGCTGTCCTTATTAATCCATATTATAGTTCATAAAAATAATAACGTAGAAAAAGGTTGTTTCCTTGCTCCAAAGTAGACTAGAAGCACCAGAACTATTTTCTTCTATAAAATATTCACAAGCCGTAAATTGTAACTAAATCATTTTTCTGCTGTGTTCTCAATGATTTGATAACTGATATTTTGGCACCGTCATTTTACAACAGACATCTCACGCCAGTCCTTACTTCCTGACAGACTGCATTCATACTTCTTAAGTCATTAAACAACAAATCATTCCCCAGTAGAAAGTTACAACATTTCCGTATCTAGCTACTGCTTATCACAGAGAACTCCCAACTAAAATCAGAAATAAGACCAAGCTTTCACAAGCACAGTGAAACCTCACAATTCCAAAGCACTTATTTGAAAGACCAATTTCCTGCCTTTGTAATAATTTCTGTATTTAGTATACACACTTTAAAGTTTAAGTAATTGCTTCTTTTGATTTGTCTCATTTTGAAGTACTAGCTTTCAATGAGAAAAAACTTAAGTATGGTTGAATACGTACTTGCAACTAGCAACCACCAAAAGACAGTGAGGCCAGGTTTCATTAACCCAAACAACAATAAAACCCCAAAGCGGGGCTCATTGCAAATTGCATACCTTTCTCTCAAGTAGCACAAATTCCAAAACAGAAAAATTAAAAAAACACCAAACCAATGGATGCAGACAAAAACAACTCCAAAAACCAAAACAACAATGAAAACCCCACCCACAAAACAAAAAAAACTGTATCGCTATGTGTACAAACTACTACTATGATTAAGAAAATTATTCGTAAAGTGTAACTCATCCATTTCCTTCAAAGGCTTTACTGTTTTAGTATAAACTAAGCAGGATGTATTAAAAGAATTACAGCTAACTTAAAATTGGGGGGTTTTTTCCACACCAATAATAATGATGAGAGCAACACCATTCAAGTACCAGAGTTGTGCAAATTTAAAACCTTTGAATTCTGCCTACATCTTCAGCTACATGCATCTATAAATCTTACTCCCTTACAGGTTACAAAAACTCTGTAAGCAGAGACTGAAGTTCACATTTGCCATGACTGGGCTCCTCCTTTCCAAAAAGTGCCACCTCTCTCCTCTAGGGGCATTATGGAAGATGCATAAACCAAAGACAGTGTGTTCCAATTGCCATGCTTAAACCGTACATTTAAGCCTCTCGTTTCATCAGTCTCTAGTTTTACATGCAAATTCTTAGCACAGGCTACTGAGAGATCTGCCTGTCACATGCAGCTGCAGCATCATTATGCCGAGCAATGCTGACATAGCGAGGTACCAGAGAAAACAGGTTACTTCAAAGGGGGTGCAGAAATGGAGGGGGGAGGGAATAAGGCACTCCACCATTCCCTGAAAGATATATAAACTATACCAAGGAAAATCTGACCAGATGGTTAGACATGGGTTTGGGTTGGGTTTGTGTTTTCTTGCCTCCACAGAGGTGCAAAGGGAGAAGAACATTTCACGTAAGGAAAGAAACTTTAATGTTTTTAAAGAAAGGAGATTATGTAAAAATATTAATGGGATACAAACACTAAGGAGACAAGCAAATTCTTCAAGGTTCAGCTAACAACTCTGTTCTGTGAAAAGATCACCACAAGTTCAGTTCATAGCATAAATGCTAACAAAGTTCTAACCCCTGCAGGCTTTTAATTCATACAGAGTTTCAAACACAACCGTGCCAGTGGTCTGGTCAGAGTACACTTCCAGTTCATGAGCACATACTGAACATTACATTTATAGGCACCAGACACGACTGTACTGTAATGCAAAAGAACCACAACCTCCTAACATGTCATGTTAGTGAGGGTCTAGGCATTGCAAGTCAAGAGAAGTAAAACAATTAACACAATCTTAAAAGGTTAGGTATCAATGCATTTCAAACCTTCAGCATTATGGTAAATTTGAAAAATGTGTTCTCAGTAAAGTAAGAGAATTTTGCCTGATTTAGAAACAACAAAATCTCTTTTTTTTTTTTTTATTAGTAAAAAAAAGAATATACAGAACAGGAAACTTTCTAATCCAAGCAATATTGTAATAAGGCATGTTATCTCTTCAGCTTTATGGAATGAATAGGCATATATAGCCAACGCTTATGAAACACCCTGCTTCATGGATGGCAGGCAGCTACCACAGTGAGGACTCTGGCAAACATACACTTGAAGATGCGCATGTTAACAGCATGACTTTTCTCTAGCAAGTAGATGCTAGCTAAGGGAAGAGGGAAGAAGTTTAAAATGCCCTCCTCCCCATGACGGAAAAAGCAGACATGCTAGCCTGAGGGCTATCTAAAGCTATTGTGAGAAAAGATGCTTGAAAAGGGGTATGGAAGGATGTTACTGACAGCAGAGCATAAACTAGAGCAGTTATAAAACAATCTTAGTATCCTCATCCAGTAGGCTGCCACTGAGCCCAACTTTTTACCAAGAGCATCTAAGAGTTTAAAATCTGTACCAGAAAGAAGAGCAAAATTGTTTATCACGCTCCAAAGCCACTGCAAAAAAATGGGGTCTTGGTGCAGAATGAGCAGAAAAAATCCAAACCACCTGCTACTGCTTTGTAGCATCAGTCATTATGCCAAGCAGTGGCAACACATGAAGCTGCTAGTTGCCAAAGCATCTGGGTTGAAAGCAGTCTGGTGTTGTTCACTGGCATTGCTGTACAAGCAAGAGCAAAACTGTTTCAAAATGTCAATCTCAGAGAGACTCTTCAAGACTTCTGTAGGAATTTTCAGAAATGCTAGAATTCTTACCAACTTCAGAGAGCCCTATCACATACAAACAGAAGATGCCATAGAGGACTTCCCTTCTTTCCTCTTCCTCTGCCCCACAAAAGGGTAAGGGGAGACTTCCTATTCCTAACTTCTCTAGAAATGGAGCGTGCAGAAATGGCAAAACTGTCTTTGCCATTATTTCTGAGAAGGAAGCATGGTAGACTCTTGAAAGCGTCTGGCCACCTTTAGCCAACAATGCAATGTTTCAAAACATCAGCAACGCTTAAACTTTATGCTACAAAATGGGAATCATATGGAAAGGTAGAGCTGCACAGAGACTAATGATGAACAAACAGTATTAAAAGGACTCAAGTCAGAGATAGCATTCCTTATGGGCCGATACTGCACTGTGGGTTCCACAGGTGTCTAGAAGATGGAGACTGATGTAACCTGATCGGTCTTCCTACATAAGCATGTCCCAAAGGCCATGGAGTGACTTCTCTGAAATGGTTATGGTATCAAATAGAGAAAGCAAGCTAAACCATCTTTTTGGGCATAAGAAACAGGTTTGTAGTAGCAATGAAGTCCCCAGTCAGCTCCATTTCAACTTCCACAGATTTTCAAGGGAAGCAAAGTCTTCAGTAGTGAACCACTAAGTACACTCATATTTGGCCATAGCACTGTGTCTCCTATAGACACAGAAACTGCCATCAGGTCGGCCCAGGGTTTAACTGCAGAGACTGTGATTTTGGTTGCAAATGCTCTGTTTTTCTTACAACTCTTCTAAATGGTCTGTCTCTAACGTACTTATGGGCATGACATTACAGTGAACATCTCTTGAATTCTCAGCAGGCCTGAAAAATTTGGGAGACACCTTGCAGGAGCACAGAAGATTTGTCTTCTGACCACAAAGCAAATCAGAGGTCTGCACCATGGCACACTGCAGATGAATGATGAGGAACCAACTACCCCTTCTTCAAAAGGCACAGGAGTCAAGACACTTAACTGTCTGCTTGGTTCTGAGGGTGAAAAAAGTGATCTGTGGAGACAATCTTGAAACTTGCTGGTGCTCCTGTCCTGCCTAGGGTTTAAAGTTCCAATAAACAGAAGACTGACTAGATTATGCTCATCATCCAAAAACAGGCAGTGTATCTTGCTATCATGAGGAGAACCCTTCCACACAAGAATGTGACCTGATAGGTTCCTACTGCCTTTTTCTAGTCTATGTTGAAGCATTTCTCTTCGCATTTTCTCTTAAGAGTTTACAATATCCTATTTATTATTTACAATTATCCTACTGTGGGAAGCTACAATTCTTTTATTTACAGAAATGCAGGATCAAAAATTTCAGTATACTGGCTCAGCAATGACAAAGGAAAAATGCTCAACTATCTAACCTTGGCATGCTGAAGAAATAACAATGTAAGTGAATATGTCTAGGCTAATGTGTGCCAAGTAAAAATGTAAACTTTGTATTAAATACTATTATGAGGACATGGGCGAGGGAGACCAACCAAAAAAATCATAGACCAACTGAAGTCCCCCAAATGACAAGAAATGGTTACACTTCCACTTTGCACTTTTATTTCTCACTGGACATTCTCCCGTCTTTCTTTATCAAGGACAATACAGCTACCATCATTTTTTAAAAACCATGCAAACTCATTTCTGCATACAAAACAGAATTTTTAGAAGTTCTCAACATGGACCAAAACTCCTACTGAGATAATGTGGAGCTTTATCATTTGCACATAGCTGTGCAAACAAAGCTTTTGAAAAGCTCTTAAATAAGAATACAAATTTATGCATGTATGTCCCAATCTGTTTCTATTTGCCTTTGGTGTAACTGAATATGCTGCCAAGAGTTAATCTATTTACTGCTACCAAATATTCTTAATAGATATCTATGTACATAATCTATGAAGTTTGCAGAGCTACTCTAAAAACTAGAGTCAATTCCAAAACTAGGGAAAGACAGACACCTTCCCACCTTCTCTCACTTTATATGCTAACTTGAGTTTCCCCAGCAAGATTCATCTAGCTTTTAACAACTCTGATAAAAGAAGCTAATATAACTCTGATAAAAGAAGCTAATATTTATTAACAGTGCTGCTTCATACTCCACTCTTCTGTACTCTGTTCAAATAAGGAAAAGCTTTATGAGGAACACTAGAAGACTTTCCATCCTCTTCAGTTTATGTGTATCCAAAATGGCGGATATCCAAGTTCAGCTCATCCATTTGGAACAATTCATCCAACCTACCTTCTCTATGTTCATCAGCAGAAGGGGCAATTTGCCTGGAAGAAACATGTCTCTGTGTGTGCGTTTCTGTGAGCATGTGCATGCACCTACTACTTTATTTCTGAATTCTGAAGGGAACGATCACAGAGTCTCAAAGAGTAAGGTTGAGAATCAGGACTGTAACTTGAGGAAAGATCAATAGTCAGTGGACCTATGCATACGACCCCCTCCTGCAATCAGATTAGACAGTCATTCTGTCTACTCAGATGAGGAACTAGATAGACAGGATTTAATTACTGATGGCCAGAAGCATGTTAGGCATACAAATTCATACTTAGAAGTTAAAATGCTTGTCCTGTCCCCTGTAACTGTACCGAGGACCCCAGAATGAGCTGGAGAAAAGAGACTCCCTGACTCGTCAAAAATGAGCATACTGATGCTTCTCCATGGAGCATCTTGTTCACACACTTTTACTAATTTTCTAAGACATTTTGTATTTTCAAAAACCTATCAACTGTTACAGATAGTTCATATCTTTGAGTGGACTCTGATAAGGAAAGACAGACCTCTGTGAGAGGTCCCATTAATCCAGAAGGTGCAATACATGTCCGATTACATGGTATTTGATGAAATTTAGCTGATTCATTAGATAAATAACCATGAAGCTAATCTTGAAAGGGGACCAAGTCACTTCATTTAAGTAGCCTGCTACATAGACTTGCTCATAAGGCACCAACTCACTTTCCTCTAAATTGATCAAAAGGCTTAGATAAGAGGGAGATTAAGCATCTTCCTAATGGTGTACTGCAGCTTCTTTGAACAACGAAGCTACTGCTAATCTGTTATCGAGGATAATGTGGATTTTTGATGCCAAAAGCACGCTGCTAATAAACTCAAGATTTTTATGGGGGGAAAAAAAAGTGATACAAAGTAAAAAAATAAAATAGTGTATTAAAATACTCAAACTATAACGAAGTTGTAAATCATGTGCAATGCAAGAATTCCATTATCTTCTCTACCAACTCCTTCCCCTCCTTCCCTGAGAAAATGGTGAAGTAGATTTTTCATTCATATTATGTATGTTATAGATCACGGAGTTATAGGACACAAGTTATTCCTGAGCTTTCTTAATATATATTGACTGTTTACACGTATCCAAGTTGAATACCTATAGCCAGAGTGAAAGACTTCAAGTAAAAAGATGTCATTATAGATCTGGCAGTGCTTTTACCCAAATCATTGCTCTAGACGAAGTTAGCTCCCAAATTCTATTTAAGGAAACTGCCTTCTATTGAAAAAGTGGAGTATTCAGCTAGCTACGTTTTGGTGGCACTTTTTCTGAACAGAGTGTGTCAGAATTTTTGCATTTGGATGGCAGCCTATAGAGTCTGGATTTCTCCCAAGAAAAAATGAAGTTTCGCTTCTTGCCTTCCCTTCCCCTGGAGCTCCACATGCCTCCAGACATAGAGGAAAACACCAAACAAACAAAAAACACAACAACTAATTTTTGCCTTTCTCAAGATTCAAACAGTTGTTGCCTGAGGCCTTTTGCTACCAGTATCTTTGTAGGAATACAAAGCTGAACACAGCATTCTAAACCGAAGTTGCAGAATCCTCGCTTGAAAATTGACCAATTGATTTGGGTGTGAAACAGCCTCTTTTTCTGAGGAAAATCTCTTTTCTTCACAAGAGAAGTCATGAAGACCCATAAAGTCCATAAACTCAGCCTAAACCAGAGGATAAGAACAATTTTACAGATACAATTTGTCAGAAGATGGAAGAAAAGAGAACTTTCAAAGAAATACTACAGGAAAGCAACACAAAATTCTCTTGGGCTTTTTAAGTGAGAAGGAAGCAAAGAAATATTCCTGCAGCTCCAGGTCAACAAAAGAGAAGTTTTATATATATATATGTATATATGTGTGTGTATATATATGTAATGTATATGTAATAAAAGGTAAAACAAACAACAGTGTTGTCTTTGTTTTGACCAGGAAGAAAAAAAAAACCTAACCTTCTTCTGAGACAACAGTAAGTCCAAAGGGAAAGGAAAAAGGATTCTACCAGTCCTCCTTCAAGGTCTAGTAGACAACAGGGGAGTTAATACTTCAGTAAGCGTGGAACTAGAAGCCGTGTACATCTATACTAACAGATTCAGCTGAGCCGAGGAAGGTTCCCAAACACAGGACTATGATCCACTGCGTTAGTAAAACGTTAGAGCATTCATAGCATCCATTCCAACTAGCACTCTTCCGCAGTAACTCCTGGGAATGTGTGGCAGTCAGCATGTTCCAGGAATCCTTCCCAATAGGCAGCTTTCAGGCAGCCACCCAGTTTTACAGGCTAGGACAGTTAACTAGCACAGATGTGTGCTGTTCCATGTGATCAGCTTCAGTGGCTGGGAACATTCAATTTACTAACAGAGAAGTGGGCCTTTTTGTCTGTGAAATTTTACTCTTAAATCTCTTCTGACTACATCTGCTCTTGCAGCTCTCTTTTGGCATACTTTACAAATAGTGTTTTCTAACTGCCTTCAGAAAATCTCCTTCCAAACAGTAAAAATGGCAAAACAAACAGAAATGGTTCAATTGTGAACACGTTTTTTTGTAAAATACTGGGGTGCAAAGAAAGAAGAAGGAAGACATGTTAAAAGCTATCATCTAAAAACTGCACTGATTCCTTGAAGATTTTGGCCTGGTAAATCTGTTTCTTTGCAAGGTGCTCAGTTTAAAAGAAGCTAGTGCTCTCATCAGATGACTGCACAACAAAATCAAAGGACACAAACAATTAGTTGATACTGAGGATCACCAAGTACAAAACACATACATGCAAAGATCTATGCAAACTAGTCTAAATTAAAGTACACAAGACTACCTTATATTTTTACTGTTATTTATTTACCAGAATCATCTTAATCAAAGTTTTCCTTCAACATCTCAACACACCAGTTTTGAAAAACTGAATTTCATTTCAGAGAACACTCCAGAGATGTGAACACTTAGCTTAGAAGAAACACTAGCTTTTCTAGTGAGAGTGAGAGACCACCTTCTGAAACCAAGCACCAGAAATACACTTAAACTATATGCTATGGATACATCATTTTACTCAGGTAAGTCTCCAAGAATTACTCAGCACTCTAAAATGATTACTTAATTTTAGAGCAGAAAGTTTTAGAAAGGTATAACTTATTATTGAGAAGCATGAGTAAATCAATTGATAATTACTGCTTTTTTTACAATCTTTAAGGAGTTAACACATAGTCTACTTAAAGCATCACCTTAACATAAAAATATGGAACATTACCTAAAACAAAGCTGTAAATGAAAGTACAATGGACATCCGTTGTTTTCACCGGTATTTTGATAAACTTTAGTTAAGTGAAGTATTTCAAAGGGCAAACTCACTCCTTCATTCCAAGCTAGAACAAAGCCTCTGTATTACTGGAAGGTAAACAAATACGTTTACCAAGTTTTGTCTTTTCTTTTCTTTTTTAATAAGCTGATCTAATACATGTAAGCCAATATTCCATACCTACATAAAGATACCACTTATCAGTTTTATATTCAATCCGACTCACAGAGAAGGATCTGATCTACTTCTGAGAGACATTACTAACAAGTCAGAACTCATATTAATATGACAGGTGAAATCATATATACTTTTACTAATATACAGAAACTTGCAGTCTCAGTTCAAGCCATCTAAGCATATTCAGTGACTTTGGAGGAGCCTGAGGATGGATGAAAGTCCTACTATAGATAAGCTAGCATTTAAAAAAGAATCCATCAAAATATGGTTATATTCATCCCACTTCTTGGGCTTCTATAATCACTGCTGTCTGTACAAGGACCCTCACGTATTGCCAGGAATGGTTATTTATTCCTCTGGAATGGTGACACAGCCCTGAGGAACTATGGACTACAATCACAGTACTACAATGCCGCTTCTCTATTCAAATGCCTTACTGCCTGAATAACTGAGTAGAAATCACTTGTATCTACAAACCAGGTAAGAGTGAAATCAGCTTCACCCACCTTTGCAAACATGATCCTTCTACTTCATTTCCTGGCACAGCATGTCTATCGATCCTTCTACATTACATTTCAGAGGTAGCACAATGTCCTGGTTTAAGGCAAGTTCACCCCAAAATAATAACCTCAAGTAGGCAAGATGCACAAATATGAAGATTCTCTGTGATGTTCGGAAAGATACTGTGAGACAAAATACCAGTGTTGGGTGGTGTACCAAACTTTAGGTTGGATTCTCTGTTCACGTGTAAAGTGGATTCAGTAAGATAATGAAATAGAAGTCAGGAGTACTCAAAAAAAGGAAACCAGTTAGAAGAACCAGAACTAACCAGAACATGCAGAACTTGGTATTATGCTTGTATCCTCAGCTTTTTAATGGACCTTTAATAACCAATTTGTTAGGAAAACACAGGCACCAATAGTTTTCCATGGGCGAGGAGGAAATCAGGAACAAGTCTCTCTTCTATGTCTGGAACAAAACAGCTGTCACCTGTTCCACCTTTATAGCAAATATGTTCAATAGCTATCCCGATCTGCAATATACTAAAATCTAGATATTCAAAGATATTTTAGGTAATTAAGACAGCAAAACATCAACAGGAGTTAGATGTAAATATCAATGAAGTGATGGGCCTCAGAAACAAGGCTTCAGAATATCACTTTGGCTGATCAATACATGTTGTGCTGCATATTACCCACTAACTCTATTGCCAGGATAACTGAAAGGTCGAAACTGTAAATTTGATGTCTCACTACCACTCATAAAAACAAACGATTGTTTCTTGCTCTCTAATCTAATCATTGTCCATAACGGCTTACCAACAAATATGTATTTTTGAGAATAGCATCAAGATGAAAATCTGAGAACTACCACAGTCTGTTTTACAGTATTTTCCAAGCTTCAGTATGTTGCTTAGCACAGGTTTTTACTAGACCCCCTTAGATTATGTCTGAACTGCACCTAGTGACACAAAACAGCTGACAAATATGTCCTTAAGTTGTCTTACGGAAATATCCAAGCTAATAAGCACGGATAGTTGATTGCAAATTAAAGACATGGAAACTATCATAAAACCTATTGAGGGGAATGCTTTCTCCCCTACATAGGACTAGCCAAAAAAATCCATCATCAGGTCTTAGTGTATCCTATGCTGCTTTGATAAGCTGGTAATATACCGGTTTGGCGTAACAGTTACGCATCAAGCTAACAGAACATGTTGTCACCACTGCCTGCAATAGCTTTTAATATAAACATACTAAAACCCATATATCAAGGGATGAATTGAACCAAACGGGAAACAGTAGGCTGACTAGAAACAGAAATAACAGTTTTTAAGGAGTCATAATGTCCAATTTCAGCAAGATTTATGAACAATATTTGCATGGTTCTTGCACCCCACCTACCTGATAAAGTATTATCAACAGAATTCCTACCAAGAACTATCAGGTACTCAGGCCTGGCCGTTTAGAGAGCCATCCTATGGCCTCTCTCTCGGTATCTTAATACCTATCGCCAAAAGAATCTAACTGTTCAGGGATGGAAGGAGATGTCATTTACATCTGAATGCATGATTTATAAAATAGGATGCCTCCTACAAACATTTATTCCCCTGCTTATGGATCTATATAAAATAGATGTTAGCATATTTAAGTTAAGCCGCTATTAAGCTTGTTTAGTTAGGGCTGATCAAAACTGATGAATTTCAGGTATTCTATCTCCATAGGTAGCAAATACAAATAAAGCTATTGCTGTGTGCAATGAAAGATTTGCACCCTAGGATGTACTTTAAGTATACAAGGATTCAGAAGCGATTCTTAGAAAGCTGTAAAGGGCAAGCTCTTGAACTAGTGTTGTCCACTGTTGAGTTCAAGGGAAGAAGGTTGCTCGAGATAGAAACTGATAGTCCTTCCCCAAGAAGCATAGGGCCAAGATTCACTTCAAAGCTGATCCACGCTCACAGCTTCAGTCAAAAACCTCCCAAACCAGGCAAACAGTATCACTCTGTGAATGCGATTTGCTACTAAAGGCACATGAAACAGGACAAAAAAAGCTGTCTGCTACACAATACAATGCATAAGACATGAACGCTCACACTAGCAAACACCAGAGCCAGTAAGTCAACATGATATAGCACAATGCCGAGACTATATTAGCAGTTCTAAATGCAGTCTAGCCATCCTATTACCGCGTTACCCAAGAGAACCTTTAATTTTCATTCACACACTGAACACTCTGACACAACAGGGGCTTTTTCATTATAGCTGCTGATTTGATGACCTTAAGGGCTATAAGAAAGACTCTATATTTGTAGTGTTATGTTCATTGTAGACCTCAGGAATTCTCAGTGGACTGACCAGTAATTCTGAAGGTGTGTAATACTTTTTATAACAGTTAAGATTGTGATTCTTCATCTGAATTTGAATTTTTTATTCAAAATCAAAATTTTCTCAAGTCTAAGTAAGTCTTTGCTCTTAGAAATATGGAACAGAAATAAATTTCAGCCTTGCAATATAACTGCTGGAGCTCTACTGTTCATTAAAAAGAAATGCCCTCATCACTTAGTACTTCATTGAAAGTTACCTCAAAAAAAGTTTTTAAAAGAGGACCACATAACTCAGGATACAAATGACTAGAAATTACTTTTCCAAACTATTAAAACTACAGATGTGTACCTTTAAGATACTTTTATTTCAAGCATTATGCAGCAACATAATGCTTTTGAAAGTGCAATCCTCCTATCTCCTGATGGTCCCCTGAGCTGACAACATCTCAACTTCACCAACTAAGGAGAGCAACACTCGGCTGCAGCGGCCCCCCCCTTCCCTGCCCTCCTGAAGAAACAAGCTGCTGTTGACTACTGCCACCCAATGCGTCTGTGAGCACCACTGAGCACTCTTATGAACAGCCCAAGAAAGAATATTTCAATCATTTTCGCTGCAAAACACAAATGAAACTTAAGACATGAAAAAAACCAAGACAACTACCAACAGGGCTTTCTATAAGAAATCACAGCGCTCTCTCTTAAAAGAAAGAGCGTTGCTCTCTCTTAAGAGGAAGCAAGCTAAATAAAAACATAGAACTCTAAAGATTTTCTGGTTTAGATGCTTCAGTCTGTTCCTGAAGAAGAAATGTAGCTAGACTTCCATGCCAAAACCCTGGAACAGGTTTTTTGTCATTTATTTCCTCTTAGATGAGGACTGAGGCCGAAAACTTAAATCCTCAATATCGCAGGTACTAAGCAATTTTGGACGAGGGGAAAAAAAAATTCCTTTTCTTTTAAATAGGCAATTTCTTTTTAAATATGGATGCACGAATCTAACTTTAGCTGTCCAGGTTTTCATATTTTTGATCTCAAATACAGAAAGTAGAGCATTAATCTAGTCTCTTGACTTCAAGGTTATCATTCATTGAGGTCAATGACTCCATCTCTGAAAAGCAGAACTTCCACTTTCAATATGATAACTGTTGCCCTTCAGTAAGCAACTGTGTTCAACTCGTTCCTGACTGCTTTCTCACAACTGCTGACAAAAAACTAACAGCCAGAAAGACAGCACAAACAACTCCCGCAAAGAGAGTTATCGATGTAAAAACAGCAGTTAACCCTAAAAGCATTCTTAGTCATGCAAAGTGCTCATTAGCTATCTATATTTAAAACTTCCCCTACTAATGAGCAACCCTGTCTCTTACATTTTTTTCTTGGTATCTTCTGTTTATGTTAAACTTCTGTTTATCTGCTCAGCCAAGAACCTCTATATCCAACAAAAACTGCCCATAATGATACAGTCAAGGATGTGAACAAGTTACTGACAGACAGAATCAGTCTAATTGGAATGAAAGTCACCAACCAGAAACAAAACCAGAACCAGCCCATACCACGCTTCAGTATAGAATTAATTAGCACACGAGCCAAACATTTGCTTCTGTACAACCCGGTTCTGGTTTTATGCCAACAACATACACCTCACAAAAGACACTCCAGGTATGCAATTACTTAAATGGAACCATGAATAGTTCAGTCGTCATTTCCACAGGAAGATACAGGTAGGTGACAGAAAGGTGATGCCCCAGTAAGTTTCTGCAATTCCCTGGTAAAACTTAAAGTAGCTTTTAACAAACTAGTTCAAAGGCATATCAGCAGATCTGGTATAATGTAATACAGATGAACTTCAAAATACAGAGCAGCAATATCGGACGCAGTTTTTTCTGACTGCAGAGTAGCAGGGGGGTTTTTTTGCTTTGGTTTGTTTTTTTTACTACTGACACATATAAAAACATTCTTAAAAATAGCTACAGACTCAATGAAATCACTAGCTAAAGTATTAGGAATAGGAGACGTGAGAGACCTAGCCCAATTCTAAATTTTCATTCTACTCTTACATAAAACTAACACCTGAACATTTGCAAGACTATAAACTCAAGCCAATCCAAGAACTTCCCAGAGCTCGTTACTCCGCGTTTTTAATATTTTAATAAGCAATGCAGACAGGGGAGGGGGGCGGAGAAAGTATCTATGCAAGTATTTACTACTTCATTGTTCTTGCACTATTCTTATTGAGTAGTATTGGAATGGCTTTTTATTCATTCTTTCACAAACATGAGCTATTTCCTAGTATTTTTAAAGTTAAGAGCAATATGATTAACTCCCCATGTTTTATCAAACTCAAATATACCATTTTCACATTTTCTATCACTTGCTTCATTCTCAACATCTCTGGTGCATCCGATGTATTATCATGACAAAGAGAATAATTTGATAGAACTATTATTTTGATCCGTTTTCTACATTCAGATCTACCCATGAAAATGTGAATGTGTTAAAAAAACAAAGTTAATACATGATAACTTCTACCACATAATTAAAGATAAAATAACCACCCCTTCCTTTTAATGGTTTCACTTTATCGAACCTCCGGATCAGTTTATACAGGCATAAGAACTGGAGAAAAATACTCCATTATACAATACATTATATATGTCTATTTAGGACATAACTGGTAACAGTTACCCTGTTTCCATGCTGCCCTTAGTATGCAGAAATGTCCCAAACAATGTTGTTCAATGGCCTTGCAGGACATCTAAATCAGGAAGAGATATCTGTTGCATTTTAATATAAAATGCATCATTGTCAAAAAGCAGTTCAGGACGTGCAGCCTCTTTTTCATTTCATTCCCTTCTGCTTTGAAGAACAGTAGTTCAACAATAACTGTTACCACTTAATCTCCCCTGAGAGGATCAGCATGTGGTGTTAAGGAATGGATCCTTCTGGAACTCATAGTTTAGTAGATCTATACTGGTGCCTTATACTCTCAACTGAGATATGAGTCCTTTTCTTACAAAGGTTAAGAAAAGACAAGAAGCTTTAAGCTCTTCAAAAGCTTAAAGACCGGGCAACTAATTATTTTTAGTTACGTATTCCTAGGCTGCAGCTAACTAGAAAAATCAAAGCCAAAACCAGAAAGTTCTTTGTTAAAAAACCAAGCCATTTTTATAAAAGTAGCCTCCACAAAGAGGAGGGAAAAAAGTAACAACCAACCACACAGTTATACTCTGCTTAAAAGCTGCAGGACAAGATGTAGCAACCACTTTGAAAACATGAACTTTCAAACACAAGATGAATCCTTGCTTGTAAGTACATAGAGCAGTCTGGAATTTGATGCTACTAAACCATAGAAAGTAAACACTTGCTAGTATGATTATCAGCGTAATAACTACAACCATAATGGTAGTAATAGCGTTGACACTTATGGTTCCTTCCTTTAAGAAAATGTCCCAGAGACTGACTTTCAAAGTACAAAGAAGTAAAAAAGAAAAATTCACATTCTGAAAATATTTTTTTTAATCACAAACCACATTCTAAGGCATTAACTTTGTTACCGTAACACGCATTTGTAATGCACAAGCATGCCTGAAACATAAATTTAGCTCTTCCTACAATGAGCTGAACACCCAACTTTGCTTTTTACAGCGTTTCACAGAAAAGCAGTATAGATCCTATAAAATCTATAAGTTAACAACATTGACAAAAAACAATTATTGAAAATCTTTCAGTCCTCCAAATAGTATTTTAAAGTGCCCCTCCCTGTATGTGTCCTAGATACCACAGGTGCTAAGAACAGGGCAAAAAGAGAAGTCAGATATGCTGCAAATTTGTTTTCCTGGTTAGTCATACTGGAAAATAAGATTCAATATCACCATTTCTTCATATTTTCACTTTTTTTTAAAAGCAGTGGACCTTAATATATTTCTGTGTTTTCAGCTTAAGCAGTGATCTAAAATTCAAGTATTCGAAGATCGAAAAAGCGAAAAAATCCTCTTCCTCAAGAGGACTGTTTCCCCCAGTTATGTTGTGGTTAATTTTAGGGTTTTGGAGTAGGTCAGTTTCCAGAGAATTTAAGTGATGCCCATTATAACAAAGAATGTATTTACCCTATAGAAGCTTTCATCCTTTAGCCAAAGGTAGCTTAGATATTATCAGGCATCTCTGATCAGTCACACAGATCAGTCACCCTCAGAAGTCAAGCCTTGTTGAAAATGCAAAAGAACTGTTCTCAATAACCACAAAACCTTTCAATTTCTGGCCTGAGCTCTCACCAGCTACTTTGAACTTGAGAAAGATATCAGCAGAGTCATCATATGACTCTTGCTGTTACTGCATTACAAAATAATTACAGTACATTTTTTCATTTTAAGGCATGCAAATTGTGTTTATTCTCAGAACCTCAGCATACTAATATTGGCTCTCCTAATAAACACAAAACTGCAAAAAAATCTTACTTGCCTAACTTCCAACTTATATGACACATCAGAAGCCTGAAAGTCTTTGTCAAGGTACCACTGTTTTTCACTCTGCATTTATCATGGGGCTTCTAAATAAAAGAATGTGGGCTACAGGAGATAGAATTTTTCCTTAAAATTCAAAATCTTGCATACATTTCTACTTTCTAAGCTCATAATTCTACAAACTCACCATCATCAGAAATCCTGACCAAAACTGAAAGTGCTTAAGTTTCAAATCAGATTAACATATTACAATACAAAAACTTAATTCTCTCAAACAGTGTAAGATACATAAGGTACTATTTCATAATATTATCTCTCCTTTCAATTGTGGGATGAATATTTTCAAAGCTTTCAAACCGTTTTCTCAGTATTTAAGTTGGGCTGTATTTTAATCTACACCACAACAAGCAAATGACCTACAATGTCATCAATTGCAATGACTAGACACAGCTCCACAAATTTCATGGGACACCAAAAGATTCAATTTTGAGACTTTAAATGCTATTACTCTACATTTATATTTTTAAAACAAATTAAATATCCCTTCAGAATACTTTTTTTCTTTCTCCTCTTCTTTGACTCACCTAATTTTAGAACTCTTCAGGCCCAGTTTTACTTGACCTATCAACATACAATTTACAAACATTCAGCTGAAACGAATGAATGTTTAGTTTTCACAGAATGAAATATCCACTTACAGCATCTTGGTCTTAATCCAACATGCTCCATGTAAACATACCCTCTAAAGCTGTTTATGCATGAACAGCTGATGCAACTGAAAACTGTCAATCAGAAGATGATCTGCATGCATACATAAATCTATCTAGCTTTTTTCCGGCCCCAAGGATTCATGGGTTTCAAAGCTGAACAAGTATACGAAAGATCTGTCTTATGGGTATTTCACTGTTATAGGCCTCAAAAGGTAAGTCACAGAACTATTCATTGCTTACATAAGGGCATTTAAGTATGAAGAACTACACTAATCCTCCTGTACAACCTAAATTTTATTCTACTTCTGCTGATCATGATTTTTCATGTCAAAATATTAACCATATTTCCAGCAAAAGAGTATCACTAAAAATAAGCTATTTAATCTGCAAATACACTTGGCACTTACAGTATTTTGATTAGCAAAAAAATGGAAGAACTTCCTTAAACATCAATTTTAAGAATGGCCAGTGACTTTCAAAGATGTTCAAAGATCCTATCCTCAGTTCTTGAGAAATCTTACAGTAACTGCGCATAAGTATGTGATAAGGCATAACGAACTCTTAGCTATTAATTTGTTATGCTTTTTCAGATGGATCCACAACATTTCTTTAAAAGAAAGTTAATGAATGATTGAAATACTATGTCACCAATCAGGTGCCCTATATCTGTTGGCAAGTGAGGGGCACTAAACGGCGTAATAACAAAAAAGACAAGACTAAAAGCAGTACATTTAGTTAGCATCTTTAAAAGCAAACCTTTTTTTTTTTTTTGTGTAAAGCTTTGAAAACAATATTTCCATTCAGGGAAACTGTTTTCTTCCTGGACAGTTGCAAAAGAGCTTCAAAGGGCAAAGAAAGATTTCAGAATTCCACAGATTCTTAAATATTATACTAAGGTTAGAATGACATCATTCTGGGGCTACAGAGAACGGAATAGAAACAGAAATCAGATCAAGAACACAGAAGATTTTCCCTTCTAAAAGCCCTTGAAAATAAGATCACCTGTATGCATCGTCTTCTTTCAAGTCTCATATCATCCTGCGGGGGTGTGGGGGGCAGGGAGGGTCCAGCAGCAAACAACACTGCAAAATGAAGAAAAAAAGTAGATGTAAATACAAACTCGTAAGATACCTAAAAATTGTAAACTTCTATTCTACTAGATCCACATAGTGCTTACTTCAGCCCTGGGTCTCAGGTATAACCACACAGCTAAACCAAGGAAGATCTAATGGAAAGTGAAGGTTTCCAATAGTAAAAGTAGAGACAGACATTACAAAGACTATCCTCCACTGACATCTATTGCTAGGAAAAAAAAAAAAAAAATCTAACTATTGAAATTTCAAGGATTAACTTAAATTTCAACTGGTCATTGAACAATTCTGAAAGCTAAGGTCATTCAAAAAAAGCTCTTCTCAAACCTGCAAAAGTGAAATTATTGATAGTTACCCGTCTTTGCAAAACCCTTAAATATGTGAATTTTTTCAGAAACTCAGGACAGTATTTCTAAAACACAACTGAAATTCTGTAGGATCTTAGCAAATCGACAAAATACAGAACTAAAAGTGCACATAAATCCATAAATGTACAAGTCCATTTTTTCCTCATATCTCACATGGAATTGGATTAGGTTCATTAATTAAAAAGAATGGTGGGATTATGCCAAAAAAAAAAACCAAACAAAAAAAACAAACAAAAAACCCCACGCAACAAAAACCCACAGAACACCCAACAACTAACCAATCCCTGGTCAAAGTATTTCAAGTATTTGCTTTTCACTTGTTCTCCAACGAGAATTTTAGAGAACCTCTGCAAATTACCTAACAGCTCAAATTATAGTCTAGATTATTACTATTTAAACACCTCCTGCCTGATACATGTAACTCCAAGAAAGTGTGCCTAGCTTTTCACATACTGAAATTTTAGCAGAAAACATTGCAGTTCACTCTATTTCTTCATCAACAATGACTGTTTAAGCACTGCATATACCCTAAGCCCAGTTACCCTTTCTGCCACCACACTGGCTTCTTCCTTGTGCCACAGAAATGTCACACACACACACACACACAAACAAAAGGGAGTGGTGGGAAGACACGGAAGAATTACTTCTGTGATACATGCAGGAGTATACGTTGCAGTGGTTCTATTGTTATTTTACGAGCAGGTGAATTCTTGCTGTCATGCCTCCAAAAGATGGAGGGGGCAAACAAAAACTGGCCATCCCACATCATGAATCAACAGCCTTAGTTTTTTCACAGCTGAAGTTCCACACAGACCTAGAATGTCACTGCCACATTCACAGTATCCATGAACTTGGATAAGGCTGGTAAGTACTGCATAAGGCTACAGAAGATCCTACTAACTAGGCACTCTCGTGCCTAAATCACTTTAATTTGGATAAAAGATTCAGTCTGGTACGTATTCTAGATGTATACATAGCACAGACAGACAGTGTCTTGCACTGAGCCAAGTCACACTAAACTCAATAGAGACAGTCACTTGTGTTCAAGAACAAGAAAAAAGGAAGGAAGAGGAAACTCTTCTCTTCTTTACGCTAAATAGTCCCTGGATTTAAACAAACAATAGAAGTCCTAGAGCACCAGGTGTGTCCAGCCGACACGGGTATCTTAAGGCTACAGAGGTATGGTCCCATTTTTGAAAGTTCTCTCTGGCAAAGATACTGCAATTATTAAAGAAAAAAAAAAAAGTACCTAGCGACACTAAGATTATAGAAAACCTTTTCCAGTAGTAGCTACAAGGACTGAAGGCATCACTCTTATCTTTACCACCCTGTAGCTCAAATACATCAAGGATCACCTCTCACTTGCATCAGTAGAAGGCCAGTTTCAATACTAAGCCAGCTTAGTTCGAACTATCTACAAACACAGTCTGAGCAAAGCTAGCCGATTTTCAGCCAAAATAGACTGTAGAGCATGCATACATTGTCTTCTGCCAGTTCTACAATGGGAATGGTATGCTCCAAAAGTTGCACATTAGCACATCTCCAGTGCTTTACAACAGCCTAATATTGTATCAAACCGACTGCAACACTAGCAACGTAGAGCACTGATCTGGGTAACAGACTGCCAACTCTATCCCAAACCTTAAGAAGAGGAAATCGGTGGATAAGAACCTACTATCCAATAAACACAGACTACACAACTTGAAATCACACATCTCATTTTGTAAAAGCAGTAAAGCAACTTGTTAAATATGGGAAGCTATGCTTTTTGCTGACTGGAAATTAATCTATAATATTATAATACCAACTCTGAAAACGTATTTATCTTGCAAAGAATTCACAAAGGTATAAGAAAGGAGAAATCGAACTGGAAAGGTAACTAACACACACAGACCTGAATTATTTTAGAATTTAGATGATGTTAGAGCTACTGGCAATAAGGAAGAGTTGCTGATGTATCTATAAAGTCATTAACAGTTCATTAACAGGGAATCAATACATCCACCCACTTCACAGCTAAGCAGCAAAACGCATCCATCACAAACCAATGCATTTCCTCAGACTCCTTACAGCTGTCCAACAATTGCGTTCTGAAGAACTGGACAATTAGCATGGAATTAAGACCTGGAGTAGAAAGGCAGGTGTCTATTGCAGCACTGTATTCTAAGAAGGGATCCACGAAGTAAAAAGTAATTTTAAAACATTATCGGAGAACAAAGACAATGAGTTTCTGTGATGGTAACAGTATCACACACACACACACACACACACACACACACACACACACGATGTAAAAGGGTAACATTTTAAACTTTTTTTTTTTAAATATATACAACCAAATCACATATAATAGCTGCAGGAGCAACACGTTAAACTCAATAATTGAGTGTCTTCTGTTATGCCTCTGCATTGCCAAGTTATTAAAACCAAAAAGCCTTTTACACAGCCTCCACAAGGGCTTCCTAGTGTAGATAATAAGTTGATGATAAGAGGAGGCAAGAACAAATCCCACTCATCACACAGTCTATAAGATCATTAGTAGCAGAATCCCCTTGGTAATAACATTTACTGGGCTTCAAGAACCCAGTTTGATCTACTTACTGGTACAGAACAGAAGTAAATTGGAAATATAGGAGTAGAAGGAGGAAGAGATGACAAGAAAGGTGTTACAAAGCAAATTATTTAAAGTGGTACAGCAAACAAAAGAATAAAAGCTGAAGTCTTTCATTTAAACAAAGGGAGCAGTTCTTGGAAATCAACTATGTATGAAGCTACCATGTTAAAACTTTACTTCATGCTTTTATTTCCTATTTTAATTGCTGTTGCTTTCTACTCTTCATCTTTCCTACCCACACAATGCTCCTCTGATCTCCTCAAAACACAGATAATGGGATTACCTATCCAAAGCCACTCCACATTCATGAATAATTTCAAGTGTAGAGTTCAGCTTTACTACAAAATGTTAAATAAGTGAAAGATGCTGAGCACATTTTACCTCCTGTTATACTCCACTATATTATAAAGATGGTGACTGTGAAAAACATAAAACTGCCATGTGTCTCTGACTTTTCCTTGCTTTATATATATACTTTATAGATATACTATATATATATGTACTTCTCCATAAGTATATATGAAGAAAAAAAAAATATATATATGAAGAATTCTTTCCATGACAAATTTAAATAAGAATTTTTAGAATATCAACAACAGCACACCCAAGGGCTTGAATTAAAAGAAAAGTCTGCTGGGGAAGGTTTTACTTTTTGGATTGTACTAATTGAAACACTTCGTATATAGATTTATTTTCCGTATCCAGTGTCACTGTATTACAAGATTCAATACCGCACCTTTTGTAAAAAATTGAAAGATTTTGCAAACTAATCACAACAAAGTTTTGGAAGTTCTTCCTCTGCAAAAATGTTATTTTGTAATTTCTAAAGTCATACTCATGAAGTACCAGAGAAATCTCTGCATATCTCATGACTGCACACACTGCTGTCAGAGATGAACATAATTCAGGTCACTGACCTTCGGTGAATGCAGGCAGGCCTGTTGCTAGCAACATAAAATATAAATACATACTCAGGAGCAAAAATATTTATTTATTTATTCAGTAGGAAAACTACCCTGAGGTATATACACCATTAAATTTAGATTATTAACATACTGGAATATAATGGATCTAGATGTATATAAATCTATACAATAGCAATGTCTTAAGCTGTTGCTATTCTGCATCTCAACAGCCTACTCTTGAAATTACACATGGGCAACCAATGATGTTGCTTGACATAAGACATACAGGGCAAAAGATTCACCAAATATACCAGATTTGGTGTGTTATTTAAAATACTGCATAATAAAATGTGAAATACAACCAATGCTACTTGAATTTTAAATAAATCAATATCAGTCTCTCATAGGGTGCTAGCAATTGTCAACATGCAGGACTAGCTCCCAGAGAGACGCAACTGAGGAATTCCAAAGTCATTGTTTTTACAGCACCTAGAGCATACGGTGTGTTTGTTACTAGGTAAAATCCCAAGAGTTGAGATGTACAAATTAACATACATCTGAAAACCAAACACATACACACATATTTACTGCTTCTCTTTACTTAGGAACGATAGATGTGATGTTATATATAAGAAATAATTCACAAGAATGAAAACAAAAAAAAAAAAAAACCACAAACATCAGACTACTTTGTATATGCAACGTACAAAGCAGAACTCAGTACAATATCTCAGGGTCACCCACAAAATCACATACATAAAATAAAAAGCATATATGGTTTCAGCATGAAAACCCAATACGTTCCTCCACTTCCATGGACTCCTGCATGTTTCTATACCTGATAGCATGTTTCTGTACCTGATAGCTAATACACTGAGTACTAAGCAAAATACACGTAATTCGTGATCAGCATCGTATTTAGCAAGTTCCCAAAGAAGTCACAGATCCCTGTCTCCAGGTTTAAGTGCTTTGGTATGATGGAAAACCTATTACCTGAATGTTTTCACTGTAATAGCCAGCAACCACATTAAGACTATCTTTAGGTTTTAAAATTTATAACTGAATAAGAGAATATAATATACTTTTCTTCACTTTTTTTTTTTTGCATACAACTACGAGCACAGCCACCTTCGTATGTGTCAGTCTACCCCATGCTTAAGAAAGGAAATGTTAAAATTTTCAAAGAAGGAATTTCTATACAGGACTGGTTTTCAAGTTAGGGTGAAAAGACAACAACTATCAAAACGGAGTTTATACTAGACTTCACCAATACACCATTCATCCTAAGAGCTTTGTACTCCCAATGAGTTTTAAATGCACACTGCTAAACTAGAAGACTATGCTAGTTTCTAGATCAATATTTGTGAGACACTTAAAAAACAATTGCCTCTAAAACAAAACACACTATCATTTTTCTTGTATACCGTAGAAATATTTTCAGTGTTCCAAAAAGCACTAGTTCCTCTAAAAAGAAAATACTGTGAATGACTACTTTCACTCTTATGCTAAATTTACAATATGTGATGCAAGAACCCATCTTTTAAGTGTGAAAGCATGTACAAGCAGCTTTACTGGAATCACAAAGTTTCTCACCCAAATTCAAACCTGGCAGAACTACAGTTGCAGTTAAGCAAGAATTTCTTTTCAGCAGCAGTACTGCTTAAGCAGCCTGTGTCCTTTCCACCACTACCTGCTTGGCTGAGATAGTGCTACTATTACAGGGTCACTCAGCAAACTCTGCACTGGGGAACTGACACAGGTGGAAAAACGAGGAATAGGAGAGAGAAAAAAAAAAGATGACTATTTTTTAATCCCATATCAGTTCTCAAATCTGGTCTACTACAGATGCACAGCAGCCTGGCAGCAGGAACAAACAGCTGGGACAAAAAGGGGCTTAGGCCAGTATTGGTGTCAAAATACTAAACATGGAAGAGCATCCCATTTTATCGTAGGACCTACAATGGTATAACACCAGTATTAATTCAGTAATACTTCAGAGTGCAATCTGAATCTCTGAAATTTCAGATTTGTAACATACAATTTTTTAAACCTGTCCTTTTTATGAAAGACATGCCTAACTTCTAAAAAACGTACTGCTTTCCTTGTATACGAAGGAACTGAACAGTGTAAAACTTGTACTTGACCCATACGGCCAGACAACTAGGGATTTGTTTTTTTAAATATTTATTTGTTCATGTGAACTCCAGAATAAAGCCTATGGTTTTAGGAAGAACTAAACTGACATAATTTAGGAGGAGAAAAAAGAAAATAAAAAGAGAGAGAAATAAACCCCACATTTATGCTAATATAAAAGTTCAAATACTTCAGATATTTTAGATAATTTGCATACGCTTCTTTTCTTTCTCAATGACTAAAAATATTAATTTTAGAAACACAAACTTAAAATATTTTTCGGTATACTGACCATATAAGGAACCACAAATCAGAGTCGGGAGTGGTTATTTTTTCCGCCCACTTAATAGTGTCAAGCAAAACAGATGTGGTTACGTTTTAACTGTTTTGGAACAGCAAAGTCACACCATTGTATTTACATTCCCCTCCCTCATCCAAAAGAGGCAAAAAGATGCTACAGCAGGAGTTGCCCATCTCCTGCAATATCAGCTAAAAGATTCACAACTGTTGGATGGCACTGAACTCTCACAACCAAGCACTTCCTTTTGTACTGTTTAATGGCTTCACTGAGTATAAATGTGATTACTAAGGAGTCCCATTTATGTGATTCTTGAAAATAATTACACCTCAAATTCACATCAGCATGAAGACAACAGAATTCCAGGAAGAGGAAGGATATTTATGAAATCCAGATATTTTTGAATTATTTCTATGTTATCTTACAAAAACAGATGTATGTAACCATCTAATTCTTTTTCATGTTAAGACATGCACCATACCTATGACTTCCTTAAAAAGTGACATTCGATAAGTAACTATTTAATTATTATTGTTTTTAATAAATAGAGCCTTTTAGTTGACATGTTAAACATGAACTAAACAGTAGCATGTAAATAAAGTCACATTTCAAAGCAGAATATCCATGAGGGCTGTAAACTAGTTTATCCAGAGTAATTTGCTCTCACAGTTGTGAAATGCTTTTCAGAGCTGAGATTTCTCTATAGATGTCCTCAAAAAGACTGATCATTTCATTTACAGAAACTGTTTCTGTTCTGTGTGGTTGGGAAAAGAACTTTAAAAATGCAAAGCAAAACATATGCCACTATATATTTGCATTCATCAGTTCAGAACTTTAGACCTAGAAAGTCTCAAGAGTATAACCTTCCTACTTCTCCCTCATTTTTTTCAGCCATAAAGCAAGCAAGCAAACAAAGAATTAAAGGAACACCTAAAATTTCCACAGAAAAAGGCCAAACATCACTCAATTTACAAGTCTTTACTACAATCGTGATATTACTACAGCTTACTATTTTTCCAATTTAGTGTCACTAGCTACTACTTCACTAGCTACTACTGTTGTGCCCTTTATTTACAAAACAGACCCTCTACTTCTCAGAGACCTGGCAAAAGAGGGTACTCAGATGCAGCTATTTCAATGTTTTAAATCCTAGCCTAGCATCGGGACAGCACTTGTAGTGCTCTCCAGACAAGCAACGTGTATCGAAATCCTTTTACCTCTCAAAAACTACAAGAGCTCAGACTCACATGCTACATACATATGGATACACATACACACCAGATATATATGGGAGGTAAGGCCAGTTATTTTTCCCTGCAAATACAGACTATTTTCACTGCAGTGCCTTTATAGTGATGAAAACATATGATCTTATTTTTCAACAGGCAAAGACAACGCTTTCTGTTCAAAAGTTCGCTAAAACAGCTATTAAAAAAAAAGGCATTCCAAGAAATGTAAAAAAAATAAAAAGGGCATGTGAATGTACAGAATTTTCACAGCTACCAGGGTTTTAAACAAAATATTATCACACATTGAAGACTTCAGCTTTCTGAGTGACCCATCCTTATCAAATTCAGACATTACTAGGTTTTTACATCATTACTGTTTCCTTGTTTTAGCTGTTTGCTTTTTCTTTTCCCCTTTTAATTCTGCCCTGAAGCATGATAAATTCCATTATCATGCTGCAACATACATGTAACAGGAACCAGAAATGAATAAACTCATAGGTTATCATCATGTTTCAGTAAATATTAGTCTAACAGAATTGATCAAAACCAGAGAGAATGTAAAATCTTACTCAGACTACAACAAAGTCCTTTACAAAAACACTTTATATACTTACATGCATTCCTGGGAAATGATCTGTAAAGCTGCAATCATACATCTAAATGAAATAAGACTACTTCTCCATTTCAATTTTGGCAGCAGATAGTTACAACATTACTTTCAAAAATGATCTGAAGTTATATATTTCAAGTACCTTTATAACAACCTAGATGTTCATTGCCCTGATACAGTAGTACCTTTAATCTTCAAGGCTCCCAAAACATTTCAATACATGGAGACAAGCACACCTATAGTCTTCCAAATTAAAAAAGAAAACAAAACAACCAACCACGCACAACTGTAAACTGCTGGCTAGCTCTGTAAATAGATGGTGCTTATAAATAAGACTTCAAGTAAGTGGCTTGTTTCAGCCATACATTGGTTTGTGTGCCTTTTTAAACACTTTTTAACCTTTCTAAACACACCATGGACTAACTGCTGTTTAATTGATTCCCATATGACAGCTCCCATCGATAACTGCAATGCCACAATTTACCTCTACCTTTCATTATTCAGGACATTTAGACTGGATAGGCATACACATAGCTAGGTACTCTCTGGTCGTATGTTAACCATATGCCTGGGTCTTAAACCAGACTTCACCCCATAAATCCCCATACCTTGTGCCAAAGCAGGTATACTTCTAATATGAAAAGTGATAATGGAGAATTACTGCTGATATCCTTTCCACTTTAACATGATAAATCAGATTTAACTGCCCAAGCTTCAGTTTAGGCTGAAAAACTGAAGGTTGTCTACTTCCACCTTGTATCCAGAGAAACTAAATGAAAATATTTAGTTCTCAAATACCAGAATTTTCCTTAATGCACCTATCACACTTAACCCACTTAAATGGGTTTTTCTGGGGACGCTTGTTCAGAGATGTTTCTGAGCCACTGCATCTAAAAGGAGCAGAAAAAAAATGAAGAAATTTCTTCAGTAACAAATACATATTTTTATCATCCTAGAAATCTTGCAGAACTCAATGTAAACCTTCTCTAAAAAAAAAATAAATTAAAAACCTCTAGCCCTTATAAATCAATCAACAAGCTAGCCACATAATATTTCCAACAAGACTTCAGCCACAACATCAGTCTGATGGTAAACTCACCAATCACTAGGAAAAAATATTAACATTACTATATCTAGCACACAATCATTTAAGAAGCCTGCCACGGAGGATGGCCTCAGCTCTAAGCTTTCTCCTTTTTTTTCCTCCCTCAGGGAAATAGACAAGACACAGTCTGTCTTATCATCAGGTGATGATTTTTATGCAGGACAAGTTCATAGGCTTCACATTTACATTAAATAGTCAAACTCAGAACTTCAGAAACAGGGTACACACTGACTCTCCAGAAAGGCGAGGAGAAGAGACTGATTTAGCAGGCTGTGAGCAGCAACTAAAGCAATTTTGGCTCACAAACAGCTGTTCCTAAAAGCAACTCTAGACACACTCTCCAAAGTGGAAGGATATCCTTCTTCTCTATTTGCACAACTCAAAGTCCCAGGGCATTATTTCTCTTTTTCTACATATCCCAAGCATAATACTAAAATGGAATATGGAACAGCCATCCAAGTGTAGTAAATAGGGACATAACCACAACTTAAGTTTGCTCATAGAACTCAGATTTGCCTTTTAATTAGGTCTATCAATGTTAAAAGGCACTTGAAGGGAATTTTAGGATTACTTCTAGGATTTTAGGTCACTGAAAAAGTAACTGGGACCCTAAACTCACAGACAGGAAAAAGAAGTTACAAGTTGTTTAAAGAAAAAGAGAAGGAACTCCTTATTTCCAAAACTATGTATACCACAACCGCTCTTCCACATCTTTTTAACCTGTTCACCAGACATGTCAGTACAGAAACACCATGTTTAAAAATCTTGTCCAACATGCTTTCAAACAGCAGTTCATACGAAGTTCAATAGCTTTGAAAATTGACAGTGGTCAAGTTCAGGTTCCATGACAACCAGATGCATTCAAAATTGATGGTGAATAATTTGAGTCATTTCATTAAAGTAAGAATTCTCAGGCTGCAGTTCCCCAAAAGCCAAAGCTGATTTAGATTTGGCTGCTGTCTTCCCAGCCACACCCCTCCTTGCCCTTAACCACTCCATACAGACATCTCTTGCACCACGTCTGGCACCTGCCCCAGTCTCGCTGAGTCAGTTCTGCAATTTAGCATGATGTAAAATATTCACCTTTTTTTGATCAGTTTTCTGCTGACTCTGCACAGCTCAAGAGCCCGAGTCTGACTTTCAGGTTAAAAATCCACACAGTAAATAAGAACCTAATTTTCTTTAGCTTATGCATACAGTTAACACATTTATATTCTACCTACTACTACTCAATTGCAGAAAACTTTATTTGCATTTTTGTGCAGTCTTTGATGGTCTGGACCTTTGAAACTGACAGGTCCTAGGTCAGGGCCAGGAGTCTAAATCCTGATGCTGGAAGTGAGGCAGCCATGCTCTAGGGCTTTGCTGGGGTAATAAACAGGGCATTCTGCTCATGGAGGGAGAACCTCATTGCATTAGGCGTTGTGTGACACAATAACATGTTAATCCTCACCTAAAAAGCTCACTAGGACAACACACCACGTTTGTCCACAGAAAGACAAAAGCAGAGAGCTCACAAACTTTAGCTATCTGTAGTAAGGTTTGGTGTACAGGCTAAGAATACAGTGCAGGAGAAGTAAAGAGCAACGTAGCTATGTTTCCAATAGTTCTTGCCAAACTGCCACAGAGCACTTTGAAGACCACAGCTAACATCTGGTTTGATATCGATAGTAATAGACCCCACCTCTACTTCAAGAACACAAGTGACATGTTTACAGGCTTTTCTATATATAGTTTGTGTCTGTCATAATAGTCTACATAAATAAATCTGAAGAAATAAATTTAATCAGGCATGCCAACTACAACTTTCTCTGATGTTGGAAAGCAAAATGAACAAAAAAAGACTTTTCACCACAGTAAAATCCAGATTACCATTCTGCTCTCACTGTCCCAGCCTAAGTATATAGAGAGACTTCCACGGTATGCTTTAAATCCTAATTCAGGCTCAGGTTGATCAATGTAACAGTAGTAGAGAAACTGAATTCTAAAGCAAAAATAATTTTATTTTGGATTACTGCAGCAATCACATAGGGAACATTATTTCTATTATCTTTAGATCCCAATTTAGAGGAGCAAAGGAAAGGCACTGTTTTCAAAATTCAAGACACCTCTAGCATAAGCAAAATACCATCTATTTCTTAGGAATTGCGCTTACTGTATACACTCAAATATATTTCACAAAATATCATGGGGTATTTGTATTTCAACATATGAATTAACAAATGCAAAGACACACAATTTATCAGATTGAACTTAATTTCACTATAAAAAAATTAGTGTTAAAGCCCCTGAAGAAATAACTGAAGAGTGAGTAGAAGATAACCCCACTGATACAAAGTATTCTATGTTCCAGCTATACTCTCCCACACCCTCTCCACTTTATTTGCATATCATTCCTAACTCGGTTGTGCTACATTTCCATAATTCACATAATATCTTTCCACTGCGAAAATGAAACATTATCCAGGATCCATTTCCTGTAAAATGTGTAAGCACTGACTAAATCCCAGAAAGTTTCTTCTTCCTCTTCCCTCATGGGTAAGACCACTAATCACTGGATTGAAGAGTCACGTTTCCTTTTCTCTCCTTGTCCCATGATTCTTTGGTTCCTTATTGTACAATAGTACACATTATAAGGGACTCAAGGGGACTCGCCCAGAACATCTGAAAAGCTGGGTGATCTAGGTATTCTCATTGGAATTGAACAACGTGAGTTCAGATTGTCTCGACCTGAAGAACACACTAAACTGCCAGGAAGGACAGCAGTTCCCCTCTGTCCTTCCCAGTTCTCAGGTGCACAGTTGTGCCCCCTTTCTTGGAAAGCTTCAGCATTCACACTGAATATATGGTAAAACAAATCAGCTCATTGACCCAATTAAAAACTGTTCACTTCTTTGTCAGGTTCATTTCCTGCCAGTTTAGTAAACTGAACTGGCTCAGCAAATGGTAAGAAAAGCTTGAAGCTAGAATAAAAAGGCTAACAGTACCAAAAAAAGATGCTAGCTCAGTTTATGCCACAGAACATAACTTCCCACCAAGCGTATGCCTTCACAAGCTGACCGAACTCAGGGCTACTGCTTATAAGAAAAGAACAAGTCACAGACACGCTCATCTTCCTGGCACTCTTCCACCTCATGATGAAACAGTTTCGGTAAGCTAAATAGGCAGTAAAGTTTTTACCTTTACTTACATCATTAGGTTTTTGTGCTTAGCTTTTAAGCAGGCCCAACATGGAAAAGTAAAGCAAAAATGCCAACAAAGACAAGCTGCAAGTATGCTTAACCAAGGAAGAAAGCAGACAGAGAGTGTCTTGTCATACAATTTAGGCTGCCGTCAAACAGCCATATCATATTCCCCTGCAACATCCAGGCACTAAAGAGGTAGGGGTTGCAATCGTGAGGGTTCCAAGTCCATCTGCAGCCCTAGCTTAATTCCAGCCTGTCCTGTAAACCATCTTTCAAGGAGGAAATTATTGTAACTCTTGGATCATGCTCATGAGGCAATCTCCAATGCATATAACATCACAAAGCACTCCAAAACTATGGTAAAGAAAAGTCACCAAAGTAGATGAACAAAAAACGCACAAATGGGTTTTGCCCTTCTTTGTTCCATGAATGTAGTAAATAAATACATGAATAAAGATTATACATTTTCCTCACATCATTCACTCCAGAACTACAGCCCCAACATTTCCCAGAATATAGATCAGTCAGCTCCAAAAATTTTTAGCAAAACATGAATCATCCTAACATAATATTTTTTAACTTAACATAATTCAACATGGTTTTAAGTTCCATCTGTAGTTCGTTTACCATGGCCTTATTTCCCAGTTAAGGAACCACTGACCTAGAAAACTCTCATTGAAGAAGGAGGTAAATTAACAAACTTCAGTAAATTTTCATATCTTCTAGTGATAAAAGTCAAAATACCTTCCTTTTCAGGTTTAAAACGCAGAACTCTTGTTTTATTATCTTGATAGCCTCCATCCCTGCCATTCATCACAATGTCAAAGCAGATCTTGGTATACCCCAAGATACACCAAGATACTACTGCAGAGGTAGCAGGCTGAAAAATTTTGCTGCATTTTAAACAGTATTACAATCCATTAAGAAGACTTTAAACACCCTATTCAAGTCATATATGCATGTGGATGCATGTGCACACACACACACAGAGAAAAGCCAGTACAGACAGTGGTACGCATCAACCAACAAAGTCTTTACTGAGGTACATTTATTATCACATTGAATAGAGATTTCATCAAACATTCATGGCAGCTCTGTATCTCTACAAAATATCATTACAGGTAGCTCATCGGACGCTTTAGAATGCTTGTTCTGCCAGATGAAAACATTGTCCTTTCTGCTATAAGTTTAAAAAAAACCAACAACAACAACAAAAAAAAAAACCACAAACAACCCAAACCAACAAACCTGGACAAAAAAGTCCACACCATTAAGCCCAGAACGTACTCATGATAATCTAATATGACCTCCTACACAACTTTTTTAGAATTTCATCCAGTAATTCCTCATCAAGCCTTCATCAATGTACGGAATACCCCACAAAAAGGTCTAATCATTTAAAAGCCTTCAGAGACCAGGAAACCATGATACTCTTTCATCAAGTGGAATGGATCACCAATCACCATTAGAACTGTATTATTATTTTCTGCTTATCAATATAGAAGACAAGGACTTTCCGGTGTCTGTCTTTATGAATCTAACAAGAGGTTGCAGATATCCAGCCATAAAGTAACTCAATCCGAATTTGACAGCTAAGAGTTCAAATTCACAATCATGTTTACAATAAGTTACCTTTTGTCAGCTTATCCTCAGTAACTGACCACACACATGCCTACCTACACACACAGAGACCACTAGCCCACAACAGTCAAAGACTTTGTTTTCACTCAGACAACAAAAAAAGAAGGTTAAGGATAAGGATGAAGCAGCACATGAATGCTAAAATAATCTAACCATTTGTTTCAACAAAAAAAAACAAAAACAAAAACCAAAACAAGAGGGCGGGGGGGGGGGGGGCTGTTCTGCCCACATTCCTCCCTTTCCCAGTCATCACTGCTCTAGCACTAATTGACCCAAAAGAAAACCAACTTTTTTTCAGGTTTGCTTACTGGCATTCTCACACACACAGACAATGCCAAATTATTTGAATAAATATGTCATTTTTTTATGTACTAAAGGTTTTAATGAGCTCAGGACAAGTGTTTTTTAAAATAACTGTGTTATATTACAGTCCTGAACGTGTAGTTCAAGCTTAGTCTGTTAACTTGTGATAATGTTGGTTTGAATCCCTTTTTGAGTACAGTCACTATGGAGATGTATGGAATTCATTTTTCAAAATATTCTCTGATGGCAGTCATAAGACAAAAGTCTAAAAGACATCTCTCATCAAGATAAAAGCCCAAGAAAATTCTTGCTAACAGAGGCCTTTCAGATTAATTTTGTCTAACTAGACTTTTATAAGGCTAAAAAGAAAAAGCTGAACCTTTGGGACAGTTTACATGAACTTCACCAATTCCAGCATCCACACACTGGGTATAAACTGATCAATCTAATGCTGAGTTATTTGTCATTTTTTCAAGATGCAGACAATGCACTAAAACTTTGACAAAATTATCAATTTAAGTAATTCTAGGACATGCCAAGATTATACAACTGTTTGATTATTTAATAGTATCTCTGCCAGCATCAGAAGTTGCTCAGTTTCTGACCAGAGTTTGATTTCCTGCAGCATTTTTTTTTTACTGATAAGAATTCCTAAAATGATTTTAATAAGGCAGGTTGCAGGAAGGAAATGAGGACAAATTAAAAAATAAAATAAAAAAAAAAAAGGCTTTTAAATCCTGACCTTACAGACCTCCAACCAGTACTCAAGACCACCATGTCTGAGGTATACAGGAAATAAAAAGTCAAGAAAATCTTTAGTGCCCCACTGAAGTCCTTTCAGACTACCAAGAATAGCCCACTAGATGGAAAGACTCCAAAACAAAGCCACTTTCCCAGAAGATTTTTTCTTAAATTTTCTACTAACATTACTGAACTGGTGTATTTCATGTAACAATGTGCCATGCTCTTTAAGAAAGATCACTGTAAAAAGGTAACCTTTGATACAGACCTGCTCTTTTCCCCATTTTGTGTAAGAGCTCAACAAGAAGGTTTTAAGTGTGATCTGACACATGCCATGGATGATGCCAGCAGATGTATCCTCAGGAAGAATACAACTTTTCTAGACACATCTGCAACTGCAGAGTAACGTATGAAACCACAGGGGCACAGCAAAAGGGATAAGGAAAGCAAGATTCAGAGCTCATACCAGGTACACCAAATAAACCAACTGCAGTCTGAGACTCATCTCTTCAGCCCTTCATACATCCAATTCCCAGCGCAATGCAAAAAGGAGACACTGAATATGACAATGTAGTCAAGATGATCACAACAGAGAACTCTGTCCCAATTCATAACACCATATACTACACTGACATCTTCCTTTACAACATAAGTTAGAAGAAGCAAAGCCACATTTACTGGCTTCAAAACTGGAACTTCCCTCTTCCCAACACTTTTTTTTTTTTTATGTAAACAAGAAAGTACCACCTTTGGAAATAAGCCAAAACTCCACACTGCTAATCTGAGACTTTACTTGAACTGAACATAAAGGAAACCTAATAGTTTCAGATCTTAAGAGAAAGAGATCTCTATGGAGTTCAGTGGTGCTACACTGAATTTATCTGAGGAAAGATGGATCCCCACACAGATCTAGCAGCCAAGGGCTGCTCTTTCTTTTTTGCTCAGAGAGATTTTTATTCAAAATATTTCAAGTTAGCTTCATACTGGATTTACAGGAATTACTAGAAAGCACATTCTTCATGATGCCTTTGTGTTTAGGAAAGAGCAAGAGACATGCTAACTTGTACAGATTACATCTACCACAGACACTGCCTGAAAACACTAAGCAGCCTTCCTCCCTTTTCTAAAGGGGTCAAGGAGATGGATGACATCCTGAAGGGCAACAAAGAGACAAAGTGGCAAGTCCTGAAATGCAAAATAGTCAACCGAAAGCAAGTTAGGGAAAAAGAGAAACAAGGCTTTATGAAAAGTGCAAAGGATTGCTGAAGAAGGGGATGAGAGGGGGAAAGACAGGCACTAAACATCAAAGTAGCTAAACCATTATTTGTCTAAGGAACCTCAACTACTCCTAGAAACTTTAGCCATGAAAACACCCATGCACAAAACAAGCATGATGAACAAAGTTTACTGAAGAGTAGACTGGAACAAGACTCAAAGCAGAAGAGATGATGGATGGGATTAAAAAAAAAAAAAAAAAAAATCAGACAAGCCTCAAGCCACTGAAGAGATACAGCATTTACAAGTAATACTTCTATTTACTAACCAAGAAGGAATCAACTGAACATTTCCAAAGACAACTATTGTCATTCAGAATAGTGTTTGCCCTATTAGCATGTACATCCTGATAGCAGGCTGCTTGATAACCTCACCTAGAGCAGCTGGCCTAACAAAACAAAAATCTGCAAGCTCAGAGAGTGATGTTTAACTGTGTTCTCATATAAGAACAGAAAAGTAAGATGCTGTCCATCACATTTTGCATGGAGAAAGCATGCCTTACAAGGTACTTAAGGTGCTCCTGCCCTCAGTCCACCCAAAGACTTAGAGAAGCAAAGGAGATGGGCAGAAAAATTCTGTTCCTTTTTTCCTGTTATAAAAAGCAAGTGTATTTTCCAGTCTTCCACATTTTTATTTGAAGTCCCTTTGGATTATTAAAATATGGATGATTCAGATACTAAGGAATCAGCACTCCTGTCTACTTTCCCAACTAACAGGTAAATAGTTATCAACAAAATTTAAATAACTTGAACAAAAATATTAGATATCTGAATACATGGAAGTGAAACAACAGCACAATCCCAACAGCTCTGGTCACTTATTTAGGAGGACAAGCAAGCATGGAATTTCCAAAAGAGTTGTTTGTTTGTTTTTTAACATAACTGGTCCAGCTGGTGGTTATGTTAAAACCGGGCTATCAAGAGAAACATTTTTTCATGTCTTCTTTGTACAGCAAAAACAAAAAACCTAAGTATCTATACTCTGCAGTTTAGCTTCTGGTACCAATAAACTATGCTCACATCTTATAAAGACAGGTGAAAAATAACTTTTATTATAACATTACCTTTAGAAACTTCAATTCATCTTTCAGTTTGTCCAAACGGGAAAAATACCTATTTTGTGTCCAATATCTGTCTTAAAGCAATATAGAATTCAAGTAAAAATTTCAGAAGTGCATGAGATTGAGAATAAATCTATATATTGTATTGTTTCATGGTAATGTTTGACGGGAAAAAAACCCAGAAAATTAAAAACTTTGTGTTTCTTAAGAAGTTTTAGTCTTTAAAACATGGATATTTTTTCCCCTCAAAAGCATCGTTCTTACAGAGGGGAAGAGAAAGTAAGAACAAGTGAGAAAGAACAAGCAGGAGAAAACACTGAGCAAGAAACTGAGCAAGTGACAAAAAAGAGGTGCTTGAGAGATGAAGCACTTGAAAGGACATGGGAGAAAAAGGGCATGAGCAGAAGTTAGAAAATTGTAAAAAAAGAGCAAGTGAGAGTGAGGAATAACTAGAAGAAGAGCACAAGTGAAGAGAGCACAAGAAAACATGCATCAGAATTAAACAGGAGAGTTAGCAAGAGAACGTTATCAAGTAAGACTCTGGCAGAGTGTGCCAACAATGCACGCAAGCAGGACGGCATCAGAGTGGGAACATTAGTGAGGGAATAAGCATGGAAGTTTGAGATAGCAACCAAAGTATGAGTGGGGGGGAAACAGAGAGAGAGACTGACAGAGGAGTGATTTACTACAGGAGGGGTGGCAAAAATTCCTCAGAATTATGTTCTCCATTAAGTAACAGTGCTATCAGAGCCAGTTAGCCAACCCCTGCCTCTTCTAGGCACCCTGTTCCTGTCCACCCACACAACCCATTCCATTATCTTGTCAAATGACTGAGCAGCAGCATGGTGTACCAGGTCTGGGAACTGATCTGACTGAAAAGTAACCTGATTCTCCACCCCCACACACACCCAAATGTTATATATATAAAATTATGTATTTCAGCCAACTCAGTTTCCAAGTCTGATTCACTGGTTGGTCTTACAAACAGCTGTGCCAACACAAAGCAGGTGGGAACAAGCAGACAGAATCTGGAGAGAAGGGGAGCTGCTTAAGCTGTAACTGCCTTCAAAGAACTCCTTGTTGCACACGTTGCCTTAGAAAGACTCTTTCAACAATTTCCCTCAAAGTGCTTCAGTGGTTCTACATCTTGCAGCATGAACTTCACATCAGTTTGTTAGTACTTACGCTGTAAAACAAACACATATAACGTCATCAAATTCAATGAGATGTGAAAACAAGGAGTTGTTGCTCTTCATCTTTTTCCTTCTTTTTTATCAGTTATTTCAAATTTAGCATAGGTACAGTTTTGGGGACAGCAAGGTAATTTTCAGTAGCCCCAGAAAAACATATACAGATTTGGGTGGGTGGAAGAAGAATAGGGTAGAAGGAAAAGGGGAAGAAAAATCAACGTTGCTTGTGTTTTTCTATGAATACTCTGCTCTTTGCTGTGCTGCCCTTCAGCATTCTCTCGGCACTGAAATTATGCACCAGCCTACGGTCTTACCTCATGCTAGAAGATGGAATTGATCTGGATGCTGGATGAGAAAGAGATAATGAAGGCTTCTAAAATTTCCCACAAATTTAAGAAGGTATAGTAGCAGAAGACCAATAGTTTCAAGGTTTACTTATCAGCTTGTGTCAGTTTGCTTCCCTTCACTGCCCCTACTACCAAGCAATGTCTCAAGACACTGTGACAAGTTTGATCAACTGAAACTAGAACACAGATGATTATTGTAGAAGAGTCGCATTTAAGACATTTAGCCAATTTTCCCTCATGAAAGCCAACGAAACCCAAGCACAAAAAAGTGTAGTTTACACAGCCACTATGAGCTTGCACAGGTAACCCACTGTTCCCCGAACTGTTCACTCTCAAGTGGTTGACCCATAAGGTTGAGAACTCAGCCCTACTAGATCAGGTGGAAGAGGCAGGAGCTTCTGTACTAGTAAGAGGAAGATGTTTCAATCATACAAACTAGGCAAATACCATATTTGCCTCAGAAAAAAAAATTATAAACGTCAAAATCACAGACTAAGTTAAGAAATGTTTAAGGCAGGGATGATACACAATTCTGTCTCTTTTACATATTTTGCAACACGATCTTTACTTACCACAGTCGAATGCCATTTTATTCATTGAACAGATGCTTATCATGTACATCAGGAGCATAGCACATGGAAAACAAAGCTATATAGTAAATGCCAGCTATACCATAAATGATACTATTCACTGAAATACTCCATCAGTTCTTCCTGAAACTGAGGTATGTGTATCAAATGGGCCAAGAAATTGCAAGTAAAACATGACTTTTTTTAAACACAAGCAAACTCCCTTTGGGAAAACTGAGTTTGAACTCTAATTCCCCCAAAATTTCAAAAGAAATCCTAAGTTCCTTGAGCAGACCTCTATCTGGATATGCTGAGTCACTCTCCAACCTTAAGAGACTCCTCCGAGTTACATAGCACTCAGAATATAAACTCAAGTGAAATGCAACTGCAAATACACAGCATCCTGCTATTAAGACATAAGATGCTTAAACCCTTAACCTCAGCTCCGCCCATTGCGTCACTGTGTAACTTTGGGCAAGTCACTTTACCTTTTCTGCTTTCATTCCCCCTGCTAAAAAGCAGCTTAGTAACATGCATTTATCTCCTGTTAGAAAGGCAAAAACTGCTTTGTGTATGGAAAGCAACATGAAGTTAAGTGCTGCACAAAATGCCAGAATCTCTGAAACCCCTCTTCCCACTGAAAAAAACAGGAACCCAGTGCCTTAGCTAACACTGCCAATAAACATGATACATAAATATTTCTAGGTTTGGTGGGGTCTTTTTCTGTACGCTAGAATCTAATCACTGAAAAACATTTCTCTTCTGCAAAATGCTAAAAGAATCTGTAAGCATTTGCTAGATTCAGGCACTAAAATGTTGCATCTGTGCAAAGGCCTATAAGAAAGTCACAATCCTGAGACTAAGTGCAAGGTCTGGATGGTGCAACTATTAACAACTTGTACATTAAAAAAATTTAAAAAATAATTTGTATTTATGCATCATGAAAGATAGACTGCCAAAAGCAAGAGAAAATTTTCCCATTTTTGTCAGTGTTTGAGTGCTTGACATAGTTTGGGAATTCTTATGGAAATAACTAACAAAGTGAAATGCAACTCTACAGAGGTACTCAAGATTGAAATATAAGGAGACAATGCTTACAACATATGGAATATAATGCATAGCTGTTTCCTCAAATACATAAATAAACTGGCACTTGCAGTTTGGGAGCTCATAGGTTTCAGAATATACATAATGACTAACACATAACTTAGAAATTGTATTCTGAGACCACTGTACGCTTGCGAAAAATTTATCTTGAGCTTCTGCCTCACCTCAAACCACAGATCTCTCAGATTGTTTTGTTTTATGCAAATAAAATTTTGCTTTGACATACAATGATTAAAATCAAGATTTTTTTTTTAAAGTAGCAGTAGTCCGGAGAAAGAGAATGAAAGCAAAGCATGTAAAGAATCCTTTATCAAAAAATACCAAGGGAAAATTTTTCAAATATGGAAGTCCAAAAATTAAACTCTTCATCCCACATTCAAATTCTTATATAGAAATAATTGCATATTCTCCTATTTCAATAAAATTAGTTAAGAACTACAAGACTCAAAACCTTAACAAAAAAGAGTGAGGCTGACAGCATGACAAAACAGTAGTTTAGGTACACAGGCCTAAGATGACACTTTTGAAGTGGAAAAAAAAAAAAGGTCTGATAAAAACATACAAGATGATGAATGACATAGGAAAGGTCAATTAAGTCCCCTCTCCCTCATAACAAAGTTTGGAAATACACACTAGAGGGCAACAAATGTAAACTAAGGCCAAGGAAATCTTTTTCACAAACAAAAAAATTATTTACTGATCCCAATCCAAACATGTTCCTGATGCAAAATAAAAAACTTTTTTTTTTTTAAGAACTAGAAATTATCTAGTTATCTAGAAAACAAAAAAAAAAAAAAAAGGAGAGACCAACCAAACCCCAAAAACTCCTGTGCTTCAGAATATCAGTCTACCATGAACTTGTCAGTACTAGGAAAATGTTTAATAACATGAACTACTCAAATTTGGTGTTTCCTTTATATGAATATTTTTTGAATAATCATCTATAAAGCTTCTTGAGATTATTTTTTTTCTGCTATTGAATTAAAGCCCCACACCCTACAAATACTAACACCATACACGCACACAAATCGTGGATACAGACTGATCATAGGTCACTGACCATCTCTAATGTTTCCAAACACAAAGCAGCACATGCATGCACTGGCAGAGCTTCCGAAGACCTCTTAAAAATGTCAGTTTGTCACATATGTACGTTCCTTTCCTTCACATACAAAACACTGAGCTGAATGTCCCTGTGTATCACTATATAGATTTTACCCTTACATTTCGCTTCCACTAGAACACTAGCTAAACTGAAGCAGACATATTTTAAAATATCTCCTTGCAATTAGAGATGTCGCATTTTTATAAATTGGGAAGAAGAGACAATGATTTCAAAACATGATACTTGCTACTTGTGAACTATAGGTAGAACTTATTTTCTCATTTCTTGAAATAACTGGATGCTGGTTAAGAACATCTAGTAGAAAACCAGAATGATACACCTGTTTTATGGAGGTATACAACTATTTCCTTGAATTATAAGAGGAGGGGAAAAGAAGAATTTTTTAAAACTATACTTTAAAACAGAGAACTTGAGATAACACACATAACTTGGCCAACGTGTTTTCCTTGCTTTATTAACTTCTGTAAGAAATTAAACAGAAATATTGTCACAAAAACTTGTATTTTGTTTTACTGCAATTGCTGGAAGTATGCAAATTAGGTAAAGGGGCAATAGGTATTATCTTCAAATCCACATTTAAAAAGTCTCTCCATTCCTACACAAGAAAAACATTACATAAGTTTCTAGTCCCCAACACATGAAGCAAAGCCAATCCTGATTTAAGAATGACAACAAAAGTTGTTGGTGTTATCATTAACCACTAAGGTAAGGCAGACAAGGACTGGTACTCCAGCAATATGTTTCCACATGTCCAACTGGATTTCTCAAGGTTTCAAAACTAAGCTCATAAAGTTTTAAAATGTCCATGCCGTGAACATGACTCTGGTTAATTTAACTCCACAGAGATACGTAAATGAAGGTTTTGATGGGTAAAAAGACTGAAACTAGACTCATATGGACAAAAGACTGAAACTAGACTCATATGGACACTGTGAACTGCAAATCATGATTGCACGCTGTGTAAAATACACAGGTGAAAATATCCCCAAACAAATCCTACAAAGACAGGAGAGAAACCCTCTTGTAAGGACCATATCAGATATCATTAATTATTTCCATTCACCCCTCCAGATTATTAGTTTTTAGACCTTCCATCATTAAGCTTTCGTACAACAGACTATCAAATTACAGTAACTCACAACCCTTTTTATTTAACAGAAGAAAAAACAAACCACAAACACATACACATTTACACAATGCGGTAACAAAAATGCTACATGGGAGAACATTAGGAATGAATGGGTATGCATCTCAAAGTCATGAAATCTCGATTAAATGGAGAAAGAAAGATTTACTTCACGTGGTACAGTACAAAACAAAATGGAAATCAGATCCCAGCTAAGGTCTCTAAGTTGTACAACATTGCAAAATCAAACAATTTTTAACTATGCCCTTATAATACAACCTTCAACTATAGTTTATAACGCAGTATCATATATACTCTTTCCACTCAGCCCTCAACATAAATGAATCATTTATGATGCTGTCTATAGTAGACATAGTTCACAGAAGACATTAATTCACTTAGAAACTAAGCTTGAAAAACTCAGCGTGTATTAAAAATAATAAACCATAGGGAAAAGTTTGAGAAGATGTAAGCGTCATTCAAAATGAAGCTGTAGTAACTGCATAGTTAACTGACCTTCCCCAGAACTGCAAATACTAGTGCTTCTGAGTTTGGAGGAAAGTGTAACATAAGTTTGTAGCCTTAGCGTATACAGAACTTCCCATTAAAATCAGATTTTTGCTGGAGACATGGACAGATACATGCAATCGTGTACACGTTCAACATCTGCAGTAATGCTCATTTTCCTGCATAGGGCCTGCCATAAAAGTCTCAACTTCTGAAGGCACACTATGACATTGACAGGAAAGTCACCCTAAATATAGGAACACAAAATTGTAAGCTTACGAACATACGATCGTGGTGAAAAATGTACATTCAGCTGTGCTATTCCACAATGATGACCCAATATTTGTAGTATTTATGAATAACTTCTACAGAAAGGGAAACAGCCAAGATCCGCATGCAACAATCATTTATTGTAACATTGACAAAGACATTAATATATTTCAAACACTAACTTGCAATTTTTGGCATACCATTAAATTAATGCCTACTTATCCACAAGTTAGAAAGAATAACAACAAAGAACCCAGAATCAGACATAATCCATGAAAGTTACTGAGCTTCCAAAATCAATCAGATTTTGAAAGAGTGCGTTAGAAACTGATTTGTCTGTAATGGAACACATACCCTATATGTATTTCATGTATAATTCCTATAAAATTGTATTAAAAAAAAAGAATATATATGGTTATATACCTATAAGTAGGAAAAAAATCTGTAGTTACAACTGGACAGACCAGAGATCAGTGTAAGGAAATTCATAGTCTTCAGGAAAATATAGAATTGAGTAACTACTAATACATTAGCTTTCGTATCTGACAATATTTTTTCCTCTTTTTACCCCTTCCTTCAGTTTAAACAGTAGACTGACAGCATGGACACAAAACTATTTCCTCTACAAAGGAAGCAGATATGCTATGCTCTGATTGGCTCATCAGCGACAGGTTCACTGTCAAAGTAAATGAGAAGTTATTAGCAATTTACACAGTTCACAGGAACATAAATTAAGATTTGAGCACATATAGGTAAATACAATTTTGAATTAAAAAAAAAAATGTTAGCTACCTGTGTTTGAAGCCAGGAAGCCAAAAACCAATGAACAATAGGTTTTCAGGACACTAGAATTTAAAAGTTTCACTGGCAAGTTTGATCTAATTACTAAAATGTATTTAACCATGATTGTGAGAACTAGTCATTCTACGAGTTTGATTTTTTCCAGTAACTCATCAAAATTCACTCTAAATTATTCCAATTATATTTTGAAAGAATAACTCTGCCACCAGTAATCAATTTGTACATTTCCATTCCTCTCTTATTTCACCATCCAAACAGTTACTAAGAAGAAAGAGGAAACTTTTCAACAGATAGATGTATTAATACATTATTAACTATTCCTTTAACTGACTTAAAACACAGCCTATTTTTATTTGCCTCTGGGGGAAAAGAAAAAGGAGGGGAAAGAAAAATAGAAGGTTTTGGAACTTTATGTAACACATAAATTGAAAGCTTGGTTTCTCACAACTGGAACAAAACTGATACTTAATGGAATTAATTTCACTTTCATTTACCCAGTTTCACTTTCAGATATTTAGTGCTACTAAGACCCTGGAAACTTTGCGAGGAGTATGCTTACAAGTAAGTGCTAGCTTATGTTATTTTAATTACAGAAACATTTTCACTGCTTTTAAGAAATGCTATATTCAGAGCTGAAATTAAACTGATTATGTCTTCACACAGGGTAACTGAAATAGCTTACTATCTAGACTTCAGAGACTGCAGAGTATTTACACTGTATGGACAGAAGCAGAGCTGGCTGGGAACTACCTCCCACACTTCCACTAACCCTTCAGTGGGTATTCTCCCTGTAAATTGTATGGACAGGATATTTCGGAATGAATGAGGATATGATAACGTCACTACCTTTCATATTGAGCCACCCCATCTCTGTCCTTTTCAACTGTGGAAAAACTCGCCTATCCTTTAGGGATTAGGGAGGTGAAGGAAAATAAGAAAAAAGGGGGGGTAGGGAGGCGGGGAACAAGAGAGGGGAAAGGAAACCTTATGGAGACAGTGGGACTTAGTCTGTCCCATCACTATGTGCTTTCCAGTCACAGAGGAGCTCCTTTTTTGATCTGTGTTCTCAGACAATTAAGACATAAGTAAGCACCCACAGATAGTGGACAAGACACATATATATGAGTACTAGAAGAAATAGAGCTAAACTCCAAATAAAGCTGAAGTACTAGAAACCTATTCTAAAGTAATGAAATACATTTGTACTAGCAAAAGCAGTTGAGTTATTTTTTCAGTCATGCTTGGATAAAACAGAATCAAACCCAGAATTCTGCCTTCCTTCGACATAAGGGGAAAAAAGATAACCAGTGGATATCAATTACAAATGGTTACATTAATTGTTACACTCAACTAAGGATTAGGTCAGTGCAATTCTACTGGTATATTGTGTCACCTCAAAGAGAGAATACTAAATAACCATACATTTTGAATATGTATTTCTGGAAGTAACAATTGTTTCTAATTAGCAAAAGTTTCTCCAGTGTTTTTACACCATCAATCAACTGCAGTTCCCATAACTCTCCTCTTGAAGGACCCACAGAGGTGAGGAAGGAAAAGGAGAGTATTCCCCTTCTCAGAATGTCTTGTTTACTTTTTTCCCCCCACTCCTAAGTTTACAAGAAAGGCATGTTCGCTCCGAAAGGCTTTTTTGTATTATTTCAAATAGTCTTAGAGCAAAAAAGAAGTTTCACTGCATAAATGTATCATGTCTTTGAGACTTCTTAAAGTCTGATTAGCAAAAAAGTTATTACATAAATGAAAAAAAAAGATGTTTCTTACCAAACTCTTACTGAAAAAAAGAGATGAAACTGTAAACTTAACAAATAATCTATTGTACTCAGTTATAAAGACAAAAGCAGCAGTTCTCTGTAAATAATCCTATTCTACAACAACAGATCTATTTACTAAAGGATTTCAGAAGTTATACAAGTCTCCCGTGCTCCCATAAAACAGAGATATCAGAAAGTTTTTGACTTCACTTCAGAGAATAGTTCTCCACATGGCACTAAAAAGTACCATAGAAAGACTAAACACATACCAGTCTTCAATTCTTACTC